>NW_026533210.1:4840000-5230000 GCF_028296485.1 Oppia nitens | reverse complement strand
GTACAATAAAAAAAATAATAATAAATAATAATAAAATAATAATAGTCGTAGGAGTCATCATAACACTAAAAAATAACAATAACAGTAATAAAAATTGATAATAAAATTATAAATATATATACAGTATATATATATATATTTATAAATAGTTAGTTCATTGCTATAGAAAATCTTTATCTACTGAAAAAAAACTATTTGTTCGCTTTATTAAGTTATTATAATTATTACATATTAAAAGTTATAATAATAATAATAATAATTTATAAAATAAAATTTTTATCAAAATACTGACTGTAATAATATATTTATATTTTCAAATTAAATTATAGCCTAAAACCTACTCTACCAACAAAATGATTATAATTTCAAATACTAACAACAAATATTGTATTTTAAATGTAGTTTATAAAGTTGTGTTCATATTTATTATAAAGTTATAAACAGTTATAGTACACAACTATAACATATAAAATACTTATAGCTTTTATTAATATAAATTACTTAAATAAAAATTTTTTTATTAAAAGTATTGATATTTTTTTGTGCAAAATTATCCATTTTTTAGTATCTATAATACAATACATAAATCATATAAAATGATATAATTTATATATATCTTAATTTTCAAATATCAATCAAGTGTTTAATACATACCTTTCAATGGTAAACGTGACGGTCAACCAAATGGATGTGTTTGACGATCCGTCACATATCATGACGGCGTACGGCCAGAGAAGCCAATAGTAGTAAAATTTCAAGTCCTTAATGTTGTCGTAGTGTCGAAACGATAGGTAAAACGTAAAGATTAGGTAAAGCATATCAAATATGGCCAGTGCTGCCAAATACCAGTTGGTCGACGATCGCATACGCCTGCGGGTCATTATGACTATCGTAATGGTATTACCAATTGTACCGATAATCATAATAAGCGGCACAAGTATTCGTTGTATCCAAAAACGTGACGAATCAAGAAAATGTAGATAAACTTCATCGGGTATTAACCGTTCACCGGAGCTATCATTTCCATAGATAGCACTGTTGTTGTTGTTATTGTCATTAATGGCTAATAATTCTGTATAATTGTCTAGTAGTCCGGCACCGGACGTCATGTTGTCGTAACCAATGTTATTGTTGGCCGCATTCAGTGCTGAATAGTTATCATAAATGTTGAACAATGTTTCGCTGTTAAACAATTCACCGCTCATTTTGTTGATTTTATTTAATACTGTATATTATAGCATATATATCACACAAAAATGTCTTTTTTTATCTCAATTTTTTTCAGCAGATGATTATATGGTTATATTAATGTCATATTTAATAAATAGATAACAATAATGATATCTTTTCATATAATAATAATTATTATTATTATAATTATACTTGAATTTAACGGTCAGCGATGTTGTTATATACCAGTATATAATTATAGTATTTGTTATAAGTATAATGTTTAACAATAGGAAACTTACATATGATATATATATATATATATAATTAGTGTCACTATTATTATTAGTATTATATTGAAATCAGAAATCTTGTGTCCATTTCATGGTTTGTTTGCATTTTTCTGATAATACTTTCTGATAATTATTAATGTTTTAAAAGATTTTTATTCGTCCTATTTATTATGTATTAAATTTGTGATATATTTTATATTATTATTATTATTAATTTATAATAACTTGTTTAACAACGTTTGCACTTTAAGTTAGGTTTATTTCTTAGTTTTCTTTCGTTAATTACTGATCATGTTTTGTAGAAAAATTTTAAACTGCAAATTAAAACATACTTTAAATAGATTTTTAATAAGCAACCAAATATCTAGAGATTTGTTTTAACAATTATTTCTAAATATAGTACTTTAAAATTATATACGTTTGAGATTATAGTTTTTGACAACAAACAAATTTACTTTAACTTATTGTTATAAATTATAATACATATAATATTTAGTAAATAAACATATTTAATGAATAAAATGATTAAATAAATGAATTTAATGAATATAATATAATGAATAGATTAATTTTAGATTTATACAATATTAATGTTTAAAGTTTACATTTATTGTTTTTATTAAAAGTTTGTATAAAAATTAATAAATAAATATTTTTCAGTGTTTCACCTATTTATTTCAAAATGTTTTTAAATTGATGCCAAATACAGTATTATAAGTTTAATTAAAAATTTTGATTTATTTTAGACAGTTACTTATGAAAAGTAAAGTGTTTATTAAGTCAATACTATTATAATTATTGTTATAAGTGCTCTCTAAAAGTAAGTAATACTTATGAAAAATTGAGAAAAATATTAGTTTTTACAATTTTTATAAAAATAATTTATAATTTAAATTAGAAAATAAAAAATATATATATACTCTCAGTTCTAAATGTTTATAATTTTTAATTAAATTGAATATATATACTGAATATACAGTAAGTTGTTTAAAATTACTGTTTACTAAATAAAATAAAAACTTATAATACTGATTTTTCATTAAACTTAGATTTTGTATTTTATATCAATATTTGTTTAATAATTATTTAATTATGATTTGAATATATTGTAATTTTTTAAAATAAATAATATAATTATATTGTTATTAAAAATATATTTTAAAAATATAACTATTTTAATTATCGTTAAATACAAAAATAATACTTTATAATTATTATAATAAATTATTAATTATTTTTTTAAGTAACCTAGATGCTTTTTATGAAGTTTAATATTAAAAATGAATCATTAATAAATTACTTCCTAATATCTTATAAACTAAAACTAAAATAATTAATGTATCCATTAATATAATTATTATGATATTGTAGTTTAAGTGACATATTATGAACAATGTAATCACTTATGCGAAGCATAATTAAAGATCATAGACACACACACACACACAMACACACACACACACACACACACACACACACACACACACACACACACACACACACACACACACACACACACACACACACACACACACACACACAAACACACTTATACACACACACACACACACACACATACACACAAACACACTTATACAATCATAAATTTACTATTAGTATAGTACTATATATAGCATATAAAGGATATAAAATTTAAACTAATCCATATTAGAGTATATATAATAGTTTTGTTAAGTTGTTGTAATACTTTAAAAAAAAGAAAGTTTTTTTGTGAATCATAACAAATCGATAAATAGTATTGAAAATATGTTGATTATAAAAAAAATTAATTATATTACAAAATATAAGATAAAAACAAAAAAAAAATATATGCGAGCCAACCAGGATTCGAACCTGGAATCTCCTGATCCGTAGTCAGGCGCGTTATCCGTTGCGCCATTGGCCCCATGCTTTACAGTAAAATTTATAAGCCAGGTCAAGCATATAGTCCAGTAAGCAATAATTGATTTAGTTTGCATATAAATTATGGTAATTTAAATTAATATTGTCTATGTTTGCACAAATTGATCAGCATAAAATTAATAGTAATTATTATTATCAAAATAATGATGATATTAGTTTAATTATTATTACTCTAGTAACTAATGTAATGCACTTAAAAGATAATAATTTTAAATGCAATGTCAAAACTGTTATAAATATTTTTATGTTTTGATACAATGTAAAGATATACAGTATACTGTAGATTAATTTATATTTAGATTATTTTAAATACAATATTATTTAGTAAAAGTGTAGTAGCATATTTTTTGAGTAGATAATTTCAAGTAAAACAATCATTATTAATTTAATAATAATAATATTAAATATTTTTCAAAGATATTTATTTCAAAATTGCATTTCATATATCAATATTTAAGTACCACTTTTGATGGTGACGTCTATGTCAGCAATTTTTATATTATATTTATCATTATGTTATATACCAACAAAAAAATATATCGTGTGATGAGCCTTAATGAAATTTTTTACTAAATTATTATATTAAACCAATTTATATCATAAATGTATAATGATTATATAGATATATATCTCTTTATGTTTTGTGCTAAACAACATAATAAAAAAAAATATTTTATCAGTTGAAGTGATGCTTAAGTAATAATTTAAAAAAGCGAAAATTTAAGTATAAGATATAATACTTATATGTATTTATCAAATTTAATATAAATATATTTTGTCTTTTAACAAATGCATGAAAAATATTTTGTTTTTTAATTTTTTGCTGTGATGTTGTTGTTGTTGTTATTTTTGTTGTTGTTTTATATCATTTAGTCGTAACAATCTCTTTAAAATTATTGTTGGACAGTAACAACAACAACAACAACAACAACAACACTAAAAACTATTAATGTATTTCTTTATCACACTTTGAGTGTAACATAAAAACAGTGGTGAAAACAAATTTAGCACAAAATTTAATGTATATAATCATCATTTACTATTAGTTTTGTTAACAAATGATAGTTGAGTACTGTTATAGGATAGCTCTCTCTCTCTCTCTCTCTCTCTCTCTCTCTCTCTCTCTCTCTCTCTCTCTCTCGTTTACTAACTCACTCACTAAATAACTAAATAGTTTGTTTAAACAAATTGTAATATTTTTGTCGAAAAAAACATACTTATTTAGAAAATTAGATAAAATTAAAAAATTTTATAAATTGAAATTTATAATAAACACTGTTATATTATGTAAGTAAAAGTTTCTTATTTGATTGATTTTCCAATAATTCGTTCAGTATATTGATTTGCAATAAAAATAATAATAAATATTTTTAACTTTTCAGATGACAAACAAAACAAATAAATAAATACAGTATATATTTATAGAGATAATTTGTTTTTAGATATGTGTGATGATTGAATTTCATACAGTTGTCAACCAATTATATAATTTATATCACATATAGTACTGTATGTAAAAAATTAATCAATTATTTGTTTTAATTTTTTGAAAATATTTAGAAAACAAATTACAGTTATCCGGATCACACAAAAATAAGTTGTGTCCGTATTTTTTCAGATTTTGTTGGGGTATCTATACATCTATGATATGTATATATTTCTATATATATTTATAGACTATGTCATAATATTTGTTGATTTTATTACTACAGTATTAATAATAACATTTATTTTATTTTTTAATGTATAAAACTTTTTATTTTATTATTTTTTATTTTGATAAATAACTTTTTGTTGTCATAATATAAGTTAGTGAATGGGTGGGCGCTTGATATGAAAAAATTATTTATTTTATTTTAATATCAAGATTAGAAATAAAATTTTAGCCAAAAATATAACATAATAGTTATTAGACTTAAAAAATATATGTTATATAAATATTAATTTTATTACGATATTACTGTAAGTTTTAGCTTGAATTCACTTAAAAAATTTAAATTAAAAAGTTATAATCTCTAAAATATAAAACTATAGTTATAATAATATATATATATATAAGTTATTTAGCCATTTATAAAATGATAATAATATTAATTTTAAATATTTAAAAAATAAATGCTTTTTATATGTATAATTAATTAAATTTATATCTGTAAAACGTAAAATATAACATTTTATGTATTAATTCATAAAATAAAGTTATGAATAGCAATAATTTCTAAGTAAATTGCATGTAAAAAGATTAATTAAATTATATCAACATAAATGTATTTTAAATAAAATATTAGTGTAAAAGCGCATAAAACTATATTATATTAAAATTATTAACTTATATATAAAAATATAAGATAAAATAATAAATTAAATTTCAAATAAGTCATATAATAAAATGTTATAGTTTTAATACATTTCATAATAATAAGGTATTTATACATTTAAATACATTTTAGCTTTAAGTTAACGGCAAATGTTACTAAATTATTTACACATGAATAAAATACAAATAGTTATATATATTTTTTTAAAATAGCATATTCTGAAAATAATGTTTATTAGATATAAATAAAATAAGCATTAATACAAAAAAACTAAATAAATAAATGATATTTTATTTATAGTTATTGAAAGATTTTATATAATCTTAGTCTCTTAAAAATTCACAAAAAATAAATTTTTAAAAACTTTTTGCTTTAATTCTATTTTTATTATAAGAGTTTTTTATTATTATTATTTTGTTTGATTTTTTTTTATAAAACATTTTTTTTATTCATCAAAAATACTAAACTAGTGAATGATATTAAACTTGGAAAGTGAATCATTGAAAGTCTATGTAAGTGAGTGAGTGAGTGAGTGAGAGACGATATATATATATATATATATATATAGAGAGAGAGAGAGAGAGAGAGAGAGAGAAAGAGTATGAAAGTATAAATAGTGGAAAATTTTGTTAAACTTTTTTGAAAGTTATTTCACAATCTTTATCGTCAATAATAAATGATTTATATTTGAATCAATAAAGTCTATGCATTTTTATGTCAACAGTTGGCTAAAATAAAAATTGAATACAAATATTATTGTTCAGTACCTTAAATAACATTTTGAAAAATTGTTTACTCAAATACATATTATTAATAATTATAATACGTATATATTTAAACATTTATTAATAAATAGATTGTATATAATACTGATATTTTTTAATTTATGGCTAACTATTACAAAAATTATGCTGAAATTATTAAATGTTTAATTGATTTATTAATTATAAATTTAACTAAAAAAAATTAAAAAATATATTTTTACATTTATGAAACCATAAAAATAATTAATGTTGAATAATAATAAATTATTATCATATTTCATGGCAAGTATTTATTGAATTATAAATTATAACTAAAGATTATGAAATATTTTTCTATAAAACTATTGATAATTTGTACTTTTTTTTTATAGAGAAATTCAAATTTTGTTTTGTGTCAAAATAAATAATATGTTTAAATAATGTAATACAAATTATAAATAAAATATATATAATGAGATTTATATGAAAACAATTTATAAATAGATTTTTCACGAAAATAAAATCCATACAAAAAAATTTATTCATAAATCTTTTGCTTTCAAAAAAATAATTGTAAAAATTTTCACTCAACACATAATTATTTAAATTTTTTTTCTGTGAATTTATATTTTTTAATAGAAAAAATAGGGCTTCAAATTTAAAATATTTTAGCCAATAATTGATATAAATATTGACATAAATTTTATGCTACATTTTTTACATGAGTGATGCACACACACACAAAATTGCATTAATTTTTATATGTAAATATTTTTCAGTTACTTTAAACCCTATTATAATGATAAACGTCTTAACAGTTTCTAAGTTATATATAATATAGTTAAAAAAAATTCTATTATATTATCTATCATTTTTTTAAAAAATATTTTGTTTCAAATTAATGTGAATAAATTTATATTGGATATGCGTAAGTTTTTTTTATAGATATAATAAATTATTGAACGTATCATGTTAGTTTAGTATAAATTATAAAACACACACAMACAAAAATATTATTTAATACGTAAACATTATATTAAAACTAAATTAGTTTTTTTAAGTAAATCATGTGTCTAAATTAGCTTATATATTAATAATAATATTTTTTTTGTTAAATTTGAATAATATTTTTTTAATGTTGATTTTTATATAACGAATTTCTTTTATAACATAATTAAATTTGATTTATATGCACATTAAATACGAGATATGTATATATATATATATATAAGTTATATACTGTATATTACTATATATATAGTGTAAAATATATATATGTACTGTAAAAATATAATAAAAAAGCACTTCCCCTGTATTTTTAAACGRAAAAAATATTATGAYAATWTATATWTATATATATATATATATATATAGTATATATATTTATACAGTATCTATATATATATAAAATACTGAAAAAAAAATTTCCAACTAATGCTAATCCTCAACTAATAAATAATAAAATATTTATTCATTATATACAGCATTTTATATGTATAAGATACCATATATATCTTTAAATACTGTAAATATTAAAATTCAAACTGAAATTCAAATATTATAGATTTGTGTTTATAGTGTATATATTAGATTGTATGTCTGATTTTTTTTATATAAATATTTTTTTATGACTATACATATTAATGAATAAACAATATTTTCTTTAATAAAAAAACCAATTAATAAATATAGTTAATAGTACTATAATTTTGAATATTTTTAAATATTTTATATACAGTGGTGATAAAAATATCTTATTTACAGTATTATATTATTAAATAGAATATATTATGTATAAAGTATTAGTAAAAAATCTTTTACTTTTCAAAATAAAAACTTTTTATGTATTCATTTAATATCAAAACCTATTTTATCGTTTGTATGTAAAAATTGAAATAATCATAAAAATTAAAAAGTATTACATATTCATAATAGAAAAATTTATTTTTAAAAAAATTATAAATAAAATGTACCATGGGAATATATAAATATAATAAATAAAAAAAATTTTTTTAAACAAAATACTAACAAGTAAGATTTGCAATTATTTTCAGGCAAAATAAATAAATAAAACAATTCAACACTCTTTTATATTTTAAATTAATTAAAATTAATAATATAAAGACTAGTTTACAGTAAATACAAAAGCAGTTTAATACCATTAATGACAACAACGATAAAAAAATGCAAAAATAAACTCTACATAAATTTGTTTTGGCGAAAACAAAATAATACTTAACAAATAAATAAACAAAAAATAAATAAATCAAATAAACATTAAGTTTCTACTGATTATTTCACTATTGAAATTTAGATTCACATATTATTGATGTATTATTATTATTATTATTATTTCCAATGAATCAAATGCATAATAGTTTATACAAACAATTGTTTCACAGAAATATATTTTTTTCACAAAAAATTCCAACAAAAAAAACAATGAGTCAAACAAATGAAAAAAGCACTTTTAAGAAAAAAAACTTTTTTTTTGTTGAGTCAATGCAAATAAAATAATCATTAAAAATGCTAAAAAAGTTTTTTCTCTCTAAACTTTTATATTGCAAATGTAGAAATACAATTCCCACTATATAATGATATATAAAATACATTATTTCTTATTAAATAATATTTAAACAATATCTTTAGCATAAGTTAATTAATTATAACATTTAATAGATTAATAATATATTATTTTAATTATATAGAATATACAGTAAAATTTTACTTTCTAAAAATTACTTTCAAATAGTCATTAAAACAAAATATAGTCTATATTTGTTAAAAAATGTTTAGTTATTATTTAGATTTACTGTTAATTACTCAAATATTAGTAAGTATATAYTGTTTTATATTCTACATATATGATAAACTTATAAAACAAATACCGTAATAATAATAATATTGTTATTATTATTATTATTATATTATTATTATTATTATTATATACAGTATATAATAGTAGGAAATTGCATTTTTTCATTTCATTTATCTATAAATATAAGAAAAAACATAATAACATCCTTTTATATCTATTGGCAAAATGATATCTCACTGAGTATTTCGGTTTCCATTGATAGTCACAGTCAATGAGCTTATACTGGGATTTATTCTTATGATTAGCTATTAAAATGAATATAATAATAACAATAATGATAATAACATATAGAAGATTATGCAATATTTGACTTTACTGTTGATTATTAAATAAATGTAGTCAAAGATCAACAATATTTTAGTCATAGGAATCAATGTCTATAATATAGTGTATGTACAGTATGTATGTGTGTGTGTGTGTGTGTGTGTGTATGTGTGTGTGTATGTGTGTGTATGTGTGTGTRTGTGTGTGTRTGTGTGTGTATGTGTGTGTGTGTGTGTGTGTGTGTGTATGTGTGTGTGTGTGTGTGTGTGTGTGTATGTGTGTGTGTGTGTGTGTGTGTGTATGTGTGTGTGTGTGTGTGTGTGTGTGTATGTGTGTGTATGTGTGTGTATGTGTGTGTATGTGTGTGTAGTTATGAATTATGTTTATTATTTCCAATTTCATTACTTTTATATATCTATACTGATAGACATGCCATCAAAAATCTTATATAAATTCTGGACACACACTCAAACACAGACACTCTCACACACACATATATATATATATATATATATATTAAAAGTAATTTGCTATTATTTTTATATGTTTTAATAGATTGTAAGCATCTTATAAATGACATAAAAAATATTTAAAAACTAATAATTTTAGCGGTTATATAATGAGAGCAAATTAATTATAATTAAAATCAATAGTAATTGTAATTCTCGTAGCATTTCTTGAGGTTATATAAATTTATTGGACATCATTCGTGTGAACAATAGATTTATATGTTATTTATATAGAGGTTACAAATATTTATTATTATATTTATATTTAATTAATTATACTTTTATCTCAAATCACGTAATATGATTTTATTGTCTTATATACGCAATATTTTTAATAAATATATTTGTCGCAAATCTTTAACTTGTTGTACAATTAATTTTAAAACTTTATAAAATTATGTTATTTATTAATTTTTATATTATATAAATTAATTATTAGTATTATTATTAAAAAAATATTTTTTAAGTAACATGTTTAAAATTTTTGTATCAAATAATATTACTCTTAAAATGTATAATTATATTTTACACTTATTTAATACTTAGTTTCATGTTTGTTTTAAATTATTATAAATTATTTTAATGTATAAATAAAATATATGCAATTACACTGAACAATAAAAAACATAAATATAAATGCTTTTTAAATGTTTATGTTTTAAATACATACAATAAATGTCTATAATTATGAATTATTGATTTTTTATTGTGTAAATAAAAATATGTAAATAATATTTTATAACTTATATATTTATGTATTGTACTAATAAATAGATAATAAACTGTAACACACACACACTGTTTGTATGATTGGTATCTAAAAAATAATAAAAATCTTTAAATACAATAATCATAAGAAACTGTCAAAAACAGTGACAATTTCTTTGGGGAAATTTAAACATAAAAATAAAATTCAGTATTTTGTAGATATAATTTTATTTTATTTATTAATAGTATATATATGATAGCTATTTCATATAAGATACATAACAATTATATAATAATAAGTTTTTTAAACAGATATAATGATTGCTACATAAGTTAGACAAAAATAAAATAAAAATACTGTATAATTTATATAWGCTATTATAATCTATTACTACTAATATTTATGTTTATTTCTATTTTATATTAAAAATTATTATCATTGCAACAAATTTATAATTGAAAAAAACATTTACTTACTATTWTAYATGAATGAAGTTTTAAATTTTTTCTAATAATATAAACAATTTATAACACTTAGACACATAAAAAAATATATATATTTGATTATAATAAGTGACTATTTATTATTTAAATTTTTTGAATAGTTAAACACTTAACAACTTGTTTTTTGTTTGTTTGTTTGTTTATATATCTTAAACAATTTGTTTAATAGAAAAAACAATAACATAATCAACACCAACACCGACAACACAATACACACCACTGTATTATTAACTATTAAACTATAAATATATATTAACTTTATTTAAAAATATAAATTATATTACAAATAGTTTTACCCAAAATTAAAGATTTTAGTATTAATTTTCTTGGATCTTGAATTGTCAGCACTGGTATGTCCTCTCTCTCTCTCTCTCTCTKTCTWTCTCTCTCTTACTCTCACACATACATAGGGAAAGTAATATTTTTTTTATTACACAAATAAGTGCTTAAAGTATACACTACTGTCTGTACTGTTTGTATACTTAAGTGATGCCAAATGATCGTCAAAATAGCTCATTAAAAGTATAGCTCACAGATGATTATGAAGACTACGGCGACTAAACAGTTATATATTGTTTTTCTTGTTGTTTGCTTTGCACTGTTGTTTAGAGCCGTCGCTTCTCCGGTATGTCTCTCACACACATCTCTCTCTCTCTCTCTCTCTCTCTCTCTCTCTCTCTCTCTCTCTCTCTCTCTCTCGCTATTAAACGCACAATAATAATGATAATCACTGAGAAAAAAGCCGTTTGTGTGCCAAATAGGACTACTGTTCAGCGTTTAGTGTGTGTGTATGTGTTTGCCAGTGAAACGGCAAAAGAAAACAACAATAATAATAACAAACAAAATCAAAAACTCAAATGACTGCTAAACCGTATATAACTTTTGATGTAAGAGTTTGGTATCAATCGGCAAAACTGTATGTACAGTATGTATGACTTGGAAATGATACACATATACAGTCAGTCAGATATACTTTTACTATAACTCCCCAAACAGTAGTGCCAAACAACCAGTATTTCAAGCGCAAGACAACTATTATCAATGGACTTTCTATAGCTCTCTCTCTCTCTCTCTCTCTCTCTCTCTCTCTCTCTCTCTCTCTCTCTCTCTCTCTCTCTCTCTCTCTCTCTCTCTCTCTCTCTCTCTCTCTCTCTCTATCGCTTTTTCTCTCTGTAATCAAACGGTTTGCTATACGCGTAAAACATCGCAGTATTACTGGAAAAGCCAGTCTCTCTTTAATCACAACAATATTTAATTTCAATGTAATTAAACAATAGTTGTTATAAATTATAAATTTTTCTATAAATTTTAATGCTCTAATTAAATGTTTAGATAATTATTTTCATTGTTAATGTTATTATACTGTAGTTAACATGTTTTATATAAAATATYKATATTATTGAAGATTAGACATTTGATTATCAAATTTTGAGTCATCGCTTTGCATGTTATTTCAAAAAACAAAAAAAAAAAAATCATTGAAATTGACATAAAATCTTAAAATATTGTACTGTTTATACTAAGTAAACTCAATTATAAAAGTTAGTGTATTTTTATTGTGGATTTTTTTACGTTCAAACTAACTTWTATTATATAAACAGATTATTAAATTTATTTTATAAATATTGTAAATATAAAAAATTATTGTCTAACTATGTTTGTAATAATGTGCACTATTTAGACAAAAATAGTTTATAATCTTATTTAAAAATGTTTTTTTAAAAAAATTACTTTTTCTTAGTTAAAACTTTTAAAAGTTTACTTTCTAAAGATAATCTTTATTTTAACAAAAATAATTTTATGTAAATTGCAATATAAAACTTGAATACTTTTAAATAAATTTTTACTAAAAAACTAATATTATTAACTAATTATAAATTTATATATTTTAAATATTAAGAACTATTATAATTATTTTTAAAACTTTTTTTTTAAAAATTAAAAATTTATTCTGTATATAGATTAGGTATAAATATATAATATGATATATGACTTATTAGATTTGAATGGCTTTCCGACGTATAGTTATAATAAAAACAAAAATAAGAAAACAATACAATAAAAAATTGAAAAAATTATTTATTTATAGATTGATAGATAGATCTATTAAATCTATAAGCATTGATGGCTATGGAGTAAAGTTTGGTTATATATTCAGTTCCCATCAGGAATTCCCTATACAATCACATACACACAAAAAATTCACAGACAAACACATATACACACACATACTGTAAATACATATACACACACAGACATACATTTATACTGCACTTACATACTATACATACAACATCCATATAATACATATACAAACACATCGATGTCACATATTTTACTGTAGATGTGTTAGTAATATAACTTATTTTTAGATAACTATAATATAAAGATATAAAAAACTGTATAGAAAAATAAAACATAAATTTTATTTGATTTTTACTGATAGGCTATTTATTACATTGTTATTTCACAAAGTTTGTGTGTGTGTGTGTGTGTGTGTGTGTGTGTGTGTGTGTGTGTGTGTGTGTGTGTGTGTGTGTGTGTGTGTGTGTGATGTTGGGAAAAAAGTATAACAATGTTTTGATAAATAGTATTATATATCTATAGATTTATATCTCTTATGATAACACATATACGAGAAAAATTGATTGTTTTATTTTATTTGCTATACTTAAGATTTTTATTTTTTTCATACCGACAAACAAAAACGTGATGCACATTGTTTATAYTATTATTATTATTATTACTATTATTATTTATTATGCAATTGAAATATAAAAAAAATTAATATAAAATTGTAGTACTTTTAAACCATTATAATATTTCTCTTTAATTCTAGTTTCTATGAAAATAACTATTAAAATTTCAAATATGATTGATTTTATTATAAGTTAGTATTATTATTACTTATAGTTAAATTTTTTCAAAATAGAGGAGAGAGAGAGAGAGAGAGAGAATAACAAAAAATCTAAAGACAAAAACACAAAACAAAAATTAATAGTAACAAAAAATTTTCCTTTCATATCATTTGATAGAAAAATTTAGCAAATATTATGTATGTATAAAGATATGTATGTATTATTATTATAACTATTATATATTACACAACATATCATAACATTGTCTTTCATATAATGTATAGAATATGTCTTTAAGAATATTCTGTGACATCTAAAGGAAAAAGTAATAAAAAATAAAAACACATCATATTATTATAATATCATATATATATATATATAAAAGTTTTTTTAATATATATAAAGTTTTTTAAGGCCTCAAATAAAATGTGTTTTATATTTATTTTTTTCTGGACCCCAATTCGTAATGATTGTAATAAAAATTTGTGTTTTGTTTTGTTTTTTTCTTAAATTTTTTTTAAATGTGAAAAAAGGGTTTTCATTTCAATAGAAACGAATAATTTTCAAAAATAATAATTTATTTCAAATGAACAATAAGAAAAATTGACAAAAAAACTAAAAACTAAAAAATATAAATTATATTTCTTATTACTATAAATGTACAAATATTTTATATATTGTAAACTAAATAAAAAAATCCTAAAATATTTTGCTATTAAAAAATCTTATCTTTTAAATTTAATTTATTTTTTATTCAAATAAATACATTTAATGTTATTTGCAGAACTATRAATATTATATTAAATAAAGTTTCGAAAATAATATTATTTATATTAAGGGTTGCAAAATGATATATCTATAAACAATAAAAAATAACTTGTTTTAAATCAAAAGATAAYAAAAAATTTATTTTTAAATATTTTAATTTATAAAAATTATTTTATGCTTTAATACTTTTTAATTTAAAATAGTTTAGATGTTATAGGTTTTCATTGAATAAAATACAATAAACTGTTTAGTAATGCGATTGGCAACCTTACTATTATATAATATTTATTTTTAAATTCAACTTTAACAGTTGACTTGATTTCAATATTAAATTTTGACAAAATTATAATAAAAACAATATTGAATACAAAATAAATAAATAAATAGATAAACATTTTAAAACTATAGTAAACATAAAACACAATTTTGTTATTGTTTAAAAATTCAAAACTTATTTTCAATTAAATATTTCATTATTCAAATATTGTAAACATTATTAATTTTGTGAATTAATATCATATTAAATAAATATTATTTTTATTATCAATTAGTTTAGTCTATTAGTAATATTTATATATTACAACTTAATATTTTAATTACTTAAATTATTTTTTTGTAACTTAATTATATTAATTTTGTAAAACATTAAAATAATAAACTTTAAGTATAATTATGGACTATCATATTATATTTAATTAATAATTTTTATGTATTTTTATTTTATTACATGTTATAATTTTTTTCTAATTATTTATCATTAACAGATATTAAACAAAGTTATAATTTATTATAAATTCAACATATTTAAAATTAAGTAATTATTTAATAAATTATATATMTTAAAATTTTTCATACATTAGTATTTTTGTCTAAAACAAATTTAGTTAAGTATTTAGTAAAAAAAAGTTAACAACAAAATATGAAAAATATATAAAAACATTTTTAATATATGCTTAAGGCTTGATTATATGAGCATTTGGTGATTATAATAACTATTTTATTCTAATATTATTTTACTGACATTAATGTATTTTGTTTTTTTATATACATTAAGTAAAATAATTATTTCATATAAAATTAATGAATATTTATATATATATATATATATTTGCAAATTTGATATTAAATTATTTAAATTATTTATTAGTCTAAATATATTAAGTAGAACACTAATTAAAAATAGATAAATTATTTGACTAGTATAAATACTATTATATTAATATTTTTTTGAWTGTATATTTATATATATAATATTATATAAATAGACAATATTGATTTAATATCAAATTATTTTTATAAACTAAAGGTTAAATATTAAAAATAGATAATTCAACCAGTCTATTTTCTCTATCAATCTAACTCAATGTTTTTTTAAATAACTTTTTGATAAATATTAAGGTAACAAAAATAATGATCATTTTTTAAAAGATTTACTAAACTTATACATCAGTTGGTAAATAACTATGAGATTTGATGTGAAGATCATTAATGTTTGTCGACAAACATTCATAAACCTGATTGGCATCAAACCTCATGTGCATACATGATCTCAGAGAGACATACTGTATATACAATATACTAATATTATATTGACTAATATACTATACTGTATATAACATTTATAATATCGATATGTTTTATGTTTAATATATATATATAATAGTAAATATAGTATTAAATCGGAAAACAAATATAAAAAAATCAAACAAACAGAACATATGAGAAAAGTGGTACACATAAGGAAAGTCATGACTCAGTGGACAATCTCTCTSTCTCTCTCTCTCTCTCTCTCTCTCTCTCTCTCTCTCTCTCTCTCTCTGTGTGTGTGTGTATGTCTTTCGCAAAAAAAAGTTTACGTGAATTGCAGACAAAATGCAATTATTACATTGTGTATACAGTATTGTATCTGTGATATAGATAAATATTGAGTATAGATCAATGACTATAAATAGGCAYCACTATCAATATGAATGGTTGATAATTAKTTTTATGGAAAATACTGGACATACTTTACAGATACTTTAAGATAAAATAATAAAATAAAAACATATTAYTWATWTATTTCTAGAYTTATTGGTTGCTTTTTTAAATAAATTTGTAGTTTTAGTTACATATTTTTTCTAAATTATTGAATTGTCCGGTAAAATACTGCACAGTGGACAACCCTATATAAAAAAATAATATATATGTTATCCGATTGGTATCTTAAATGCATCGGATATTATGGCATTTGATAATAAGTCAAAAAAAAATATTTATCGTAAGCATATAATACTAAAGTATACAGTTTTATATATTAGTATTTCTAGACTGATATTTATAGAAAAATTGATTAACCGATAATTATCAAATAGATAAAACAAAATAAAAATAAGTTTATTGATCAAATTATAATGATAAACTAATAGTTTAGTTTGTCATGCTAGATTAAATATTGTGTTGTTCAATGTTTAATGTTATCTAATGTTAAATGTTAATTGATAAAATATATAAAATGTTTACAGTAGAGTGCATACAGTATAAACATAATTAACCAATGTTGAATTTTGTTTAATTTAATATTGTAACAATACAATGTATAACAGTATAAATACAATAAAAATTGTACATACGGTATAAATAAATGATATTGATATTAGTATTTACACATTAATCTATTGACATATATTATAGTACCACATGTCAAATGTCAAGTATTGGTAATCGATAATACAGTAATGTATAGATTTGTTGTGTGTGTGTGTATATRTATGTGATGTACTGTATGTGTACAATATGTGTGACTAAAACAGTATTTACTGATAATATAAGGCAAAATCAATTAGAGATCAGTCCGTCTTATTACTTATTATATGGGAATATGTTGTGTGTGTTTGTGTGTTGTATTTGAATCAACAAACTAAATGGACAATCCTTTTAATGAATTAGACTCTAAAGTTAATTTTGGGTTTCAAGTAGTCAAACAATAATACACTCTTTTACTCTCTCTCTCTCTCTCTCTCTCTCTCTCTCTTTTATCCTCCTATTCCCTCTATCAGTCAGTGTCCACTCGTTTACTTACTTGACATATGAACTGTCAAACAGCTATTATACTGTCTATACTATCTATTTATTCATCCGTTCCTTAAAGCAATTTCTTTATAATGTTATATACAGTGTTAATAAAACACCAAAAAAAAGATTCATATATTTTTTTGATTATATGACTTATTCATAGATAAGGACATCCCTGACCTCTCATTTTAATTTTTATTTTTATTCTTATTTTATAAACTAATAAATTTATATWTATCAGTAAAATTGCCATGGTTATATTTAAATATTCTTTTTAATTTAGTATTTTAAATTACTCTAGATTGTTATTAAATAATTTATATATAGAAATTTTACTTAAATAATTAATATAGTTTAATTAAATGAGCATTATAATTTTTACAAATATTAACTATACACTATGTATTTTAAAATATTTGTATATATAYAATTTTTTATGCATTAATTATTATTTTTAATTATTATTATTATAACATATATAYAAAGAGATAAAAAATAATTTWTATATATATATATCAAAAATATTGTTATTGTTAATAAAAGTTATAATAAAATATTACGATAAAATCACTTTAATAAATCACTTTTCTTTGTTTATTTTGTTTGTTTTATTTTCAAAGTTTTCATTAATAAACAAAAAAAACAATTTTTTGATTTACGACAGCAAATCAATTGCAAAATATATTTATTCAATGTTTTTTATGGCTATATAATTGCTTTTTAATGTTTATCCTACATTTGAAATATATTAAAAATCACCTACTGATAAAATTATGTTTAAAAAATGACATTGCTTTAAAAAATAAAATTGATTTATACATGTCAKTTTTTATTGTGAATAGATTATACATTGTATTAAATCGGAACAAAAAAAATAGTAATAGTTTTTATAAAATTTTATAAAATATACAAATATATAATTATCATTCAAATAACACTATTTTCATGTATTTTACTAATACGATAATATTTTTTTCATATTATAATAAAATCAATATATTCCGGGACCGGTAGTTGTGTTTGTTATAGTATGATATATATACTGTATATATATATATATATATATATCTATGGTAGTAAAAATACTATTAATATAAGTAGTAAAACAGTTAATGATTTATTAATAAGAAAAATATAGATATACAGTACAATAGTAATGATGATTCTAATAATATATTGTATATGTATTTTGTGTCTTATTTCTTATATATGTCTAATAATAATAATAATAATAATAAAAAACAAAACAAAAAAGACCGAAACAACAATAAAAAAAAGTGATGCTTAGCCACAAAACCGACAAACAATTGTATTTAATATCCACAACATTAATGACTGACTCCGTAAAGTACACTATTAATGTGTTATCATTTGTGAAAAGAAATATCTATTTCTCTCTCTCTCTCTCTCTCTCTCTCTCTCTCTCTCTCTCTTACTTTGACTCTCACATAGCATCAGATTATTTCCATAAGAGTCGTTAGACAATCATTTGGCACCCAATCCCTACCCAATTGTAATCTATCCGTTCATTGCTAAAAGTAAGCCAAAGAGATATTCCCAGAGATATAAACACTGTATTATACAGTAAAAGAGTAAAAAAATACTAATACAACAACAAAAATATATATTTAGTGTCAAATAAATAACAACAACAAAATATTGTATCAAATTCACAGATAAATCTAATGTCATCATTGAATTTGACTATAAAACAAACTCAAAGTTGTACTAAACTAGTCCTAAAAAAAGTAATTCACATTATTTTATACACACAAATAATCATTAGTTTTTCAGCCAATATGTGAACATTTGTTAACTAAATAATGATCACTTACTTATAATAAAAAAAATTGTCCAAACAAATGATATAATTATTTATCGTTATTAATGACAAAATAACAGAACACACACATARAGAGAGAGAGAGAGAGAGAGAGAGAGAGAGAGAGAGAGAGAGAGAGAGAGAAARAAAAGTTTTTTGTTTAAAATAAATGTTATATCTATAGGTTTTCAGTGTTAATAATAACATTTAATTATWGAATATTCTGTATATTTATATTTATAGAATAAAAGCTATAATCGTTTTATTTTTGAAAATTAACTTTTTTCGTAGTTTCAAAATATATAGTAGTTATAAAAATATTTGTTGTTTATATAAAGTTAAGTTGTGTTTGTAGTGTCCTATCATTTGTGTCATTGAAAATTGGTTGAAACTCAATAACCATTTACGCTTACGTTGTTGTAGTMGTGTTTTTTGTATTGTTTGACTTTATTTTTGTTTATTTAGTCATTTAAACACTGAGATTAACACAACTAGTGATGRTGTGTGTRTGTATGTGTGTGTGTGTGTGTGTGTGTGTGTGTGTGTGTGTGTGTGTATGTGTGTGTGTGTGTCTATGTMTGTGTGTGTGTGTGTGATGTGTGTGTATGTATGTGTGTGTGTTGTGCCACTCATCACATTGTATTAAAGTATATAACTAGGCATCATATTATAGGCACATAATATTGTTATATATATACTATTTTATGTGTCATTTTAATGTCCAATAATGATGACGACTATAACTATTGGATGGGCTATTGTATTACAAGTCATAATCATCAATATTAAGTGTATGTGTGCTTATACCATATGACGTACTAATATACAAATATATATATCTAACACTATATACAATCTATAAATATATTATACATTTAAGTGCTRTATATATATATATATATATATATATATATATATATAATTATATATTTATATTATATATATATTTTATATTAATTTCTATAATTATATTAATTATATATATATATATATACTGTAATATTCAAGTTAATACTATATTTTGTAATACCTAGTATTAATGTTTTTCATATATAAATTATTGCAAAATTTTCAGCAGAAAAATTTCTATATTTTTAAATATAGCTAATAATAATAATAGTGACGATGATGATGATGATGATAGTAATTTTATTAGTAATAAATATAATACAGTATATACTATATGCAATAATCATACAGATTTATATATATATRTATTGTATATAAATTTATATTGTATGACAATTGACAGCCAACAAGATTTAGGGCTTGAAATAAAACTTATATGGAAAGCAAAAAACAACAAAATTAATTACAACACATAAAAACTATATTTTTTATTATCGCTATTTTTTGTCTACTTATKTGTGTGTTTTAGATAAACATTGTTTTTGTCAAAATGTTTTGTCTTTCACTGTCTTAACATCACATTTTACAGATCATTAAAATAAATACACTCATTATATCACAAAATGATGATAATTTTAGTAGTAGTAGTATTAGTAGTAGTAGTTATAGTAGAAAAAAATATTTATATGTGTTATAATTAAATTGAAATAATTATATCAAATAAACTTATTATATCTTATTGATATTTATGCAAATTAATTAAATAATTAATATAAAAAAAGGATAAAAAACGCAATACGATATTATTGACATAAAATATTATTAATTAAAATGTTTTTGCAATATGTAATATATRATACATATAATAGTTATATTAAAATACTAGACAAATATTACTATTTTAAGTATTGATATGCAATTTTCCTAAATATTAAATCTAGTATCATAATTATTATAATTGATACTATATTAAAATATAAATAGAAAATAAGATAGAAAATATATAAATAATTTTTTCCAATAACTTTAGTTTGAATTATTATAGTAATCTCTGTATTTTATTTTATTTTATTTATTTTTTATTATTAATGATCTAACTGTGCAATTATTTGCTAAATTATTACATTTATTAAATCATTATTATATTTATGAACAAAATAAATATTATAGCAAATAAATAATATATATATATTCTTAAATAATAGATTCAATTAATTTRGCTTTCAATAAAAAATAGTTAGACTTATTTGCTTAATAATATAAAATATTATTAAGCAAATTGATTTAATTGAGCTAATTAAAATAAATTAGGATTTTATTTTATTGACATTAACTTCTAATTTATAAATATATTTGTAAAAATAATTTCTAAAAAAATCAATAATRTATTATTAATAAAATTTTATTGTTTCATAAATATTATTATCAATTATTATCAATTATTGCGCTAATAAACAATATATATCAGGCGATATCACGATTATTATACGGTCCCTTACTTAAAAACATAATTACTGACAAGATAAAAAACAAAAAAACGGATAATACACAAATTTAATAATACTTTTTTATATAATATCGTAAATAAAATATAAAAATTAGTTAAAATAAATATTAACGCCAGTGTATTTGTTCTAGATGAAATATATTATAATAAACTTAAGCCACAGTGCATTTTAATCAAAAGTAATCAGAAATCACTATACTGATATCGGCTGATATATATATATATATATTATAAAAAAAAACAATACTATGAGTTTAAAGCTATTAATTTATTAAATTTTTATTTTCTCTCTCTCTCTATCTCTCTCTCTCAGTGTGTATGTGTGTTAGTGTCAAGTTTAACGTCTTATATTTGGCTCAGTTTTTGCAATAATCATTAATCTTCAATTATTGCCAATTGATTTGATAAATAAATTTATTGTTTTCTTATTAAATAAAATAGGATAAGAAGTTTATAAAGTATATATATATATATATAATAGTATATTGATATATAAGTTATATAAACAACAACAACAACAAAACTATACAAAAGTGAATTTAGTCAATATGTGAGACTATTTGTTAACAATGTTTCTTATAAATTATTGATACTCTCTCTCTCTCTCTCTCTCTCTCTCTCTCTCTCTCTTTCAGAGAGAGAGAGAGAGAGAGAGAGAGAGAGAGAGAGAGAGAGAGAGAGAGAGCAATCTTTGTGTAATAAAAAATAATAACAAAACTAAAAAATAAAATAAATATATATAAATCAATGACAGTCTCTCTGTGGGACACTTATGATATGTCATAATGTTTTTTATTATATATATATATATTAAATTGTATCCGATTTTATTATATAAGTTCTCTCTCTCTCTCTCTCTCTCTCTCTCTCTCTCTCTCTCTCTCTCTCTCTCTCTCTCTCTCTCTCTCTCTCTCTCTCTCTCTCTCTCTCTCTCTCTCTCTCTCTCTCTCTCTCTCTCTCTCTCTCTCTCTCTCTCTCTCTGTCTGTCTGTCTGTCTGTCTGTGTCTGTCTATCTCTCTATGGGGCCTAGAGAGAGAGAGAGAGAGAGAGAGAGAGAGAGAGAGAGAGAGAGAGAGAGAGAGAGAGAGAAGCATGTTGGGATTTTTAACGCGAGGAAACAGATAATATGTGTAAATAACTGTCCGCATATATAATGCTGTCCTATCTTAATAGGGGTACACTTAACTATGCATAATCGGCGGTTATGAGTGCTATACACAGTATAATTGTTTCAATACTTTTAGAAACATAGTTTAAGGGTTCTCTCTCTCTCTCTCTCTCTCTCTCTCTCTCTCTCTCTCTCTCTCTCCTATCACAACAATATACTATATTATTTACCAACTTTTGCCAATAATATACAATACTATTTTTTATTGTTGTAACAAAAATAAAAGTATATTTCTATAGTACCGTATAATGTAATACTAGATAACAAATTACATATTTTATAATAACAATAACAACAATTATGTTKTTTCAGAAAATAATATATAATTCATAGGAAYTATGAATTCAATTTTAAATATCTATCAATTGCTATCATTTGTAGTCAAATGATTGTAATGCAAAAAAAAGTATAAATTATGCCCAAAAATAAAACAATACAATATATTACTTATTTCACACCAATCAGTAATATATAAATACAGTAYAATAGTAGTGTAATATTAGACATTGCAATAAAKGTCCTGTTATTTTGATYYTATTATGCATTTTATTGATAAAATATTTTTAAAAATAATTATTAATGAATACTCAGAAAACTTTTCTATCAATTAAGACAATTAGCATTATACAAAACAATATAATTTTTTTTCCAATTAATGTACCAATGTACATTATGTATAATAATTATCGATAATCTGGTCATATAGATTTGTATAAACAAAAATAATTATAATACATAATCAAACATTTAAAAAAACTATACAAAAATTAAAGTTTATTTTAATTGACAATAATTTTTTWAAAATAAATATATTMAAAACTATTCTACAGTTACAGGACAGTTCAGGACAGGAATATGGATAATAAAAATTAACATTTGTATAGACTATTATAGCAATRGTTAAGTGCTTATATAATATAATTTGAATGTCTATTATATTATATAAGTTATATAATTTCAAAATTTATGACATAATTTAGGRAAAAAACTGAGAAAGAAATTTTATGCTTCAAAGATATCACATTCAATCTCATCATTATATGAATAATATATAAKAATAATAAAATAATAATATTGTTGAGAATATATATATATATATATTTTTATATTGTCATCAAACAAATACAAAGAATAAAATTATATTTTAATAATTGTCAAATTTTTATTATATAAATTTTAAACCACTAAATAATAAATCAATAAAACAACATATTATTTTAAATATCTTATTTGGAAATAGTGTTTTGTAATAAAACTTATTAACTAAAAAAATAATACATTATTAGAGTTATCTTTTTTTATTTATTTATTTATATAATTAATTTTTTCTAAAATGTAATTAACATTTCGAAGTAAAAATATATGAAAAATTATATATCATTTTTGTTGACACCAGAGTTGCGTAATAAAAAATAATGATTGTTGTATTTATTGTTGTAAATAATGGCATTATTTATGATTGTAACCATAAAAAACACAAACACTGTTTACTTGTGAAGTGAAACAAAAAAATCTATTAGTTTTATATAAGTTTATATATATATATTTTTATAATGTATCACTTTTATAAAAATAACTATAGTATAAGTAATATATATATATAAAAAGTTTTCAAACAAATAGTTTTTTGTTTTTGTTGTTGTTTTTCTATATATAACTGTAAAACAAAGTTTGAAAAATATAGTTTGATATTATTTATCACTGAATTAGTTTGCATTAGATATCATTAACCAAACAAAAAAAAACATACAAATGAATCTCAAACACAGTGAAAGTGTTTGATTAATTGTGTTTAAGATAAGTTAATCTAGAAAAACGAATAATTAATTTTTTATAATCATTTTTTATTTTAATTATAAATTAGAAAAAAGTAAATTATAAAATAAATTTAATTAAAAGTATCATCTTGTTTAAAACTCTATATTATAATTTTTTTAAAAACAAATAATAATAATAAATATATAWTAAAACATTTTAATATAATTCATTGATAMTTAATTTTTTTAAATGTCAATATTATACATGWATAATTTTATATAAACTTATTATTATTATTATTTATAATTATAATCTAAAATATAATTACATTGCAATTTCATTAGTCATGATAAACACAAATCTATGAATAAAATGTTGTATTTTTAGATTAAGAKACAAAACTTTTTTTTTGGTTAGATTTTATTATTTTATTAACATATATATATATAAATGGTACAATATAACATATTAATAGATTGCTTTATACAAATAGTATTAATATATATATAACAGTATATTTAATGAAATTCCGGAAATAACATTGGTCAATTGTATGTATTGTTATTATTATAGGCTATTATTGTTGCTATGTATGATAATCTTATAATTTTGTTTTTATCGACAACAGTTGTATAGATGTAAATGTAATATAAATTTTTATAAACATTTTTGTGTCTGTATGTGCAGATAGTTTTCAAACACAATAAATAAATAAATATAAATTCAATTTAAATACATTGGATTACATTTGTATTGTGTCTCAARTGTAAAATTTTATACAAGATTAGGATATTTATACAATATATATAAATTTATTTGACTTTTTCTATAAAACAATTTCCTAATATTTTTAAAATATTTCTGAAAATATATATTATTTGGTATTATTATTAAACAATTGAATTTGTATTTTATATATTATGTTAGAAAACAATAACAACAATAACTATTGTTATGTCTATATCATGATTGCAAAARGGGGGTTAGGATAGGTAAGGCCATCTTACCCTTTCCTGAGATAGAATAGTTTATATTTTAATTAATAATTAATTAATATATATATATATTAGATGATATATATATATACTTTAATCTATACGGTATATTATAAATATTATATATTTATCAAATGATGTGATTCAAAGTATAATAGTATATATGTGTATATAAAATTAAGCATGTTAAAGTTTACAATATAAAATTGATAGCATTTAATAGGTCAATTTATTTTTATAATACTATAGTTTTACAGTATAAATACTCATGTGTTTAGCTTTTAAAATTTTAGCAGCTTTTCGTAAAATTTATGTTGGTTTATAATCATTATTATTAGTAGTACTACTTATAAAAAATATTAATAATTAAATAATTTACAATAATACAATTTTAGTTTGTATTGTTAAAATTATTAAAAATATTATGATTATTATTATTATTATTATTAGATATATACTTCCAATAACTAAATCCCGTATTAATCAAAACTACAAAATCTATTCAAATCTTATTGCATACATAAAGTGTGACGACATTATAATCCATCCGTTTGTTCGCAGATGCCATCCGACACACGTTTATTGCAAGACATGTGTATTACATAGAGATGGGCAAATAGAAAGTTTCTAATAAATTTCCCTGAGAAAGTTTCTAGAAAGTTTCTCAGTAATAAATTTCTATAGAAATTTAACTTTTTTGTTATACTATGGGATCCCCATATCTATAGATATTGTAAAACTATAAATATATTAATGAGACATAATACTATACATATAATATTATACTATATAATGTAGATTACTGTATAATACTATTATACAAATGGGATACCTATATAAATAATTATAATTATTTAATAATAATCAGTTTTGTAAAATTTTATTCACCATTTTATTATACCATAGTTTAATATAATTAAATTAATTAATTTTTTACTTTAATTAATAATTAAAATACTAATAATAATATTTAAATACAGTATTACTTATAAAAACAATGTTAAAGATAACAAATATCGAGAAAACAAAATTAACCATGGGGATCCCATAAATAGAAATTTCTTTTAGAAACTTTCTAGAAATTTCTCTATTTTTTTTATAAATTTCTCTTTTTTGCCAACACTAGTATTACATGAAATTCTGATATCACGGAACCGGCTAACGAACAATCACTGAATTAAAGATTCGGATCGTTATTTCGTCAAATTCATGTCAACTGTATGCGCAAAGATCAGGGATGAAACATTCAATAGCAAACTTCAAGCTATACGACAACACCAAAACAATTGCTTATCCGATTCTATCCGAGTTGATGATCGGTGCCAACTATGCTATGGCCAGGAATCGGCTAATCTCTTTGGTATCGATACTATCGGTTCGTGTGTTAGGATTTTGGATAATGATAATTGTAATAATAATAATAATCTGATAATTGAATAATAGTTTATTTATTGTGAATTTATAGGGAATTTACTGAGAATTTTTTTTGGTAATTTATTGGAAATTAATTTGAAATTTATTGGAAATTAATTTGAAATTTATTGGGAATTTACTCAAATTTGGCAAAAATTATTCAACTCACCCTATACCACCCCTGAAATCGAAAACCTATCGCAACCCTKGTATATATATTATTTGATATAAATGCACAAATTTTTATTAATTAAGTKAATAAATTTTTAAAAATGTGCATATATAAAATTAATTGAAAATTTTATTGTTTTATAATTATTTATTATCTTAGCTACACATTCTTTATTTAATTACTATATTTAAAGTTTTTAATAATAAAATGATAATTTACTTGTAACAATTACAATCCAATTTAATTTATTTATTAACTCATTTAATAAATACACCTATAATAATTTAGTATACCATATAATATKGTAATATACGATATATATTTATATATCAATAGTTTATATATATATATATATATATATATATAGTATTGACAAATTATGATAATAAAAATTTAGCATTTATTTAAAKKAGTGTAATTTATTAACATTTATTTGCATTTATAAGTTTAACCCATACAAATGAATCTTATTTAAATTAATATCTAATCACACTTAGATTTTAGTCTAATAAAATATTATTTATTTATCATATATATACTGTATTTACTTTATTAAAAACTAAAAAAAAAATATATTAAATATTATCAAAAGCTTTTATGATTTGCTTATATTAAATATTATAATTTATTGACAATTTCATTAAATTACTTAATTTAATTTGAATATGTAATTTATATGTKAAAATTATTTTTACTCATAAAAATAAAAAAATAAATTATATAATAATTAGAGTGGTTTTAATTTAATACTATATATATATATTTGTTATATACACTACAATAACAACAACAACACACCAACAAAATAATGTCTTTACTTACTAAACATATGTATGTCTTTACAATCGATGATAAAAAAGACAAACTGCTAATAGGTTTGATAAAAATATATATATTTATTTATTTTTCGGACGAATAGTAAATGACATTTATGCCAACTATTAATGTTTGGCCCAAAAAATAAATAAATAAAATAATTCACAACAATATTTTTGCTATTTATACTAGATTTATGATAACTTTGTGTTTGTGTATTTGTATGTATGTATGTATRTGTATGTATGTATGTATGTATGTATATGTATGTATGTATRTATRTATATATCTATATATGTATGAGTGTGTGTGTATGTGTTTGTGTCCGTTATATATATATATAAGCACCGGGATCATTTAGGTTATATATAATTAAGATTGTCGGCCAAAATAGGAARACTCTCTTCAATTTGGAAAACTATTAAATAAAGTAGTATTTATAATAATTTTCTGTGTAAGATAAAAATATGATATTGATAAATAAGATATATAGACTATATATTGTATTTGATATATATAAAGAAAAATCAAATTTATCATTTACTAAAAATAATTTGTTTTCTTTATTATACTGTACTGTATATATATAATTATATACACAGTATATTTATAAATCTTAATTGAAAACTTGATTGATTTTATTTTGTATATATATATATATATATATATATATATATATATAAACTTGATTGTCTATAATGATAATAATAATTAATATTTTATTGAATTTATTTTTAAATAAAAATAACTATTTATWGTTGAAAATTTACACTAATTTATAATTAAGAATGTTAATGGTTTTATTTCTAATTATAATAATTATATAAAATATATAAATTTATGTTATATTATATAATATACAGTATTTATTAATTGCAATATTTTATGCCATATATTTTTATATTCAAAAAAACGTTTTGATGTTATATTTATAAATAAAAAGATAAATAATTATATTTCCGTTTGTCATAGACTATCATCATCTACTSTATTATCTATAAATATACAGTATATTATAAATATTATAAAAATTTATATATTTATTGCTTATATTTTATTTGTTAATATATTTTATTGTTATTCATATAATATATATATACTATATATTTATTCATATATCATATTATATATTCACTTTTCAAAATATACTGTAGTGTAATATTATATGATTATAGATTTTATTGTACTGTACACCACATTTAATAGCATATTAAATTTGATAGGCATAAAAAATCTAAGATATTTACAAATAACATATTCATAAATCAGAAAACAAATAAAGTTATTAGAATTATATCTAATAAATTTTATTTTTTAATATAAAAATATATCAATAATAATAAAAATGTATAAAACTATATATTAATAAAATTGTAATATAAATTTTAGATATATTAATCTAAAAAAATGACAATTATTTTTTAAATATTGATAAATGTTTAATAATTTTTAAATAAAGTAATAGATTTTTATTTTTCTATATAAAAATTTGTATGGTTTTTATAATAGAAGATAATATAGTATTACTGTTAATACTATAGTAAAATATTTTTTATCTATTATTTACTATTATTGGCATAAAACGTGAGTGCCAATTTTATGGGATAAATCAAAAATAATATATATATATATATATACTTTATATAACTATATTATAGTCGAAATTCAATACTTATATAAAAGACACTATTATTTAATATTTTGTCTGCCATTTGATTTATATATTATAGATATATATACGATAACATAGTTTCAACCGTATTTTTTCTTTAATAATAATAATAATAATAATAACAACAACACATTATTGTATACTTTTTGTGTACAGAATATTTATAGTTATAAATAAATAGATATTTCTAAAGAATATTCTTTTAGTTATTATTATTTTCATATTATATTTTATTGATACATACATCATATTATTTATTATAAATCACTTTTTGATAATATACAATATGTTTGATAAATAATGTAATGGCATTGGAAATACAGTGAAAGTAACCAACAACAACAAAAAATAAATAAAAATATTTTTACTAAATTATGTACAAATATAAAAGATTAGTGTTTTATACATATTTTAAAAAGATTTTATTAGACTAAATAAAAAAAGTAAATACTGAATTTAATAATAATAAAATATTATTTTTATAAAATATTTTTTTATCATATAATAGATGAAATACTGTACTATAAGTTAGGCAACATTAATTAAACGTAAATAACATAATAAAACATAAAATTTCCATAATATTAACTATTGAAATAAATTCTAATAATTTATTAGAATATAATAATATTTATATATATCAAAAAATAACTCAAATAAAAAATAGGGTAAACAAATTTTATTATACATATTAAGTATTATTTATACTAATAATAATTTCTAACTTTTATAATTTATTTTATGAAAATACTCTATTATTGTATAAAAGAGTTYATAATAATTAATAAACTTGTTGTCAAAAGTTAAATTGAAATTATCAACAAATAAATTATAATTTTAATGATAAGATTAGAATTATTTTGATAACTTAATTCAATTATTATTTATTAATTTAAATCTATATATATTTTACGAGAATTTTAGTACTCGAGTGAATGACGATTGTATTGATAACAATGTTATCAACTAAACCTTAATTAAAATCTACTTATTTATACAAATATTATTTTTGTTAGAAAATCATAAGCTGTTTCTATATATATATATATTAATAAAATTRTATGAATATATAGAATGGAAAATATTATATATAATATTAATATTAATTGGAAACTTTATTTATCGTAAAATAGATTACAATCTAAATTAATTTTAGATATAAAAATAATAATTTATGTTTTTATTAATAACTTATCAGTAATAATCTTATTGTCCGATTTTAACAAAATGTAAATTTATATATATATATATATAATTACTACATATTATTAACAGTTAAGTATATACCTGTAGTTAAAATTATAAATTATTTAGAGGATAATTAAAAAGATTAGCTAATTATAGCAATACAAATTCAGTAATGATAACAATGCTTTAAAAGTTATGAAAGTTATTGATACTAACAAAATAAAATACAAAATACATTMTTATATTTTATYAATAAATATTGAATTTTAATTTGAAATTATATAAGAATTACTATCTTATAKCTGCCTGGATAGCTCAGTCGGTAGAGCATTAGGCTTTTAACCTAAGGGTCCAGGGTTCGAGCCCCTGTTCAGGCGTATATCTTTTGTTATATTAGTTTTTAATTTTACAATAAATGTTTTTATAAAAAATTATAAAAGTTTATCGCCTGAACAGGGGCTCGAACCCTGGACCCTTAGGTTAAAAGCCTAATGCTCTACCGACTGAGCTATCCAGGCACTCATGAAAACATACTTGCTCATATAATTTCACACTAAAATTAAATATCATTATTAATAGATAAGATATAATAAATAATATTGATTCAATATATTTTATACTAAAAATTTTGCAATTATGTTTGTTTTTATTATTTATCTTATATTGTCTAAYATTTCAAGTTTAATAGTTTTCAAGTATTTTATTAATTACTATATAATAGTATAATACTAAATAACTTAAATATAACATTGATATGTTATATTTTAGTATTTTGAATTAATTGTTATTAGTTTTTTTAGTTATAATTAAATATAAATCAAACAAGTTTTAAATAGCAACAACATATTTAAGTATGTCTCAATTACTTAGCGATAAAATTATTTTTTAAATTATTATTTACAAAATTATAAATATTTTTATAAGTTAACTTATAAATTCAATTGTTCAATAATAATAAATAATAATATCTTCAATTGTTGTAAATAATGATAATTGTAGTCAACTATTATACATAATTGCATTCTTTAATTATCTTATTAAATATACATTCAATCTGAAAGTAATTAATTACTTTACTATATTATTCACTTTAATTTATTATAAYTATTAGTTTATTAAAATCTATAATATTAATTAAATCAAAAGCGTTTTTTGCTATTTAAATCTATTTTTACATATTAATTGATCATAAAATTTATATGCTAGTATAAAAACTAGTAATAATAAATATTAAACATTAGATTAATAAATAAATTATGTTATATGGTATACTAAAAAAACAATAATAATTTTAGTTATTAGACTAATGTATAATAAATTATTTTTATTCAAAAACAATAACCTATAAATATTATTATTAAAACTAAATGCACAATATTATAGCAAATAAATAATTGAAAAAAATATTGCTAGATCTTTATGAATACAAAATTAATAATAATATTATATTTATATATTGTAAGTATTATTTGAAACTAACATCTGTTATACAGTAATTAAAAGTTTATTAAATACAGTATTAATACAGAAAAGTTTTAATTGGTTTATGGTTTAACACAAATAGTATATAATATATATATTAATATATCATAGTATTTGCCATCAAATAATAAATACTATTCAATTAAATTGAATAATATTATTGTCATTATTATAATGATTACTATATTTATTAATAATATACACATCTATTATTTAGTATTATTATTATTATTATTATTATTATTATTATTATTATTATTATTATTATTATTATTATTATTATTATTATTATTATTATTATTATTATTATTATTATTATTATTATTATTATTATTATTATTATTATTATTATTATTATTATTATTATTATTATTATTATTATTATTATTATTATTATTATTATTATTATTATTATTATTATTATTATTATTATTATTATTATTATTATTATTATTATTATTATTATTATTATTATTATTATTATTATTATTATTATTATTATTATTATTATTATTATTATTATTATTATCTTTGTATATCACGGTTGTTCCGGTGTGATCACAGTTGTGTCGGCCACTTTTGGTGGCAGAGACACGACTGGTTAGACTCAACTCAAGTCTAGTACTTTTCTGACTGTTCTACAACTCTGAAGTATCACTGCTTTTTGCATTTCATAGATCTTAGTTTTTCTGATTTCCAGTGATTCCAAACTTAGGGCCAGATTTTTCGGTATTACGGCCATTGATGACAGGATTATAGGTATGATTTCAACTTTCTTAATGCGCCACATTTTATTGATCTCATAGGCCAAGTCTGTATATTTTCGGCGTTTCTCACTATGCGTGTCCTGTAGTTTGTGTGTTAGTGGGACCGCTATGTCTATTATGTACGCCTTATCTTGATGTTTGTCTACTAGTACTATATCTGGGCGGTTGTGGGCCACAGTCTTATCTGTTCTTATTTCTTTATCCCAGTAGAGCTTGGCTCTGTTGCTTTCCATTACACTTTGTGGCTCGTATCTATAGTATGGTAATGGTTCTTTGGTTAGTCCGAATCTTATTGCCAATTCCTGATGTATGATTTTGGCTACTTGGTTGTGACGGCTTAGGTACTCGGTGTTTGTGAGTACTTTACACCCATTTAGTATATGTTCTATTGTTTCGGACTCCATATGACACATCCTGCACTTGTCTGTTGGTATATTTAGCTTTTGGATGTATTTCTGATGGTTTCGTGTCGGAATCACTCGATCTTGTATTGCCATCATGAACCCCTCTGTCTCTCCATGAAGACCGGCGTACTTCAACCATTTTGTAGACATTTCTTCGTCTACGTGTGTTTGGTTGAGTTCTGCTCTGTATCTACCGTGGAGTTCTTTTGAGGCCCACGTGTTAATCCTCTCTTTTTCATTTTGTATTTCTATTTGATGTTCATTATTGCTGAGATTTAGAGGTGTGTAGTTGTTATCAAGTGTTGCTGTTATTTTGTGGAGCTCTGAGACATTGCATTTTTGTTGATGGTATTTTCTCAGCAATTCTCGCTGTTTGGCTTCAAGGCTTACAATGTTTAGTAACCCTCTACCCCCATGCTTTCTACTAACACACAGTCGTGCTACAGAACTTCTAGGGTGGTGTAGTCCAAACATTGTAAGTTGTCGCCTTATATGTCTTTCAATGGTCTCAAGTTCTGTTTTACTCCATTTTATTATTCCGAACGAGTATGTCAGTACAGGTATAGCCCAAGTGTTTATGGCTTTGAATTTGTTGTTTGAGTTTAGTTGAGATTTTAGTATTTTTATTATTCTTTGGTTTAATGTTTTCTTTATTTCTTCTTTAACTTCTGTCATTTTAGATTTATGCATTTGCTTAATTCCTAAATACTTATATATATCTCCATTTTCTAGTGCCTTTATATATCCGTTATCAGTTTCGTATTGATTTCTTTCAGAATAGACTCCTTTTTCAGTTTCATTATAGCACATTTATCTAATCCGAATTCCATATTTATATCATTGGAGAAAGTTTCTGTTGTTTTTAGCATTGCATTTAAATCAGATTCTTTTTCGGCGTATAGTTTTAAGTCGTCCATATATAGTAGATGTGTTAGATTATATTTTGTATCACTTGATTTTAGATTTATGCCTTTTAGCTTTTTAAGTAGTGATGACAGTGGGTTTATGGCTAAGCAGAACCACAGAGGACTGAGTGAATCTCCTTGAAATATTCCTCTATTTATTTTGATTTCTGTACTTATTTTTGTTCCATTATTTGTATTGACACACAATTTAGTATTCCATTTTTTCATCATATTTTCTAATGTGTTTATCAATGTGTTGTCAATTTTATATAGTTTTAACACTCTTAATAACCATTTATGAGGGACTGAATCGAATGCTTTCTTATAGTCTATGTATGCCATTTCAAGATTTCTATGTTTTTGACGAGCTCTTATTGTTATGATATTGTCTATTGTTAATTGCTCTTTACAGCCCATTGAGTGTTTTATACAGCCTTTTTGTTCTTCAGCTATTATGTTGTTGTTACTTAAATGATTATATATTTTTGTTGATATTATGGATGTTAGAATTTTATACATTGTTGTTAGGCAAGTGATTGGTCTATATTTGCTGGGATCTGATGTATTTTCTGTTTTTGGGAGTAGATATGTTATTCCGGAAGTGAGGAAGTCATCGGTTTGTCCTGTTTGTATTATTTTATTCATTGCTATTGCCATTGGTTGATGAACTGTTGTAAAGTGTTTATACCAGAAGTTGTGTATTTTGTCTTGTCCTGGGCTTTTCCAATTGTGGGATTTCTTGAGGGCTTCGGTTAAGTCATCTTTAATTATATTTACTGAAGTCATATGTGGTATTTCTTTATTTTCATCTTCAATATCATTTATCCAATTAGATTCTTTATATTCCTTTGGGTTACTCCAGATTTCTTTCCAGTAGTTTTCTATTTCATCTATTTGTGGTGTATTGTTATTATTGCTTGAATTTATTTTATTTTGATTTCTATAGAACATTTTTTCGTTATTATAGAACATTGTATTTTGTTTTCGTCTTTCGCTTTGTATTTTATATCTTCTAATTCTTTGTGATAGTGCTTGAACTGTTTGTTTTAATGTGTCGTTGTAATTTCGGATTATGGATTCAAATTCAGGTTTTCCAGGTTTTGTCTGTAATGATCGGTATATATCTTTTAATGATTGGTTAAGTCTTTTTGATTTGTTTCCATTTAACACTTGCGTTATTCTTCCAATTATTTTTCTTTTCCCTTCTATCCGTGTCTCTATTCGCTTTTGCCATTTAGGTATTACATTTTCTTGATTTGGTTTTGTTGTAGACATGTGTTCTATTTTGTAGCCTAAGAGTCTTGATACTGCTACTGCTGCACAATACGTTATTGTATTAATTGCGCTCAACGACATATTTTCTTCGATGTAATCTTTAAGTATATCATTTATCGTTATTATAGTAGATCTTGTTTTAATGCCACTTCTTATTTTTGGTAATTTAGGTCTGAATTCTATTTCAAAGTCTTTATATTGTTCTAAAGATGTTTTTAGTTCATTTTCTGCTGTTATTCTGTTTATTTCATCATTTGTATTGTTTATGTTATCTGTTGTTGTAGGTGTCTCTTCTATTTCTGGCACTACTTCTACTGTGGTATTTAATTCAGTTGTTTCATTTAATGATAGTTCATGTGCCACTTGTTGTTTGATTTCTTGTAATTCAATCGGGGATATTTTATTATTCTTTGCTAAGAATCGCCTTTGGTCTGCAATTCTTTGTTCCGTTACATTTAGTTCTGGATATTTTTGTTTGAATGCTAAGTATATTTGGTTTCTGTAATCAGTCATATTTGTTTCGAGTCGAGTTGATCTGTATATTCGCGCATTATCAAGGTATTCATCTCATGTGTCCATCTCATGCGCTTTTGCGATTTGTCAACCAAATTGGTCAGTTGTTGCTGAGAACCAGCTTGAACTGAAACATTTTGGAGGTTAGTCTGATTTTGTTGACTAGTCTGCGGTCGCATTACATCACAGCTTTGCCCGCATAGCACATCACTGCGTGGGATATGATGCATACTTAACGAACTGCAGTCAATGCCTACCTGCTGAACGCGGGATTTATTTGAGAGGGTACCTCCCGAACACCCCCCGTTATTCCTACGACTACGTGTAATCATATTTATATATTTTGTGGCCTTTTTACGGGGTCCCGGTCCCTTATTATTATTATTATTATTATTATTATTATTATTATTATTATTATTATTATTATTATTATAAGAAGTTTAATATTTCGTACGTATAAATCATAAATAAACCATAAGTTTTATTTAAAAGAAAATGTTTTAAACATTAAAATGCTGTCACATTATAAGTATACATATATTTTATATGAATTTATATGAATATATTTGATGTGAATTTTTATGTTTATCAGTTATGATATATATTTAATCTCCAAATTGCTTGATATCAAATCAAAATTCAAATGTCAGTCATATTTTTGTCGTAAAAACTGATAACTTATATATATTTTTGGTTTATTTTATTTTTATAAATGTAAATTTTATGAAATATATAAATAAAATTTATATTTTGATTATATATATATATATATATATATAAATTTAGATAATAAAATTCAATAGATTATTTAAGTTATATTATTTATTTWTATTTTAAATAGTTGAATATTTTTAATACAATGAATTTATGTTATTAACTATAAACAGTATTTTTACTAAAAATATTTTATTATAATTAATAATAATATACATAAATAAGTAATAATAAATAATAATAAATAATTTGCTAGTAGTTCCACAATTTATCAAAATTATAAATATTTTTATTGATTATAATTATAATTTCCTTATTTGTTTGCGCGCTATCTGTATGGCATAAAACCACTATATATTGTATTATTTAGTCGACTAATAATTTTATACAAAAAATTGTTTAACTATAATATATAGTAATAAAACTAAAATTACAACAAAATATTTATATAAGCATACAAAACAAAATAGAAATTATTATTTTTATTATGTATACAATATAAACATTAATTAATTAATGTTTTTTTAAAACTGCTATTATTAAAATGTTAACATAGATAATATTAATACAGAATATAATACAATATTAAATTTYATTATAATATAGACTATTTGTGTATCATAGCAAACTTAATCACACATACAAACAAATTGTTTGATAATTTTTTTCAATATTATTATTATAGCTATTATTCACTGATTAAATAGTCAATTGCACTACTGATAAGTAAACATATTGTAAATACAGTTGAATTTACAGACACAGAGATATCATAAATGTAGTGTAAATGTGTGTGTATTTTAGTTTTATAATTTATTTTTGTAATTATTAATTATTATATTTATTAATAAAAAATAACTTATTTTCTAACAAAATAAAAATGTGTTTCAATTCTATTTAATTAAATAATAAATAAATTACAAATTAATATTATTATTATGTTTATTAAACTATACGTCAATATAAAAATATTTAAAATATTTTGTGTACATTATATTAAAAACAAAATTATTTAATTAGAAAATAAAATAAAATAATTAATTTGTAAATAATTAAAATGGATAACAATTTAGACGTTGACGAGCACTGGGAGTTTGAGGCCATAAACTTGACACTCGATACGGCAGGACTGGGCATCAGTGTTAAGGGTGGTCTCGATTCGCCCGACGTTTACGATAATCCCAGTATATATGTATCGAAAATATTTTCCGACGGCAAGGCCTACAATGATAGTCGGCTACAGATCGGTGATGTCATACTCAGTGTAAACGGCTTTCCRCTCGTAGATGTCATGCACTTTGAAGCGGTCAATGCTATCATATGTGCCGGAACTGACATTACGTTTTATGTGCGGCGAAAAAAGTGTCGCATCTATGACCGCATACCGACACCGCCCCTACAGTCCGAAACACCGATAGCACCAGTTGTGGACAGTCTGATTCAGGTAAAGCTCAACAAAGGTGACAAAGGATTTGGTTTGTGTATTAGTGGCGGACGTAATAATCAGCACATCAAAGGCGATAACGGGATTTTCGTGACCCGAGTGGTCGACAACGGTGTGGCCGAAAGAGATGGCCGTATTTGTGTTGGCGACCAATTGATTGCCATCAATGAGTGCAACTTAGAGGATGTCACGTATGAGGAAGCGGTCAATACTATGCGCAACAGTTCTCGTGTGTCAATCATAACTGTCCTCAAGAAATAGTGACAAATAATTTGCATTTAAATTAATATACTGTTAATCGGTTTGTGTCGGCTATTAGCGAGCGGTTAAACCACACAAAAAATCACAAACCGATACCCATAAAAACCACTTAAGATGCCTAAMTCTAGTKTGTTTGTTTGACCTATTATTTAGTATTCAATCGGATAGATAGACATTATATTATTATCACTTAAAAATTGTATTGTAGTTAACATTAACATATCATAGCAACTACTAAGTTAGTATCTAATCATTAAAAAAAATTATTTAGTGTATTAATAATATTTATTCACATTTTATATTTAAATATATATTTATTTTTTAAAAAATAAATGTTTTTATTTAGTTTATATTTTTTTATAAGTTATAATATTTTATGAATTATTTGTATTGTCTTTTTTAAAAAACACAATTTCATCAAAGAATTGAAACACATTTCTTATATATTATATTTTAATAAAAATAAATATTTTATGATATGATAGTGCAATTACTGTATATGATAATTTTTTAAATATAAAACAATTAGACGTTAATATTATTTATTATTATAACCTATTTATTAAAAAATTAATATAAAGTTAATGTAATTATACCATCATATTTTTGTTGTTAATAATGTCAATTAATTTTGATTTACCGGTATATTTAGCAAATATGTTATTTAATAATTAATTTAATTATAAATAATTTATATATACGAAATATTTTATATTTATTAAATACAAATAATAATAATAATAATAATAATAATAATAATAATAATAATAATAATAATAATAATAATAAGAGGAGGCACAGTGGTGTAGTGGTTAGTGTGTAGGGCTAGTAGAGTAATGGAGAGTAAGATCGTGAGTTCGAATGTGGAAAGCAATTTTTCTGAGAAAAAAAAAATTGTTTTAACTGTGCTTCCCGTCCCTGCCCAACCAACGCTGTTTAGGACGGCCATAAAAGTGAGGACGAGTTTCTGCCCGACCCGGGTATCGGTACTTCGGTATCGGTGCCCACCTGGGGGTATCCGGGGGTGCCTGTAAAAAGGTGCCCCCACCCCGAAGGGACGTCCGCAAGGATGTCCCTTCACCCTTCGAGTAGTTACTCGTCCTCACACGCAATGGCCACTTTTGTTTCAAAAAAATAAAAATAAAAATCCTATTTCAACAAACACATGTTAGTGGTGAGAAATGGGTGGCAATAGACACATGTTAGTGTTGAGCTTTCTCTAGGGACCGGGACCCCGTAAAAAGGCCACAAAATATATAAATATGATTACACGTAGTCGTAGGAATAACGGGGGGTGTTCGGGAGGTAAAATAAATCCCGCGTTCAGCAGGTAGGCATTGACTGCTGTTCGTTAAGTATGCATCATATCCCACGCAGTGATGTGCTATGCGGGCAAAGCTGTGATGTAATGCGACCGCAGACTAGTCAACAAAATCAGACTAACCTCCAAAATGTTTCAGTTCAAGCTGGTTCTCAGCAACAACTGACCAATTTGGTTGACAAATCGCAAAAGCGCATGAGATGGACACATGAGATGAATACCTTGATAATGCGCGAATACTACAGATCAACTCGACTCGAAACAAATATGACTGATTACAGAAACCAAATATACTTAGCATTCAAACAAAAATATCCAGAACTAAATGTAACGGAACAAAGAATTGCAGACCAACGGCGATTCTTAGCAAAGAATAATAAAATATCCCCGATTGAATTACAAGAAATCAAACAACAAGTGGCACATGAACTATCATTAAATGAAACAACTGAATTAAATATAGAAGTAGTGCCAGAAATAGAAGAGACACCTACAACAACAGATAACATAAACAATACAAATGATGAAATAAAAAGAATAACAGCAGAAAATGAACTAAAAACATCTTTAGAACAATATAAAGACTTTGAAATAGAATTCAGACCTAAATTACCAAAAATAAGAAGTGGCATTAAAACAAGATATATAATATATATACTTAAAGATTACATCGAAGAAAATATGTCGTTGAGCGCAATTAATACAATAACGTATTGTGCAGCAGTAGCAGTATCGAGACTCTTAGGCTACAAAATAGAACACATGTCTACAACAAAACCAAATCAAGAAAATGTAATACCTAAATGGCAAAAGCGAATAGATACACGGATAGAAGGGAAAAGAAAAATAATTGGAAGAATAACGCAAGTGTTAAATGGAATCAAATCAAAAAGACTTAACCAATCATTAAAAGATATATACCGATCATTACAGACAAAACCTGGAAAACCTGAATTTGAATCCATAATCCGAAATTACAACGACACATTAAAACAAACAGTTCAAGCACTATCACAAAGAATTAGAAGATATAAAATACAAAGCGAAAGACGAAAACAAAATACAATGTTCTATAATAACGAAAAAATGTTCTATAGAAATCAAAATAAAATAAATTCAAGCAATAATAACAATACACCACAAATAGATGAAATAGAAAACTACTGGAAAGAAATCTGGAGTAACCCAAAGGAATATAAAGAATCTAATTGGATAAATGATATTGAAGATGAAAATAAAAAAATACCACATATGACTTCAGTAAATATAATTAAAGATGACTTAACCGAAGCCCTCAATAAATCCCACAACTGGAAAAGCCCAGGACAAGACAAAATACAAAACTTCTGGTATAAACACTTTACAACAGTTCATCAACCAATGGCAATAGCAATGAATAAAATAATACAAACAGGACAAACCGATGACTTCCTCACTTCCGGAATAACATATCTACTCCCAAAAACAGAAAATACATCAGATCCCAGCAAATATAGACCAATCACTTGCCTAACAACAATGTATAAAATCCTAACATCCATAATATCAACAAAAATATATAATCATTTAAGTAACAACAACATAATAGCTGAAGAACAAAAAGGCTGTATAAAACACTCAATGGGTTGTAAAGAGCAATTAACAATAGACAATATCATAACAATAAGAGCTCGTCAAAAACATAGAAATCTTGAAATGGCATACATAGACTATAAGAAAGCATTCGATTCAGTCCCTCATAAATGGTTATTAAGAGTGTTAAAACTATATAAAATTGACAACACACTGATAAACACATTAGAAAATATGATGAAAAAATGGAATACTAAATTGTGTGTCAATACAAATAATGGAACAAAAATAAGTACAGAAATCAAAATAAATAGAGGAATATTTCAAGGAGATTCACTCAGTCCTCTGTGGTTCTGCTTAGCTATAAACCCACTGTCATCACTACTTAAAAAGCTAAAAGGCGTAAATCTAAAATCAAGTGATACAAAATATAATCTAACACATCTACTATATATGGACGACTTAAAACTATACGCCGAAAAAGAATCTGATTTAAATGCAATGCTAAAAACAACAGAAACTTTCTCCAATGATATAAATATGGAATTCGGATTAGATAAATGTGCTATAATGAAACTGAAAAAAGGAGTCTATTCTGAAAGAAATCAATACGAAACTGATAACGGATATATAAAGGCACTAGAAAATGGAGATATATATAAGTATTTAGGAATTAAGCAAATGCATAAATCTAAAATGACAGAAGTTAAAGAAGAAATAAAGAAAACATTAAACCAAAGAATAATAAAAATACTAAAATCTCAACTAAACTCAAACAACAAATTCAAAGCCATAAACACTTGGGCTATACCTGTACTGACATACTCGTTCGGAATAATAAAATGGAGTAAAACAGAACTTGAGACCATTGAAAGACATATAAGGCGACAACTTACAATGTTTGGACTACACCACCCTAGAAGTTCTGTAGCACGACTGTGTGTTAGTAGAAAGCATGGGGGTAGAGGGTTACTAAACATTGTAAGCCTTGAAGCCAAACAGCGAGAATTGCTGAGAAAATACCATCAACAAAAATGCAATGTCTCAGAGCTCCACAAAATAACATCAACACTTGATTACAACTACACACCTCTAAATCTCAGCAATAATGAACATCAAATAGAAATACAAAATGAAAAAGAAAGGATTAACACATGGGCCTCAAAAGAACTCCACGGTAGATACAGAGCAGAACTCAACCAAACACACGTAGACGAAGAAATGTCTACAAAATGGTTGAAGTACGCCGGTCTTCATGGAGAGACAGAGGGGTTCATGATGGCAATACAAGATCGAGTGATTCCGACACGAAACCATCAGAAATACATCCAAAAGCTAAATATACCAACAGACAAGTGCAGGATGTGTCATATGGAGTCCGAAACAATAGAACATATACTAAACGGGTGTAAAGTACTCACAAACACCGAGTACCTAAGCCGTCACAACCAAGTAGCCAAAATCATACATCAGGAATTGGCAATAAGATTCGGACTAATCAAAGAACCATTACCATACTATAGATACGAGCCACAAAGTGTAATGGAAAGCAACAGAGCCAAGCTCTACTGGGATAAAGAAATAAGAACAGATAAGACTGTGGCCCACAACCGCCCAGATATAGTACTAGTAGACAAACATCAAGATAAGGCATACATAATAGACATAGCGGTCCCACTAACACACAAACTACAGGACACGCATAGTGAGAAACGCCGAAAATATACAGACTTGGCCTATGAGATCAATAAGATGTGGCGCATTAAGAAAGTTGAAATCATACCTATAATCCTGTCATCAATGGCCGTAATACCGAAAAATCTGGCCCTAAGTTTGGAATCACTGGAAATCAGAAAAACTAAGATCTATGAAATGCAAAAAGCAGTGATACTTCAGAGTTGTAGAACAGTCAGAAAAGTACTAGACTTGAGTTGAGTCTAACCAGTCGTGTCTCTGCCACCAAAAGTGGCCGACACAACTGTGATCACACCGGAACAACCGTGATATACAAAAATAATAATAATAATAATAATAATAATAATAATAATAATAATAATAATAATAATAATAATAATAATAATAATAATAATAATAATAATAATAATAATTTTATTTAATATTATTGAAGTTCTATAATAATAGTACATAAAATAAAATATAATGTATTATATATACAGTATTTTAATTATTTATTGTTATATAAATTTATCCTTTTTTTAGATTTCTAAACAATTAGTTTACTTTTGAATAACAATTTGAAAAAATCCATAAATAAATTTAATCAAATCATTGTCATTGTCGGCACTTTTATTTTTGAGTACATTTGCCAATACCTGTGCTTTGATTTTATCATTTTTCAATTGTGTATCCTTTTCGTAGTCAACAATATATTGTTTTCTTATGGTTGTACTTAAAGGTAAAACATCTGCAAATATATATATATAAGAAAATACTATTAAAATATCTATTGTTAATTAATTATTGATAATTATTAACAAAAATAATTATATTATTTTTCAAAATATCATACTTTCTTCAAATGATTTCAACTCATATTCAGCGGATTTCAATAAAAAGTTGTACGAAATGACCGACAAATTACTGCCATTGAATAGTTTGATCCAAATATCTAATTGTTTTTCTTTTGTCGGAATATTCATAAACTCTTTTCGATGAATCACTAACTCTTCATCTGATAAATTAAGATAAAACGGATCAATAATCCAATAGATATTTGCATAGATTTTAGCCGATTTGTTGAGCAATCGTTCAATATTTTTGACAGCATTTTCTTTGTTGACAATCCAATGAAAACAATGGTTCGTAAAAATCAACGAAACCTTTGACTCGAGTGACCGAATCTGTGGCGACAACTGATCCCAATCAACACTAATGTCTTGAGACAAATATGTTATGTTTGGTTTTGGATGGTGTTGTCGGGCAAACTCAATCATATCGGTGTCCACATCGACGCCATAGATGTGATCAACAGATAATTTGTCATTTAATGTTTGTGTAATATTTCCAGTGCCGCACCCAATGTCCAAAATTATATCATATTTTCTGAAAAAATAATAATTTCAAAATTTAATTAAATAAAATTCAATTTTTTTCTAATGATAAACATATATTTTTATACATGTTTTTAAATAATAATAAAAAATTATAATAAAATACTTGTCGATGTTTTCATTGTTAATCCTCTTTATTAGATCGTTTGCATCGCGAACTTGCAATTTATTAGATTTGTTATATTTATTAACATTAAACTCCATTATACTAATTAAAAATAGTTTTTAAATTGTATTTTATAAATATCTATTTTAAACTTTTTTTACAAATAACAAAATTTTAATAATTGCTAATTTTTCTAAAATAAATAGACACTTAACTGAATATTATAACTAACTATTTACTACAACAATAATAAACTTTATATATGTATAAGTAATTTTATTTTCAGATTATAATTTTCTACCAAATTATTATTTCAGTAATAGTAATAACAGTGTATAATATTATTATCAATATTATAAATGAAATTAAATATAATTTTAGTAAGACCTTGGACTGTTGGTAAGCAAAACATCAATTTTGTTTTTAATTAAATTAATAMAAATTATATATAATTTTTAGACTATTATTCAACTTTTTTATTTAAAATGTCTAATTAAAGATAAGATACATAAAAAATATTTTGAAAAAACTCTACTTATATAATTTATGTAGATATTAATTTTTTATTAGATTTATTTTTAAAAATAAAAATTATTTTAACATATGTTTATCAATACAAATAAATTACTAAATTTTTATTGAGCTATTTATATTAATTGAAAAGTTCAATGAACCGTTTTGTTATTAATATCAGATATAAAGTTAATATTAATATATATTTACTAAATTTGTATCGTTTGAAAATATAAAATATTTAATTAAAGATATTTTGTTTTATGTTTAAACACAATTTTTTAAAATGTTGATTTAATAGACAACTTATTTGACAAAATAGTATGAAATAAATTATAACTTATAAAAATTTAGTATTTTTATTGATAAAATATTCTTATAATTATTATTTTTAGATTATAATAGTAATTCTATTTAATTAATATTAAAATTATTTATTTCAAATATTTCAATATAAAAAACAATTAAATAAAATAAAAACAATTTTCATTAGTTGATTTAGAATCTAATTTTAGAAATTTATCAATATAATTTATATATTCTATTATTATTTAAATATTTAAATTTAAACAAWTCAAATAAATATTTTAAACATAAAWTTGTTTTATTGTTTTRTCACAATARATAAAAATAACTTTTAAAACAATTGTATTACAAATAATTTATTAATAAAGTGATTAGAAAAATATATTTGTTTTTTTTGAGGAACCAAGTTATGAGTTARCATATCATAACAACTATACAGTATTTTCTAATCATATAATTGTYATAAAAATATTYAAATAATTATTTTAAAAACACAATTTCATTCAAGCATTTAAACATATTTCTTATATTTTATTTTGATTGAATACATTTTAAGAAAAATTAATATTTTATGATAATATGATATGATATTTTGTTTAATATAAAACAATTAAACTCTAATACTATTTTATTTTATAGCATAATTATTAACAAATGTTATTTTAATATTATATAAGTTCTATAATATAAGTACACAAAATATTATATAATGTAAATCAATTATATTTTAAATATTGATCGCTATATATTGTATTATACATATATATATAAWTTATATATCTAAACATTTAATTACTTTTGAACAACAATTTGAAAAAATCCATAAATAAATTCAAACAAATCATTKTCTGGTCTCTTAGATTTCATTACATTTGCCAATATCTGTGCTTTGATTTTAMTATTTTTTTTAATTGTGTATCCCTTCGTAGTTCACAATATATTGTTTTCTCATAGTTGTAAATATAGGTAAAGCGGCTACAAATAAAACAATAATCAATATTAAATATTTAACAATAAAACAGTAAAAATAATAATAATAATTAATTAAAATTTCATACTTTCTTCAAACGATTTCAAATCATATTCATTGGGTGTCAATAAAAAATTGTGCGAAACTACAGATAAATTACTTTTAATGAATAGTTTGATCCAAATATCTAACTGTTTCTCTTTCGGAGGAATATTCAWAAACACTTTTCGGTGAATCGCTAACTCATTATCAGTTAAATTGCTGAACGGATCAGAAATCCAAAAAATATTTGCATATATTTTAGCCGATTTTTGAAGCAATCGTTCAATATTTTTGACACATTWTCTTTGTTGACAATCCAATGAAAACAATAGTTCGTAAAAATCAACGAMACCTTTGACTCGAGTGACCGAATCTGTGGCGACAACTGATCCCAATCAACACTAATGTCTTGAGACAAATATGTTATGTTTGGTTTTGAATCATAGATGCAGAGCATTTGACACGCATTGGCTCATATTAGWRCTAAATATGTAAGGGTCAGTTTATGAATTATTTTGAAAAAATATATTGTTGTGATCTAAGTTTAAAATTATATTTTAAGTGGCATTTATAACATTAAACTATAAAATAGTTTTGTKACCATAACAATATAAATTTTTAAATTAAACTATGATTGGATTATGTCAATTGCTCTCATGACTGTTTTGAATGGTGTTGTCGGGCAAACTCAATCATATCGGTGTCCACATCGAYGCCATAGATGTGATYAACAKATAATTTGTCATTTAATGTTTGTGTRATATTTCCAGAAYCGCATCCAATATCCAYTATTATATCATATTTTCTTAACAAAAAAAATAGAAATAAACACAATTTTTAAAAATTTCTTATATAAAACTATAATATTATTGAATATTATATTGAAATTTTTTTCTAATATTAAGCGCATATTTTTTAATACCTGTATATAAACKATTAAAATATATAAAATATAATATTTTATAAATATTTAATTTTTAAAAAAATATTTGTCTATGTTTTCATTGTTAATCCTATCTATTAGATCGATTGCATCGCGAATTTGAYATTTATTAGATTTGTTATATTTATTAGCATTAAAMTCCATTTAAATATTTTTCAGATTTTTTTAGAAAAAAAAATATTTAAAACTTATTTTACAAATAACAAAATTTTAGTAATTATTGATATTTTTTTAAAAAATGGACAATGAACATAAATAGTTGCTATTTATATACTAAAACATAATAAACTTTATAATTTATGTTATTTTATTTATTTTAATAAATTATTATATAGTAATAAAATTGTATAATTATTAATATTATAATTGACGTCAAATATAATTTGATAAGACCTTGGACTGTTAGTATGTAATAATAACAAATTATTTGATAAAATGAAATAAATTAAATAATTTCTAAAAATTGTATTTATCAGTAATTAGAGTTTTAAACATAGCATTGTTTGGATCAAAAAACAAGTATTTAATGTTTTAGTTATAGGTGGTACACATATTACGTTCGCATTTGAGGTGAGGGGAGTTGCCCAAAGCGAACTTTTGCGGAGGAGGGGAGGGGTATAGACTTTAAGAACGTTCGCATTTAAATAATATTTTATTTCTTGTGGTGGGGGGGGGGTTAGAGGTTAGATAYATGCGAACGTAATTTTTTTTAAATGACTACATGCGAACAATTGCTAACATAGGGGAGGGGGTCTAGATTTCTTAATAAATGCGAACATAATATGTGAAACGTCCCTTATAATAATGAAAATTAATTTTTAAAAATTTAATAATGATTTCAATTTACTTTATGTTTTTGTTGTCTAAGCAGTACTATTGTTTTACGACACTATTGACAACAAACTGCGGTAAAATTAATACTTTTATAAAGTTATTTTGTCCTCAATTGTTAGGCGCGAAAACTCGTCAGACGTTACCGCGGGTTAGGGATAATAAACGGACAATACTTATCGATAATTTTTTAAAATTAAGATAAAATRGGTTTCACTATTGCGAACAATATATATATATATATATAGTTATCAGCAATTAATATGATATACAGACTAATAGCTAATAGCAATGAATATTATGGTTATTGTATGACTCATACAACAGGACTAATATTTTTCAGTGATTAAAATATTTAATATATTATAACTTAAACAAACTAAATGGTAATTTATGTAAATATTTAATGTATGTAATATATAATAAATATGGACTAAACAGCCTAAGCAATAAAATATGATTTTAAAGTTTATTTATGGCAATGCTATCTAGCATTCTCAACTGGTTTAATTTTGATAATCAAGTTATGGAAATTATATAAAAATTACTTTAAACATATCTATAATAATATTTACAGAATTATTTCAATATTTATATTAAATAATTATATAAATTACGGTTATTGCTCTGATATTGTATTATTTAAATAATTTTAATATTAAAACATAAAATATATTTACAATACATTTCTTGCAAAAAATATATTTATAATATTTTTAGAAAATATTTTGATATATAATACTAATAATCAAGTTATTTATATACAATAAATTTATTTTTTTAAATACTTAAATATTTATTTTACAAAACTATTAAATAACACTTTTTATTAACAATTAAACGTTTATTATATTATTATATAATATTTATTTTTATTAAATCACGTATAAAATATTTCTTTATAAAATTATTAAATTTAATACAATATATACATTATAGGTATTTTCATAATAATTAATTAGATAAATAAAAAATATTCTACTAATTAATAATAATTATTTTTTTTATTTAAGAGTTGGTTTATTTWATCTAACATTATTGTACATAAACTATAATATAAATMAAAAATATTATATTTATTTATATGTAATCTAACTATATTTTATTAAAAGATTTCAATTACTTTTGAACAACAAATTGAAAATATCCGTAAATATGTTGAATCATATCGTTGTCGGGACTCTTAGTTTTCATTATATTTGCCAATATCTGTGCTTTSATTTTATCATTTTTCAATTGTCTGTCAATTTTACAATCGACTAAATATTGTTTTCTTACATTTAATTTTAATGGTATCATTACTGTAAATATAGAAATAACAACAACAAAATCAATAGTAAATAGTTAGCAATAGTAAATAGTTTGTGTTTTATGACAATAACAACAACAAAAATTAATAATAAATATCATTATTAAACAAAATATCATACTTTCTTCATATAATTTTAAAATCATTTCAAATGATTTTGTTAGAAAGTTATGCGAAACAACCGTCAAATTAYTGTCATTGAAATGTTTGATCCAAATATCTAACTGTTCCTCTTTTGTTGGAATATTCATAAACTCTTTTCGGTGAATAACCAACTGTTCATCAGTTAGATTGTCAAACGGCTCATGAATCCAATAGATATTTGCATATATTTTAGCCGATTTTTTAAGCAATCGTTCAATATTTTTGACGRCATTATCTTTGTTGACAATCCAATGAAAACAATAGTTCGTAAAAATCAACGACACCTTTGACTCGACTGACCGAAGCTGTGGCGACAACTGATCCCAATCAACACTAATGTCTTGAGACAAATATGTTATGTTTGGTTTTGRATGGTGTTGTCGGGCAAACTCAATCATATCGGTGTCCACATCGATGCCATAGATGTGATTAACAGATAACTTGTCATTCAATAATTTGGTGATATTTCCAGAACCACATCCAATATCCACTATTATCTCATATTTTCTTTGCAAAAAATATTAATAAATTAAATATTAATAAATTTCTTATATGAAACTATAATTTAATATTATATTGAAACTTTTTCCTAATATTAAGCGCATATTTCTAATATATAAACTATAAAAAATATAATAAAATATATTTTATAAATATTTAATTTTAAAAAAATACTTGTCTATGTTTTCATTGTTAATCCTATCTATTAGATGGATTGCATCGCGAATTTGATATTTATTAGTTTTATTATATATATTAGCAYTAAACTCCATTTTAAAATAATTTGAATATTTTTCAGATTTTATTAGAAAAAAAGATTTAAAACTTATTTTACAAATAACAAAATTTTAATAATTATTTATTTTTAAAAATAGACAATGAACATAAATACTTGCTATTTATATACTACAACATAATAAACTTTTTAATTTATRAGTTATTTTATTTATTTAAATTATATTATTTTTTATAAATTATTATATAATTTTAGTAATAAAAGTGTATATTATTAATATAATTATCAATATTATAATTGACGTCAAATATTATTTGATAAGACCTTKGTCTGTATGCATTAATGACTAATTATTTAATTTTATTTAATTATTTCAACATAACATTGTTTGGTTCAAAAAAATAAAATATTTAATGGTTTAAWWAWATGTGTGAAAAATAATTTTTAAAAATTTAATAATGATTTCAATTGTTAGGCGGGAAGACTCGTCAGACGTTACCGCGGGTTAGGAATAATAAATGGACAATAATTATCGATAATTTTTTAAAAATAAGATAAAATGGGTTTCAATATTGCAAACAATATATTTATATTTATCAGGGTTAAGTAAGGGGGTAAAGCCAAAATACCCCTTAAGATCGAGATTTTTGGAATTTTACCCCCCAGACTTTTTTACCAAATTGTCGCTTAAAAACGAGGAGAAAAGACCACCCTAAAATTTTTAATTTTAATTGATACTATTTTATTAAATGTTATTGTTTAAAAAATTTATTTAAATCTAATTATTTATAAAAAAATAAGTAAAATATTTAAAATCACGTTAAAACTTATCCAAAAATAACATTATTTTAATTTAAATAATCAAATATAAAATTATCTATTTGTCAAAAGACAGTAATCATATTACAATTTAAATAGAAGTTTAAGATATATAAAGTTAGTAAAACAATAAATACTTATAATATAATGTTTTAATAATAATTTTTAAAATTTTAATTAAATAATTAAAAAATATTTTCAATTTTATAATTATTATAACTATAACTTTAACAAAAAATTAAGTTAAATAATTAGAATTCAGTCAATTTTTTATATAAAAATAACATTTTAAAAATAAAATTATGTACCTATAAACTATGAACATTATTATTTAATTATAATTTATATAATTATATTGAAAGTTATAAATTATTGAAATATTAAAAATAACTTATAGTGTATCATTGATGCTTTTATCAACTATTTTTAAATTTTAAATACAGTATTTTATTTTTTGCTAAAATTATACCTGGAATTATTCCTGGAAATATATACGGGAACTTATGAGAATTTTATGGAATTTACATGGGAATATTCGAGAATTTAAGGAATTCTTAGGGAATTATCTCTTGATCTCCCACCTTAGTATTTAATTTTTGAAAAAATTGCAGTTTAAAAATGCATATTCCACCCAGTCTATACACCCTAGTCTATACCCCACCCTAGACCGCCCCACAAWTTTTTTTGCAAATTTCACCCTAGCTTAYCCCACCCACTAAATTCCAAAACCTTGTTTAACAGTGATATATATATATATATATATATATATATATATATATATATTTATCATCAATTAATATGACATACAGACTAATAGCTAATAGYAATGAATTTTTTTATTATTGTATTACTCATACAACAGGACTAATAGTATTTAGTAATTATAAAATATTTAATACATTATAACAAACTAAATGGTAATTTAAGTAAATCTTTTGTATGTAATATATAATAAATATGGACTAAACAGTCTAAGCAATAAATATTTTAAATAGTATTGTAAAAAACAAAACTATTAAATAACACTTTTAATTAACGATTAAACAATTATTATATTATTATAGAATATTTATTTTTATTAAATTATTTAATTTAATACAGTATAAACGTTTACAACATTTTCATAATAATTAWTTAGATAAATACTCAAATAATTAATAAAAATGAATTTTTTTATTTAAGAGTTAATTTATTTTATCTAAAAGTATTGTACATAAACTATAATATAAATCAATAATATTATATTATATTTATTTGTAATCTAATTATATTTCATTAAAAGATTTCAATTACTTTTGAACAACAAATTGAAAATATCCGTAAATATGTTGAATCATATCGTTGTCGGGACTCTTAGTTTTCATTATATTTGCCAATATCTGTGCTTTGATTTTATCATTTTTCAATTGTSTRTCAATTTCACTGTCGACTAAATATTGTTTTCTTACAGTTACTTTTAATGGTATCAATGCTGTAAATATAGAGAAAAAACAATCCATATTAAATAGTTAGCATTTGTGTTTTATAACAATAAYAACAACAAAAATTAATAATAATTATCATAATTAAACAAAATATCATACTTTCTTCATATATTTTTAAATTCATTTCAAATGAATTTGTTATAAAGTTATGCGAAACAATCGTCAAATTACTGCCATTGAATAGTTTGATCCAAATATCTAACTGTTCCTCTTTTGTWGGAATATTCATAAACTCTTTTCGGTGAATAACCAACTGTTCATCAGTTAGATTRCCAAACGGATCATTAAGCCAATAGATATTTGCATAGATTTTAGACGATTTTTTAAGCAATCGTTCAATATTTTTGACGACATTATCTTTGTTGACAATCCAATGAAAACAATAGTTCGTAAAAATCAACGACACCTTTGACTCGAGTGACCGAATCTGTGGCGACAACTGATCCCAATCAWCACTAATGTCTTGAGCCAAATATGTTATGTTTGGTTTTGRATGGTGTTGTCGGGCAAACTCAATCATATCGGTGTCCACATCGATGCCATAGATGTGATCAACAGATAATTTGTCATTTAATGTTTGTGTGATATTTCCAGAAGCGCACCCAATGTCCACAATTATATCATATTTTCTTAACAAAAAAAATATAAATTAACGCAATTTTTAATATTTAATTATAATAATTAAACTAAATACCTGTTAATGTTTTCATTGTTAATCCTATTTATTAGTTGGTTTGCATCGTTAAATTGAAATATATTATTTTTGTTATATTTATTAGCATTAAAATCCATTTAATAATTGGATTATTTATTACTATTTTTTAAAAATTGTTTAGATCTTKTTTTATGATTTATAGAAATTTTTAAATAATATATTTAAATATATTTAAATAAGTTTAAGATTGAATATTATCAATTWTTATTTGTAAACATTAGATATTACAGAAAATATTAAATGTAATCGACAAATATTTTAATTTAATTAATATTCAAATATAAAAYCTTTATATACTTTAAGTAAATATATATTTATTKATTAATYTGTTATTTATCAGTTTATTTTCTCACATTAMTTTAAATGTTTTATATCARTTTAAAATTAGTTTATTGAATATTAAGTTAAATATTATGAAATATATTATGTTGTTTATTTAGTTTAATCTAAAAGTGTGTGATTTAATGGAAAAATTGTATTTTTTAAGACAAATCTAAATATTTATAACAAAATGAGTCAMACTTTATGTTCGTATAAATTATAGTATTAATTCTTAGTCTTAATTTTAATTCTAATTTTATATTTAAATTTTTTTTATCAAATTAACATAAAATATAACAATGATTATATTAAAATTAAAAAATATGAAAAATATAAAATATTCATACGTTATTATTATTTAATCAAATCAATAATTAAATTTGYAAATACTTAATCTATACTTTTTTTTGTTTTGTTTAATATTTTTATTATAGATGTTAGATAGARTATCAGAATTTAAAATAATATTTATATATATATATATAAATGCAATGTTTCACAACAATCCAAGGTCTTTTAAATATAAGATTTAATATATTATAATAGCAATAACTTTMRCWATTCACTGGAAATTAATGCCTTTTAATAGTTTATAAAGTCAAATATAATAAAAGATAATTGAACTTGCACTTTTTTKAAATATAAATATAGATATCACTATTTATTTACAAAACTTTAATATTTGTAAATAATTATAAACTTAATCAATATTGTTCATTATAAAAATTTATAAATTAAAAAATGTGCATTATTTAATATAAAATATAATGATTTTTTAAAAAAAAAAGTTTTAAAATTAAAGTTCATTTTTTTAATTCATATATTTATACCTTTCATTGCCTTAATTATAACAACTTTTTTAAGATTGTATTTTTATCAATGATCAAGGGCAATATTATTTTTTTTAAAAGTACTTTTAATACATAAATTTTACAAGTTGTAACAAAACATTTTACTAAATTTTTAATTAAATAAAAATATATTTTACAAATTTATCATTTTTCCAAAATCACTAAGTTTTTAATTATTTCCAAAAATTTATGAATCGGACATAAATAGTGTTATAAATATTTAAACTCTAAATTTAAATGCCATTATATTTCAATTTAAACAATCTAATTAATAATATAATCAAAATATTATGTTATATTTAGACTGTATAAATTTTAATATTATAATTACTTCATTATAAAATTACAATYATTGTACAAAATAAAAACAATTTTTATTTAATTGATTGAAAATTCAATTTAACAAATACAGCAACATAATTAATATATTTATATAATTTTGGATATATTTAACTTATCAAATACTGTATAATTTATCTATTAAATTATAATTTAAATTTTAACAAATTAAAWCAATTATTGTAAACATAATTTTTTCTAGTTTTGTCACAATAAATAAAAATAACTTTAAAAACAAATATATATTTTATAAACAATTTACTAATATAATGATTAATAAAATATATTTGTTTTTTTTGAGCTWTTTTAAACTGGCTCATTTACTTTTTTGCAYMWGTAGAWTACATTGAATATATGAATAATATTWAAAAATAAACATATTTATTTATATCATACAMAAATTATAAATAAAATAATAATAATAAWAAACAATATAACAAAWAATAATAATAATAATTACATATAATTTAATTAAAATTATTATAAATCGCATACAGTATTTTTTAAAAACTAAAATTCATAAAATTTTAAATACATAAACTATAATTAACAATTAATTATCAATTATACAGTAATTGATATTTTGTAAAATACTGTATAATATTTTAAGCATTTTTCATATACAGAGAATCAATAGTCATTATAATTAATATTTTATGATTTGTCGATTCATAATAAGTAKACTTTTTTCTGTATTAAAAAAATTATTATAATTTATATCAATAATTTATACCTGAAAAAAATCAATCTAAAAATATTTATTWATCATTAACACACACACAYGTCTATTGTGTTACATTCAGCGGCTTATAGCCAGTGTTGCCAACCCATGGATAAGATTTAGGACAGGGCTGACATGTTTTCAAAAAACGAGCCCCATTTTTTGAACCGACATTACAAACGGTTGGATGATTACATGGACCAACCCTGTCCTCGAAGTCACACTTCCAGGGGTCGAAATTATCTATTCGGGACAATGGTTGCGGATTTCTAATCCACTGAATCATCTGATAGTTGGTMACAAAGTAGACATCCTTTTTAGTGATCAACTCGTCGATGAAAGCCATAAACCCTTTYCGATGATGCGGTGTATTAAACCAAGCGCTGTGATAGTATAGACCAAACGGGGCCCGATTGGACAGGTAGTGGCGGTTAAAGTTTTTCATTAACATCTTTTGGACGCCATCCTCGTCGCTCGGGTTGGAACAAGCGTCGGCCATTGAACACCGGCCACCTTTTAGGTCGTGCCACATAACCATACCAACCTCCCAGACACCTGTTCCCCAGTACATAAAAAAACAAACATAAAATTAAGTTATATTTACAAATCACAATTGCATACACTATGTAATCATAAAGTTCAGGATAACTTATTATGTTATCAAATATGATGATAGGTTATCATAACATACCCGGAAACGATTTGGTAGGACAGGGAGCTATCATACACTCATGATTGACGGCATAGTCCAATGTGTACGGCCAGAATGGGGGCGAGTTTTCAAACACCGGCATTGTTGAGTCGTACGTAAAGTTAAGATCATAGAGCATTTCAAACTGTCTATTGCCGCCTCCCTGTAGAAAGGGGGCGCGCATACCCCTTACATCAGCCAAATTGACCCCACCATACATATGCAAGATCTCTCGCTGACCACTGATTTCTTTACCCCATTTCTGTACCGAAAACTTTTCGCCAAAACTATGACTAAATATATATATATAAGAAAATAAACGAAACAAAAATTTTTAAAAAAATTATTTATAAAGAAATCTCTGTACCAATAATAGGGATCTGTTATCAAACTAAGACATACGTTACTGAATGCGATGCCATTTCATGTCCTCTGGAGTACAATGTCTGTACCTGTCCGTAATCAGTCCATTCGTGCGACGCATAGAAAGTACCTAAAATGGGACAACCGTTTGGATTGTATCGATCGCCGAATACTTCCTCATAGATCTCCCAATTGAGATCATTAACAGAATCATCAAACGTAATCATTACCATCTGAGGTATGTCTGTGGCAGACATACCTAACGGTACGGCTGCGCCACCGCAGAAACAGTCGGGTAGTTTACACTTGGATTGCGTGCATTTTGCTGCCGGTGACAATAGTTCAGGTGTTTGATATACCGGTGCCGGACGGGAAGCTAATGCTGGCGATCCTTTTTTCGGTCGACTTTGTTTGTTTTGTTTGGTACGTTTGCGTTCAACCGGTGCCGATACTGTAGTCGTAGGAATCAGCGACTCATCAACAGTTGAATGATAATATAGACCGCTATTGTTGGCACCGGGATCTATGTAATCATAATAATCGTAACCATTGATAGGTGGTTTAGTAGCAATAGTTAAATGTTCGCGTTGTGGTCTAGCAGTTGTTGTTTTAGCTACCGATACGGGTGAATGTCTATTTGTATTAACTGTCCGATCAGAGCTACCATCACCCAATCGTTTACCATTGTGACCCAAATTAAACCTAACAGATGAATCTGGTCCTTGACGTAACTGATCCTTATAATGATAACCACTGTTAGCTCCGTTATGATTGATTACTAGTGTCTCGACAAATGGCTGTGTAGTTGTCTCGACATTTTGTGGTCGGATATTGATTCTTGTATTGAAGTTTTTGCTATCATTTTTAGGCCGATTATGTCTTCTACTATTACTTCCATTGTTAGACTTCTTCTTATTGTTGTTATTGTTGGTGTTATTAACTCTTTTTGATGTCTGTTTGGGCTTAACTCTAACGGATGTCCTATTATTTTGGTTACCATTTTGATTATACTGAAGAGATACTCGTTTCTCGAAAGTGTTTATATTATTATTATTGTGATTGTCATCCCTGACCAATACATACTCAGTTAGTTTAGGCCTCGATCTAGACGGTGATGATCTGCTAATACTACTACTACTACTGCTGCCTGTCTGTACTTTATTAGGCCTAAACACAGCTAACAGTTCCATATTAGGTTTGACTGTATGCACCGGACCTGTTGGCGGCAATATCTGTACTTTTCGTAGGTATGACATGGATGGACCATAATATGAAATGTACGGCTGGTTTTGCTCCGGTAGTAAAATTCTAGGCAATGGTTGTTGTTGTGTCTGAGTTTGTCTATTTTGACTGTTCTTTGACTGCATTCCTCGACTGCCAACAATCTTCAGCAAATCATCGGTCAGCGCAAGTGACAGCTCATCGCCGATATCTTCGTGTTTTCGGGCAATCATTCGTTGGACAACACGAACTCKTTTGCGGCGATTATTGTTGGCCACGGAATCCACTATAAAATAAAGTTGAAAACAAATACACCATAAAAAACATACATTTAGTTAAACACAACYGACAGTTAAAAAAACTTACCATTTTTTACTAAAGGCATGGCTATGATATCCCCGGCCTCGTTACGTGTGGCCACAAATCCGCGAATTTCAATCTTTTTGCTATTATTATTGCCATCTCTGGTCAAATCGATAGCATCGGTAGGTCTAATACGAGACGATTGTTCTCTAAAATGCTGCTGTTGTTGACGTTTCTGATTTTGATAATGTTGTGGCACTGGTGTTGTGTCGTCACTTCGGTCATAATCACCTCCACTTCTATACCGTCTAACCTTTTCTTCACGACTGTCCTCACGACTGCTGTCATCGTTTGTATTTTCTTCGCTCTCCTTATCCATCATAAGTACCGGTATATATTGATTTCGTAAACTTTTGTTTTTATACTTAGAGCTACCGAAGTTTGGCTCCTTATTGTTAATACGATAGACATCATTACCGCCAATAGTTTGCTGATCAGTGGCCACCGATTCAGGTCTCAAACGTTTGCGGATTCGTGTCACTCGGACTACTGGTCGCTTTTCGGCCACTATTTTTTCAATAAACCCGGAATCCTTATCATTATAATCTAATTGACCGCTATAACTATGTATATGATTGCGATCGGGTAAGCCATAGACACCTCCCGGGCCGTCGTGCATATGTACGCCTCCTTTTTCATCAACCATAGAAGATATAGATTCGTCATAACTGGGCTGTTGGGGGTCGGCGTCCATATTAACTTTGTTGCCGTGAATATCATCAATTTTTCCGGCATTACTGTCCAATGCTAACCTACCATCCCGTAGTCCACCAGCACTACGACCCACAACAGTGCCGCCTCCGCCGCCACCACTGTTCCCATTAATCCCATTAGTAATAGCGCCGGTATTTTTAGCCTTATTTTTTGATCGCCTTCTGATATCCAGAGCTCGGATATAAAACTCGGTGTCATTTGTTTGTTTCAAAGTGTTTGGATTTTGTTCTTCACTATTAAAATCTTTATTATTATTATTATTATTGTTATCATAACTAAAATCAATATTCATATCATTGTTGTTATTGTTGTTATTTTTATAATAATAATAATGATAACTACCATTATTATTATTATTTGTATTAAGATTATTATTATTATTATTACTATAACTATCGTTATATATGCCATTGTCTGAGACTATGTAATCTTCATCGTCAGCATTACCGGCATTGTCTTCATTAATATTATCATCACTTTTACTATTAAGTTCTCCTTCTTCTTCTGCTTCCTCATCATTATAGTTGTCCTCATCATTGGTCTCCACTTCCTCCTCATCCCTGTTCTCATTATTTTCACTATCATTGGCTATATTATCATTATTACTATTATTATTATCATTGTTTGTATTTCCAATATTTCTATTGTTATTATTATTATTACTACTACTTCTAGTATTATTTAGTCTATTATCGATATCTTCATCAAATGTTTGATCCAAATCCTCATTAAAAGCTGTTTTTCATGTTTTTTTTAAATATAAATATATATATTTGATATTATTTTGTTGTTATTTTTGTTGCATAAAAATTATTTTGCAAAAAAACACGTAATAAAAAACAATAGAAAAATAAAATTAATATTATTTTAATTTAAAAAGAAAATTATTTTTTTTCTATCAGATATGAAAACAAACGTTAAAAGTTTTTTATAAATGAAATAAAATAAAAACAGATTAAAAGTTATTTTAAGATTGTATTAAGTTTGCATAAAAATATAATATATATAAGAAACATAAATAATTGTCTATTTTAATTAGTAAAACAAATAAAATAAGTGATAAATTATAGTTTTCACAATAATTACTAATTTCATTGTATATATTATATACTGTATTACTAAAGTAGTATATAATTTTCATTACTGACGTATTTAAAAGACATTTGCCTTAAACTTGACATTAAATTGTGATAATTATAATGAATTCCTAAAATATTTCAAATAATTAAAAAGCTATTTATATAAAAAAAACTAATTATTAATACTACTAGTAGTAGTAGTGATAGTAAATAATAGTTTTATTTTCTGAATAATTTAACACTATTTATTGTCTAAAAATATTTTATGACTAATTATTGTTTCATATGTGTTGACACACAGATTATTTGATGACATTATTGTGATGTTAATGAAAATACTTATTATTATATATATATATATTTTTGTTTATTTCATAACTAACAATACGATGTTGACATAAACAGTACAATAGTTATGTTTTTTTAAAAAAATATTTTGATATTTTATATAATAAATTTATATGTTTAGTACAAATATTTCTTAGAATAAAATAATTATGATTTTTATGTTTAATTAACTTTTTATTTATAAATACTTAAATTATTATTTGAGAAAAATTTTAGGTTTTAAATATTTACTATTTACTAAAGTGTAAACCTTTTATTGAATTGTTAATTTAATTACTAGATATTTATAAATTAAACAAAAAAACATTTTATTTAATAATCTTATATTATTTGATAATCAAAAAATTTAAAATATAAATTACTTAAATTTAAATCTTTTGAAATTTTGAATTTATAAATATATGTCGCCATAATTATATAAATTAGTTAGGAAATAGCTTTTAAAAAAATTATTTAATTTATAGATTGTTAAATATTAAATAAGTTAATACATTATAGTATTATTGAAGATTTATTTTTATCCTATCTTACATAAATCATACGGTATTCATAATTTTTATTTTTTTTAAAAATGTTTATCTATTATTTATTAAATTTTGCAATAGTTTGTAATATATAATTTTAAATCATAGAAAAAAATCCTACAAAAAAAATTATATTATTAAACTATTTTTTCTGTCATAGGATTTCCAAATGATATTTTTTATATTTGATTATTTGTATTAATTATATCTATTATAAAATTTTAATGTCTTAAAAACACATAATAAAAATTTAAATAATTTATATTTTTTAATAACATCAACCCATAAGTTTATATGATTATTGTTAATATTATTATTATTATTATTAAACACATTTACCCTATAATTGTATTTCTAAATATTGCAAAATCTGTGAGAATATCACAATAAAATATTTTTAAATAAATAAAAACATTATTTGAGTGATCAATGATATAGCAATGTAAACATTAAATAAACTTTTTATAAATAAAACTCATTATTTAATGTTTGGCATAAAATCCATTGTTTTCAAACACGATTATAAAATACAGTTTACATTTATATTATATAATATATTGTGATATTTACGAAATATATTGTTATATAATTATAGCTAATAGCGATCACTAAACAAATAATATATTTTCATAAAATTTTAAAAAAGGTTTACCTCAATAAATATCAATATTAATTCAAATAACAACGTTTTCGTATATTATATGTATAATAATGTATTATTTTTATACGCTTTGCAAAAAATCATAAAAACTTTTCTGAAGTTTATTAATGATTTATATTTTTCTATTTCATATATTACTGTAATATACTGTATATTAGTAAAAGATCTTATGAAATATTTATTATTTTATGGGAAAATTATTATTTAACTAAATGCTTAGTAGTAAAGTAGATTGTGATCTCTAAACATAATTTGATAACATTTTATATACATTAGTATTATACATATATTGTATATTATAAAATGCAATCTTTCTCTCTCTCTCTCTCTCTCTCTCTCTCTCTCTCTCTCTCTTCAAAAGTTTGACTATTAAATGATTTTATTTGTAGAAATTAATGGCATACAAATTGAGGTCAAGTTTACAACACGTAAGTAAAGTTTTTTAATCTATAACAAAGTTTTTAATTTAGAAATAAACTATTATTTTAATTTTTTAATTAAAAAAACACAGTCGGAAAGTGTCATAAACTGTATTATTAAAATTTATTTAGTAATTATATTATACTGTATAAAGTTTGGATATATATAATATATTATAATACTATGTATAAAAACACTATAATATGTATTTTACAAGTTAGGTTAGGTTTAATTATGTGACACACACTAAAAAAACATACCATATTTATTGAGCCGAGTGCGACCATTGACCAGATTATGAGCGCACTGGACATTGCGAGGCCAGTCACATGTTTGCAGGTCGTGTGAAAAATACAGACCACCCGTACAGGTCTCGTGTAGGGCATCACCGAAAACGCATACATAATATTTGGAGCAATCTTTGTCATCGGCATAATAGCCAAACTGTTCCGGACATTTGAATTGGACACTCCTATTGTTTGTAATGGCAATGCTATTGTTAGCCAAGGCGTCTATGGCAGTCGTGACTTGATTTCGACTATTAATAGCATTATTATTGTTACTGTTATTATTGATGGCATCGGTGGTGGCATTATGTGCACCATTAACAGCACCGACAGCTATAACTGGTTGTATAAATAAAAATAGAAATATTTTATTTTATTAAATGAGTTTATATTTTATTTATATATGTATTACAATAAATTAATAAAAAGCTATAATTTATAATAAAAATACAACATTTTTAACACATTTTTTTGCTGTTATAAGATAGTAGTAGCAAATAATAATAACATTATATACAGTGAACTAATTTTGCGATTAAACTATTTATATTATTTATATACTTTTTTTGCAAAGTTCAATATAACAGTAAAAGTTGTCAACAATTATAAAAAAATTGTTTATAAATAACAGCAATATTTCAAATATATATTTAATAAATAAGTTATGCCTTTTAAAACTTTCAATAAAACTGATAGTTTAAATTTTTAGCTTATATTTATTAACAAAAGTTTTTAAGTTAAAATAATTACATAGCATACTGTTTAAACTATATGTTTGATAATAATTTCAAAAATAATAATATAAAATTTATATAATATTTATTATTATAATAATTATATTAATATTCATTATAGATTATTTAATAATTGTGTTTAAATACATAATAAACTATAAATTATTTCTAAATTACAACCTATAATAATAATTATTATTTTATTTTTAAATAATAAAAATAGCATAATAATGTATAAAGATTTGTAATGCTTTTGTAAGAAAAAAATTTAATTAAATGTATTGAACAACAAAAATCAATATTATTTAACTCAAATATAACAACAAAAAATAATTGTTAAATGCTTATCAAACTAATAGGGAAATAATATAATTGTAGCATAAATTAAAACTTTTATTTTGTTTTTTTTGTGTATAGCTTTTGGATTTAAATACCATAAGCTTTATTAACTCATAAAAAAGCATTTGTATTATCAAAAGATTTAATAATATATTTTTTAGTGCTATTATTCAAAAGACAAAATACAATTTACTACAGTTTACTATACAAATAGACTTAAAACTAATTTATTTTAAATATATAGTATATTATAGCAATAAAAAACACTTTCATACAAACAATTTGAGAGCTAATTTTAAATCATTTAATATGATATTTAAATAATAATAATACACATCTTTATTTAAGCCAAAAAAAWATATATTATAATAAATACATAATAAAGATTTCAAAAAAAGTATTTAAGTAGTTTTATGACTGGCATATAAATGATAAGTATTTTATTGTTGTCTATTATTATAATTATTATAAATAAAACTTTTTCTGATTATATCAATGGTATCTAAATAAAGATATTTTTTGATTATATATTCACATAATAAATATTAGCGCCATTAACATCATTTGAATTTATAATTAAACACACAAACACACATATTTCTATACATATATACACACATACATACACGTACACACACACACACACACACACACACACACACACACATATATATATATATACATACACGTACACACACACACACACACACACAYACATATATTATATCATAATTAATGATAACTTAATATACCATATAAAAAATGTAGTTGTGTAAATAAAATGTTTATTGCAAATTTCCTAAAAACATTTACTGTATACATTTACTTTATAAATTGATAAACTTCTATGTAATTTTTTTAAAAATAATTATTTAACATATTTATAATTTTAAATTAAATTATAGAATAAAATATTGTTTTTAAAAAAACAAAAAAAGTAGTATTTATAAACTGAGTGATAATTATACAAAACTAATTAAATTTATATTTTTTTTATTAATTAAAATTCAAATTGTTTAAAAAAAATTAGCAAATGTGTGATATATTTATTAAGTTTTTTTACTCTACATTATATGCATTTCTAATGAGAAACCTTAATAATTAAAAAAATAATGTTTAAAGGTAGAAATTTTGTTATTTAAATAAAACAATTAAAATTTGTAACTAAATTACTGTAAAAACAATATTAGTATAGTTTATAAACTTAGACAAAAAAAATCTTTAGTACATAAAAATTAAATACAATGGCTATTTTTATTTTTTTTAATTAAAAAAATTACTAACAGTTTTATCAATAAATAACTGAAGTTTATATCAAAAAATATTTCTATTAAATAAATATAATAAATGTATTATTTTATAATATTTGTTTAAATTATTTTTTTTAAATTAACAATTAACATATATGATAAAAATTTATATAATTTATGTAATTAGTAAGCTATATATTGCATAAATTCAAAACTATATAATAAGTAATATTAATAAATATTTATTGTAATTGTTTTTAATTATTTTATAAATTTGTTTCATATTTATGTTGGTCTACTAATAAAACCGAAACCAAAAAAAATAATATTTTCTTAATTTTATGGGTTAGGTTTGTTTTTCCACAAATAAATGAGTTTGTAGTGTAAGTTATTGTTTAAAATAAACAAAACATTGATAATAATGATAACATTTGATATTCATATTGTTGTTTTTTTTTAGTATACTAATATAATATATATATAAAATTATTGTTATACATATGTAAGCAAACTAGAGATTTGAAATCGTATTTTAAAATCAAATCTTAAAATAATATATTTTAATGTTTTTTTTAGTAAAATGATATATCTTAGGCAGATCTAAGTGAAATTTATTATTATAATAACAATACTACTAATAATAATGTTAAATAAGATTATGTATTTATTAATTTAAATATATATATTTTTATATAAATATTCAGTTTATAAATATATAAAATAAATTTATTTATCATTCAATAGATTATTTTAAAATATTATTTAATAGATTTAATGGAGAAATAGGTTTATTGTTAACTTATTATTGGATTTAATGTTTAAATTATCTGATATTTTTAATTTAATGGGTTTTGTTAGCCAAATACTTATAAATAAATTATTTGAATATATATATAAAACTTATTCATAATAAAAATTTTATTAAATATTAGTTATTTTTAGATGTCATATCTATCTAAAATTGCAAATATCATATAAATGTTTTAATTGATATTACAATTTTATCTAAAGTTTTAATACAATATTTCTTTTAAATAAGTATTTTATTTTTATACATTAATACTTTATAAATTTTTTGTTTATTCTATGATAACTCAGTTAAATTTAACTTTATTTTATTTGGTATCAAAATTATAAATTTATCTTAATAATTTTAAACTAACCAAGATATAAACAAAATGTATCTTAAATATATATACATAATATATTTTGTTTGTTTTTTTATTATTATTGAACTACCCTTTATTTCATTATTAATTCAAAAATGTAAAACACACTAAAATTTATGTGAAATATATTGTAATATTATTTTGCAAACTGTTATTTAATCGTGGATTAAGAGCACTCTGTTAGGGGTAGGTCTTAGCAAATGAGTTAATGATTAAACTTTTTTTATTATTATTATTTAAAACAACTAAATAACAAAATTAATTGAAAAAATGATTATTAAACATTTATAAGCCTTTAAGTCATTTTAGATAACTCACAATAAGCTATCATAATATCAAAATAAATTTATATATTTGAGCTCTCATTAAATTTAAAAAAAGAGGAAATAATTTTTAATAGATTAAGTTATTCGCGTGTTATATGCAATGTAAATAGCGATTCAATTGAGTTACCTTAATATAATACAATACATATTGAATTATGAATTATATACATTAAATTTAATAAAATTTGATTTTAATTATATATTACTTTATTTAACAACAATGACTTCATTGAGTTTTTTGTATAACTAAGAGCCACTCAATTTTGATAATTAATTTTATTTATCATCCGATTAATATATATTATTAATATTTATATTACACTATAATTATACACTAAATAATAATTTTAAAAATTTCATTATCTGTATGACTATTGAATTGCTGTCATTTACACACCACTGATGTAATGAAAACTTAATAAACAATTTCCTGATCATCTCATTGATGATGAGTTATATATTTAAACAAATATAATGAGTTTTAAAAAAATAATTGATAATTTATTAATCTTTTTTAATGCTATTTAGTTTAATATACTTAAAATGTTTTATAATATTATTAATAATTATTTATGGTTTTTTTGTATTTCAAAACGTTAGTGGAAATAACATTTGTTAGTCACACTATGTTTAATTTAAAGCAATTATTGTTATATTGATTTGTCTCAAAATATTTATAGTTATATATATATATATTGTGTGTAATTACCATAAATGTTAAGCAATCTATTTTTTGTTTGTTAATTTAAATATTTAAATTAAATAGTTGACCAAACAATGTAACTATAAATTTCTTATCAACCAATTAAACAGTAAATAAACAAAAATTAAATAATAATTGTTATCATTGCACACCCAATACTCAATATATTAGGTCATCAGTTGTTTAGGATTGTAATATTTTTAAACGTTATATTTATTAAATATTTTAATATATATATATATATAGTATAATATTAATTTATTATTATATATATATATATAAATATTTAATAAATATTATGATAATTAGTTTTTTTAATTCAACAAAAATTATTTATTATTTTTAGTTGACATATTATTCTTAAAATAATTAATAAAAATAAGTATAACTTCATCTAGGTTTCAAAATAATTTTTATAACACTTCAAAATAATACATTACACAGTATAATATAAATTATATACTGTATATGTGTGTAAAAAAATTATAGTAACTATCAGTGATCGTACAAATTAATTAGCAATATTACTGTAATTATACTGTAATTAATAAATATATTATTATCTAATTGTTTTTTGTTCAATATAGTTAAATGATATTTTTTGTGCAATGTTTTATAAGCATTTATTGAAAGTAAATTTCAATTAAGTAATTATAATTAATACTTATATTGTAAAAGTACAGGAATTTTCACAAAAAAATTAATAATAAAATAAGTATATATTTATTTATGTTAATAAAATTATGAATACTGTATATTATTTTATAATTATTATATTGTCATTGAAATAAAAACATTGGACATAATATCGTCTTTATATGGCTTTTAATGTCATTTATATTCATAGATTTTAAAGCATAAAAAGGTAATAAATTATAAGAAAAAACATTTTTTATATAATTTTAATTATAAAAAAATCTATAAGAATATGTGTTAAACTTACAAAAAAACTATAGATTTTGAAATCATTTAATTTACAATTAAGTTATATAATAAATTTGGAAAAAAACATTTATATTCGACAATAGCTGAAAATATTTAGAGCATTTATTGTATAAAAAATATTTTATGTAATTTTTTGAATAAATAAATTTCTTTATAATTTTTTTTATAAATACAGTAAATAAAAACTTTCAATTGTAAATAACAATATAAATATTGATGTTTTTATTATATGAATACACCCAAACTGAATATGGATTTTTTTTCATTATTACTTTTTTATTTTTTTAGTATTTTATTTAATTAATTATCAAATAACAACTATAAGATTAAACTTTTGCTTTTAATTTTAAATTTTATTAGGATTTTTTTTTAAATATTAAAATATTTTTATATATCATTGCAATTATATATATTGGTCGATAAAATCAAAAAGATCAATCAAAAGTTATCATTTATTTATTATTTTATTATATAATATTTTATATAAATTATTAAAATGAATATAATTTTGTGTATTTGAAAAATATGTAATGTAAAGGTGTGTTTCAAATTATTAAAAATAAAAATCGTTATAAAAGATTAATTTATTATTGATATAATAAATGATTTTTTTTGTTTCAATAGAGCCATGCATTTGTGTTTAATTGCATTGAAAGCTAAATACTTTTTTCTTAATATTTAACAAAAGATTACATTAATTATATGAAACATTATATATATATTTTAGATATTAAATATTTTATAACTTAAATTTTTATTTTATTAAATAAAAAATAATATATTTATCAAAAAATCTTATATTATCTAAGTTATAAATAAATAATTAAATATAAACATTAATAAAATCAAATATTTAAAAATATTTATTAATAAAATATTTAATTTTTTTATAAATAATCTCACATTTGATTAATTTAAGCACACCTTTGCTAATAAATTTATATATTTTATTAAATTATTAATAAATAATTAATAAAAACTAATCATTTAGTTAGATATTTTAATTTTCTTTTAAAAAATAATTTCTAAAATGATGTTTTTTATTTTTATATTTATATATTAAATATATATTGTTTAAGAGAATGCTATTTAAAAATAAATTTTATTGTCTATAATTAAAGAGTTATTGTAGATTACATAAGATTGAGTGAAACTAATGAATAAAATAAATATCAATCAAGTAATGTACTAAAATATACGTATATTTTATATATCTATAACAATAAAAACTTTTATAGTTTGTTTTATAGTTGCAAAGTGATGGATAGAGAGAAAGAGAGAGAGAGAGAGAGAGAGAGAGAGAGAGGAAATTTTAATACATGTACTGATTTTTTTGGAAATAATATTGTATCCATGATTTTAAATACTAATAACAATAAAATTATTTTTAAATTTTATTTTAAATTCATTGTTTTCAACGGATTAACTGAAACGCGTGTATAATTGAAAGCGATTAACATGTGATGGACTGTAAAAATTCAAAACTAGAGTAATATATGCTTTTAAAGTATTAAAACGGAAATTTGGGACAAAACAAAATTATTTGTATTATTATTATTATTTAGATGCATATGTTTTTACGATGATTTAATTGCATTATTTGTTGATTTAATTGTATTATTTGTTGATTTAATTGTATTATTTTGTTGATTTAATAAACAAAATTATAAATATAATATAGTAATCAAAACAAACATATTAAGAAATCCAATTATTAAATAACAATAGTGCTATCATAATAAACGATATATTTAATAACAAAACGTTATGTAAATATCAATTATACAAATTAACAACAAAAATTGATTTTAATAATTTCATAACAAATAGTCATTAATTTTTTTATTGCTTGTAATATATGGTAATTTTCGAGAAAAAAAACTTTATTTATTTTATGTGTTTTATTTGTAAAATATAGATTGAATGATAAGTTTATTTATTATATATATGTAATATAAATCAATTTTTTTTATTTATAATCTTTTGTTATAATATGTTGAAAATATTGTACTGCATTTTTTAGTAGTATATTGTATTATTATAATAAAAAATATATAAATATATAATAAAGCAATAATAGCCAATAATAATAAATGAATCGTCTTATACTACATGTTGTTATAAGTGACCCAATACTGTATATAATGTTTATTATATAAAAATTTATATACACTGTGTATATGTATGGTATGTAAAACATGAATAAAAAAATTATATGAAATACAAGCATTATTTGACGAAAAATATAAAAATTAGTTGTATTATTATTATTATTATTATTATTGTTGTTGTTATTTAAAATAATAAAAAGTTTTTTTTTGTGGATCAATCATATCATACATATATATATATATATATAATAAATATGATATAAATTATATATATTATATATATATATACAGCATAGATTTTTGATATATAATTCAAGTGGGTTATTTTTTTGTTGTATTTTTTTTATTTTTTTAATAAATTATGATTTATAAAGCATTCAATAAAAATATTTTAGCATAAGCTGCTTATATTATTTGTATTAATTTTACGGTCACATATTGTATACTTATATGAATTAAATAGTTAGGATTAAATCAATTAGAAAATTGTTTTAAAATATTATTTGATGTTTATATAAGTAATAAATACAAATAATAAACAAACCAAAAAAAAGTTTATTATTTGTATAACATATTATTTATTATATTTATTTTCTATAATCTATATATAAATTTATTAATACTTTTACTTTTTCGCATCAATTTATGATAAGATTAGTTTTGTTGAATAAATCAATTGAATAACTTGTAATTTATTGTCATTACAAATCATCTAATATTTGTTGATTTAATAATTTATTTTTTAAAATATTTTAGTCATAAACTAAAGTAAAATATTAATATTGGAAAAAAACTTTCAAATTGAATGTATAAAATATTTTTGACAAATATGTACTTAAATTGTTAGCTAAAACTTATAAGTTATAAACTATAATTTGTTAATACTTTAAAATATTATTTCCTAATGAAAATGTGATTAAAATTACAATTTATTTAATAAAATAAATATTATATGTATATAAATAAATATTGTATTAAACTAATCTTTTTTTATTATAAATTCATTGACTTATAGTTTTATCTTTATTTATATATATTTTTTTAATTTACAAAAATATATTTAGTATTAGTTGCAAAAAGGGTACGGCGTTTACATTTATTTGAAAAATTTATTTTTAAAAAAAATTAGCTGTTATTAGTTGTGAATATTTTTTTAATGTTATATATATTTATATTTCGCGTCCATTAGAAGTGATTTTGTTAATGTATTTCAAATTAACAGAAAAATAATAATATTGTAAAAACTAAATAAAAATCTTATATTTTAATTAGATATGCGCTACAGTTATAAACAAAAAACTACTTGAAAAACTTGAATCAAAGAAAAATATTTGCAAAAATATTTAATATAAATGAAAAAAATTTGCCCCAAAATTTGTGATATTTATACGATATATCAAACATATTTGCAACATATATATATATATATATATATATATATATATATATATATATATATATATATATATATATATATATATATATATATATATACTGTATTTATAGCTGCATTGAAAATAAAATAAAATTAATTAAAAAGTAAATTTTTAGTGAATGTTTGAATAATTTTGATTAAAAATATTTTTTTGGATAATTAATTCGTCAATCAATATAATTCAATATATATATTATAAAACATTTGTTTCAAACAAAATTTATAAAAGAAGATTAATTATTTAAATAAATTTATTATATTAAATAAATTATTATTTATAAATAGAAAAAATAAAGCAATTACTAAAATATTGTTTTATTTTTAAACAGGTATTATTTCGACAAATTAAAAAATTGTAAAACAATTATTATATATTTATTTACTTATAGCTATTGTTTTATAATTAGAATTAATATAATAAAAAAATTATTGTTTTTTATTATTATATTGTTTTATATAGTTATAATAAAAGTTATACAATTAATAAGTGCAATGATGATTTTTCAAAAATGATTGATGAGAAATATAAACTATAAATAGCAAAACATATAAGATTTATGTGTTTCAACATAAATATATTGTTAGTTATTTTTAATTTGTAATTTTATATTTTGTAAAACAAATTAAAAATTTTAATTTCTAATCAAAATAATAATAATATAAATTTATGATAATTAAACAGATGTCTAAATATATATATATATATATATATAAACAGTATATTCATACAATGATTTTAGTTTTTTTATTAAACAAAAAACAAATAAACGTATAAATAATGGGTAAATTAAAATTTTGTTTAATCGTGTGCTTAAATTATAGTTTGTCTGTTCATATTTATAATCAATTAAGACAATAACCAAAAAAAACAAATAACTAAATTATATTATATGTCTAAATGTAGTCTTAAATAAATTATACTAATATATTAAATTACTATAATTAAACCAAACTTTTTTTTGAATGAAGAATTGTTTGTAATTTTTATATAATGTGTCAATTTTTTACTTGTTTTTTCATTTGTAATAAAATTTTACGTAAAATTATTTTTTTAAAAACATTTTTAATTTATAATTTACTATTTTTGTACATATTTTTTTGCTTATATATAGTCAAAGTGGTGTTAATTATTTATAATTATTATATAATTATGTTAATGACAAATAATACTTATTTTTAGTGTTAAAGTTTAATGAGTAATCATTTTATTTATATATTTATAAATAAATAAATATGTTATATTAATAAATTAAAACAATATATTATTAAATAAATATAATTTTATATTAATTTTTTATTTTTTATAATATGATTAAAATTATTTTTTTAATATTAAGTTATTAAATGTTTATATTCTATATGTAAAATAAATATAGTTTCTAATAAATAGTTTATACTAATTATTATTTTTATTCCAATAGTATTATAATAATACTAATAAAAATAATAATAATAATTTTGTTTCATTAATTATACTAGATTTCACAAATAACAATAATATTTTTTTTGAAAGGCTATGTGGGGTTAAGTATTTAATTTTGAAACTAAAAACATTATAAAAGTAATATAATAGCAAATATATAATTATAAAAAACTTGTATGACTTAACACAAACAATAGTGAAGTCAACATTAATTTTTATTGTGTATTTAGATATATATATATATATACTGTATATATATATTTATTTATAAAAATATAATACTTATTGTTTGGCATAAATAAAACAAAAAATATCAATTTTATATTTTTCATTAATTATGCAAACAAATGTCGGAAATTGATTTTTTTGTTAAAAATCAATACATCAAACATTTTTAATTTAACGAATAAAATATTTTATGATAATTCAATTTAAACAGAAATAAACTTTTTTATTAGTGGTTTTCTAATTAAAATTCAATATTTAAATATAAATTAATATATTAATATTATTATTGCCAATCAAATAAAATAAAAAACAAATTTTTGTATGTTTGACAACTTTTACTTATTTAGCAAATACTGTTCATAAATATATATATAATTAATTATTTTTGTGGTCTAAATTCAAAGTAATGCTTAAAGTTGTGGGAAATTATTTAATAAATAAATATTTATTTTACATAAACTTAATAACTGTAACCAACAATACTAACAAAAATCATATTATCATTTGTAACAATATAAATAAATAAATAAATAAATAATTTTGGATATGATTTATCCATCTAATAGAAAACACTTACCCAAACCAATGAATATTATTATTATTTGATTAACAAATGTTTGTCTATTAAAATTGATGAACAAATTTGATGTCATTTTAAATCGGACTCTTTTGAGAAACATTTTTTTATAATTTATAAAATATTTTTCTTATTATTATTATTAACATATATAATAATTTATTATTAAATTTTATTATTAAAAGTTATTATAATTTTATTATTATGTTATTGTAATCTCTTACTGCTATTATTCATTATAAACAGCATTATTATTGTCAGATTATCTAATCATATAATTATTTGATTAAAAAATTTTCACAATAACAACAAAATAAAATAAAATAATGTTTTTGTATTATCAGTTTCACTGAAAACTATTAGTTCCGGTCAGAAAACATTATACTTTTTCATAAACTGATGATTATATTTTAAAAAGTTTATTTTATATTATTTTTTTCTATTAAAAAAAGAAAATGAAAACAAAACACTGGTTTCAATGATACGACAAAAGATTATAATAAATAATACTGTTTTTGTAATCTAATAAAGCAATGATACCAATAAAATGATTATTAAAAAAATGATATTTTTATATAACATATACACACAAAACACGGAATTGAAAGATATATTATTGTTTTAATATTTTAAAAGACAAACTGACTCTTCATTTGCTACACATTTTTTATATACTATATCATCATCTCATGAGACATACAATTAAAATTTAAATATATATTTATATATTATTATTATGTATATATTCATAGCATAAGTATAAATTGTAGGGAAAGTGGTCGCAAATTTTCACAACTATATTCAATTAAAATAAAAACACTACAAAAACAAAACACTATTGAATTAACAAAAAGACGGTTTTATTAATAGTTTTGATACACTTATTCTACATTAATAGTAGTTTAATATTATGCACAAACAAAAAAAACAAATAAACAAACAAACAAAAAAGTTTTTACATTAAATTAAAGTTAAACTTAATTTTAATTTAAAATATGCCAAACACTACTACTACTACTGCTAATAACAGCAATCTTACAAACGGACAGTTGGTTTTTATAGTCCCAGTGAGTGAGTGTTGAGAGTGTGAGAGAGAGAGAGAGAGAGAAATGATAAAAGATTTAACATTTATATCATTACTGAATACTTGATATTAAAAATGATATATAAAATGAAACTTTACTGTCGATTGTCTCTATCTATCTCTACCTCCTCTATATATCAGTCAACCCTTTCACATAACTAGTGACCGGAGTCTCTGACTATTCATTGGCATCAAAAAAAGGAGTGTATAATACTTTAATACACTAAACACACATTACATACACACGATTATAGTCTGAGAGACTATTATAATCTTTAATAACATACACACACAAAGTGAATATACTTTTTTATGTGAACAACGGTGCGGCCTGTATAATGGGTATACTGTGAAAAACGGGATCAAACCTATCATATACTTGTGCTCCAACTCATGTATCTGTATGTGGTATGTGTGTGTGTGCTATTAAAAATAACGGTGCGATGAAAAGGAAAAATTATATACACTTCTCTCCCAATAAGTCTATACATAAGATCTCTCTCTCTCTCTCTCTCTCTCTCTCTCTCTCTCTCTCTCTCTCTCTCTCTCTCTCTCTCTCTCTCGCAACCAATAAGTAGGTGAACAGGTTTTTGGAAGCACTGGTAGTGGTGTATAAAGTGATCATTGATATATATGAAGGTACAAGTGCTGTAACACTTATACCACAGCATAATAATAACAACAACACTTGACGAGACAATTATACCAACATATCATATAAAAGATGAGAAATAATAAAATTAGAAATAATAATAATAATAATAAACCCTTTAAATGAATAAATACATTATTATTATTATTATTATTATTATTATTATTATAGCAATCATTAATTCTGAAATGTTTTTTTTGAATTAAAATCTTTTTATTTTATTTGTCTCTAAATTTATGTCTACTTATGTTAAATAGTATTAAAGATAAAAGAAATATATTTTACATTTAAAATAGTCATTAGACGAGACATTGATTTTTTTGCAAATTTTTAAAAAGAAAGAGTTTAATAATACCTTTTGATTATAACAATAAAAATTAGATTTTTATTATTTATTTTTATTATTCATCATTTAGCTTATAAAACAAATTTAAATACATAAATATTTATTGTCTTAACATAGTTAAAAAATCTTAATATTACTATTGATTATATATCGAAATCTATATATAGAAAATATTATAGATTAAAAATGTTTATAACATTAATCATTAAAAAATTAAAAGACTTAATTTTAATTTTTTTAAATAAATACTATTGTTTGATATTTTTTTAAATAAATATAATACAGTACTTATATTTATTAAGATTTATAAATACAAATTTTATTTATTTGTAATGATTGACCAAAAAATCTACTCTAATTTATTGACATTTTTATTATTTATTAATAGCTCTGTTTGATAGGTTTATTATATAAGTATATAAAGATCTTAATAAAACTTAATGTATAAAAATATAAGGATATATAAAATGTTAAATGCACTAATAAGCATGTATTTAATATGTCATTATTTAATTGTTTGTCAATTGCATTACATCAAAAAATAAGACATCAAATTATATATATCTATAACTGGCAAACAATGTGTCCAAAGTTTTGTTTTAAAAAAATTGATTTTATAAAATGTTTTTAAAGTTGACAAAAATTTTATAATATTTTATATTTCAAGTGTATAATCTAATTATTTATATTATTTAAACTATTGATTATATAGTTGAATTTTTTTCATTTAAAATATGTATTGTTTAAAAATGTAAAATTTATAAATCATTGTTTGATGTTAATATAAAATTTTGTTGTATTATATAATTTACATATATCATCATTGTTTATGAAAACTACAATATAAATTATTAACTGTATATACATTATAAATATATACTATTTTGTAATTTTAATATTAAAGTTAGCTTATTATTATTATTACTATTATTATTATTTTTTATTTTATTTATTATTTTAATATTAAAATTATTGCATCAAAATTAATAATAAAAAATAATAAAAATTTTTGATTAAAAAAATTATAACATACAATACTGTTGTTTATATATCAGGTGAACTAAAAAAAACAAATCTGAAGGTACTAAATAATATATGTACATATAGTATACAGTATATACTGTATATATATATATATATATATAAAAAATAATTTGTAAAAATATTGTACAATACTGTATTAGATTATTGTCTGGTAAAATATATTTGAAAAGCGAAACTAACAAATAATAAAAAAAATAAAAAATAATAAAAATCTTGTAATGAAAATAAAAGTCAATTAATTTTTTCTATATAAACAAAATAAATAACAAATAATATAACAATAGTTTATTTTATATTTATAAGAAAAATAAAATATATTGTATTAGTAACTATCTATTAATTAACTTTATGGTCAATCAAGCCATTAATGAATTAATAGATGAGAAATTAATTGAGAAAAAAATATCATACTTGACTTGACTTTTATAAAATTGTTAAATTTAAAAACTTTATCTTATTTAAAAAAAATAATTTAATTAATTGATTCTTGTATCTAAAAAATATCTAAATTTAATACATTTAGTACTCATCAAAATAGTCTAGACTTAAAATAAAAATTTATAACACACTGTCACACAATCATATACACATAAATTACTTATATATATATATATATATATATATAAAGTATTAATATATTCAAACTGATTACAAACATTTAATTAATTAAATGACATAAATTTTAAGCAATACTAATCATAATATTATTAATTTATTTTAGTTAATTTGATAACATATGAATTAAGTTTAAGGTTAATATACTAAAATAAACTAAAAATTTGTGTTAAAATTTCACCCATAAATAAATAATTAGAAAGACAGTAATGTATATAGTCTATTTTAAATAATTTATATGCTAATTAGTTTTATTTCAATGTCGCTTAGACATAAAAAATAAATATACAAATATACAAAATATAAATAAAAAAATTTTTAGTTGTTTTATATTTTGTATACAAACATAAATATAATGTATATACATTATATATATATATATATATATATATATTGAAAAATAAACAAAATAATTTAGTAAACAAAAGTTATTATTATTTAAATTAGATCCTAAATCGAGATCAAATAAATCATAGTTAAAACTGTAATATTATATATGAATTTATATTTTTGTAAGAAAAATAAATGAATTAATTTTCACACATAAAATACATTAAATTTGTTATAAATATGAAAATAAAATTGATTTATGAGTTATTTATTGTTAAAAATACAATGCTAGATGTTGTTGTTATTTATATTATATTATAAACAATAAAACCAAAACCAAAATAATAATATTAAAATTTGGAKAAATGTAAATATAATAAATTCACTTTTTATATGATATTTATAATTGTTAAAAAACACAAATAAATATTTAAATATAACAATTATAACTATTTACATATAAATAAAAAAAACACTTTTTCATTTGATAATACATTACATGTAATTAGAAAAAAATAATATCATATATAAATAATTTATATTTATAAAATTAACAAAAATAGCTAAAAAAATAAATAATATTTTCTGAATTATTTTTTAATATTACAAATCTGTATTATTTTACATTAAAATACCTTGAACTGATTCTTTATATTCAAATAAAAATATAAAAAAATATATATATAATCTCACAAATTTTGAGACAATGTATATGATTTTTTTCTTAAAAATACTAAATACATATTAAAAGTTTTACATTAATTTGAAGATTAGGTTTAAAAGGGTTTTAAATAAATTAGGAAAGTAATTTTTTCTATATATACTGTTATCTAGATGAAAAAAACTATAATTTATAAATTAAAAAAGGTTAATTGAAAATATTTACCAACATTTATCACCAGAAAAAAATATTTAAGTTTACCTAAATGACACAATAATATTAGTTTTTATAATAGTTTTTTTTATTTGTTAATATTTAAAAAACAAAACATGTGTCTTAAAATAATGTTTAATAAAATAACAAATAATAATAAGCCCACATAAGACTGGCCATGAAAATTAAATACAACAAACAAACAAAAAATTATAATGAATTTAGAAATCATCAAAATTAGATAAAAACTTTTATCACTATTGAAAATCACTGTTAAATAGCCACCGATGACTTTGACCCACAGATACATTATATTATTATTATTATTATTATAGTATATGTTTTATTTGATAACTACCCACCATTTGACTGATGATTTTTTAATAAATTAATATAAATTTTAAACAGTAGTTCATGTTTTAAATGATATTTAAAAAAAATCTTTTATTATAAATATTAAGAAAAAAAACTAAGTTTTATACTTTGTTTGTATCATAGGATGATTGATTGAACGTTAACCCTGGCTATAATATTAATACAGTATTATTATTATTATTATTATTATTATAGTATTATGCATTATTATAATTATTATTATATATTTACTTTTATTACAGTTATGTAATCGTAATGCATGATGAAATAAAATGTAATGATTGATAAATATCATAAATACTTGTTATGTATTATATCAAATAAAATTGATTATTGAAAAAAATGTGACTAACATTTACTATTATAATTGTGATTATTGTTTTACAATTCATGTTTTTTTCAGTACAGTATTTTTTGGTGTGTATTATATTTAAAAATAATCAATTGTATATAAATTATTATTACAGTGACATATAAGTTAGTACTTTAGTTTGTTTTGTTTGTTAATTAAAAAAAAAAATAATAATAAATATTGTTTTGATGTTTAACATTGATTTTCATGTAAAATGTTTAGGTGTTAACACTTATAAAAAKATATACTGTTTATATATATATATATATGTATTTGTGGTATATGTATGTGTTTGGTGTGCCATACATGCATTTATCATTGGTGTCATTATTATATTTGTGATTTTGGATCCATTATTGATAATATATTAACATTGATACCTTGAAAAACAATTAATTTACTTTGAAAAATTTGTTAATTTAAAAAAAATTGTTTATTTTTAAATCTTTAGTATTATATCTTTAGTTATTATATTTTATTAAGAAAAATTCTTTAGCCATTAAATGTTATTTTTAAAAAATTATCAATTAATACAAAAGATATTATCCAAATAAAAGTAGATAATAATAATTATATGTATTTTTTGCAATTATCATGAAATTTATTTATTGATATACATTAAGACCAAATTATTACTAAATAAAAACCTTGTTTTTTATTTTAAATAGTGACAAATTGATCACGATTATTGTTTTTATTATTAATTGCTTATTATTATTATTTTTTTAAATAATAATATGATACTATTTGTTAATTGAGGTCAATTGTTACTAAATTTTTCAATAAAGTCCTATTAATTTAGTTTAATAGACCTTTTTATTATTAACTATCATAAATTCATTACATATAAATATTAATTGTTATATTAATAGGATTATTACATATGATATTATATCTCATATTTTTAATTAATTTTTATATGTTTGCAGATTATATTTAATTGTTAACCCTAGATATAATTTATATTTTATAAAATAAAATTTAAGTTATCATGAAATTCAATATTAGAAATAAAATGTGTTTAACTAAACTCAATGATTTAAATATTGATAACTATTTTAATATTTTATTTATAATTAACACATTAGAATTATAGTATTTAATTTGTTTTTGTGTTTTATTTGATATAAATTTTCACACAATTTATAAAAAAATACAAAACATAATAAAAATAATAAATTTAAACATAAATAATATAATATTTATTACAATAAAAATTGTTTTTTTTAAATTTTAATATTCATAAAATTATTGTTAATACATTAAAATTATGCACGTTATACAAATTATAGTCGGGACTAAACAAAATAAACAATAAAAATTAATATTTACAAATTAACATTGCTAAAGTTCCTGGTTTATAAAGTTTAAATTATAATTTTTTTGTACAATTGTCTAATAAAAAAATAATATTTTAATTTTTTTCATTTAAAAAATTGATTAATTTCTCAAAATCATGCAAATGTTGGCAAATTATCTTTTAATAAAATCTTTTATTTTTTAAAATTTAAAATATTACTCTCATATATATTTAGTGTCTGAGTATTTGCTGATAAAAAAATGTTTACTACATATAAGATCCATGTCTTACATATATTTTGTACATTAAAAAACTGCTTATCTTTCAATTGTATCAAACGATTTGCCAAAACTATCTCAAAAAAAATCTGATGTCGTGTCAGATAATAACATATGCTTTGTATATGTAGTATATGTTATGATGACTTTCAATTTAAATGTATCCAAAAAAATAATATACTGTATATATATATACAGTATATTAACAATTATGTATTTACTTTTAGAGAGAAAAAAAATCAATTTTTCATATAATAATATATTACTGTTTAAATGTATTATAATAAGTTAATCCTTTAAATTTTTCCTCAATTAAATACGCTCTCAATGAATAAAATTTAGCAAAAATTATTCACTCAATATATATATATACAGTCTATATGTATGCAAAATGAATATTAAACAACAAAAAATACAGTATAATAATAATAATAATAATATTTATAATAATAAAAACATAATAAAATAGAAAAATAAACAATTTATTTTTTCAACATTATCATCATTTAAAGTGTAAAAAAAAGTTTTTTTTTGCAATAAGACTAATAAAAATTTATGTCAAATATTTATTTTTTATAATTTTCAAAAAATAACTACTATATAAGCAATTGATTACTCGTTTCAGTAATTATTAGTATTATTATACATAATATTAACCACATGTTTATTGTTGTTAAAAACTTATTTAATTTAAATATTTATTTTATTATATTTATTTTTGTAAAATATTTATGTCATCCAGTGAATTTTAATATCTGGTAATTTACTTGAAATCTGTCAAACTAAAAATTGATGGATTAATCAATAAATTATTATTATTTTTACAGTAAATAAACATTAATAGAAAATTTAAATATTTATTACAAATTAGATTATAAATATTAATTGGTTTTTTTAAATATCAAATAATATTGAAAGCAAAAAAAATTAAATAAAAAAATTAATTAAACCGAAAACAATTGACAAGAAAATACATATATAATTTATTATAAATAAAATAATAACAATTAAATTAACAAAGAGTAGTGTRTGTGTGTGTATGCATGTGTGTGTGTGTGTGTGTGTGTGTGTGTGTGTGTGTGTGTGTGTGTGTGTGTGTGTGTGTGTGTGTGTATGTGTGTGTGTGTTATAAATTGTTGGATAAAATATTTTGTTTTAAGACATATTTATCATACAATTGTATTTGCAGTTTAAGTTTAAATTGAATTTAATAATAAAAATAATAATATTTCAATCATAGCATTGATTAAAATAAAGTAATTATGAAATGAAAAGTTCCCATAATTTGCGAGATCTGTGATTATTATTGTGTGATTTTAATTGAAAAAACTACATTTTACCCACAGTTCACTTTAGTATTATATTATTTTAACAATAAAATATATATTGTATTTAATAATTATCCTGTATTTTATGTTTGTATTTAAATGTGCGTAAAGTGAACAATGAATATAATAAATTTGATTAATTTTCTTTTCTAAATGATATAACAAAATAAAATTTAATTTTAAAAAAATGAAAGATCCATATATTTTTATTATTAATGAAAAAATAATAACTTTATTAGTGCATTGCATATATAATTTACATTACCATTTAGTTATACATTATACATGTATTTTCAACAATTATCAGTAAATATAGTACAGTATAGATCTGACCTAAAATGTACTCTAGGTGTTACACCTATATATATATATATATATCAAATAACATAATTTTTGCTTATATAATAAAATAGTAGTGGGGAACGGTATAGTAAGTCACTGTGTTATGTGTTGATATGCTAACCTCTAAAACCTCAAAAAAACATCCAAACTATCACTTTATTTTTTTGGTTCAATTTTTAATATTGTTTCCGCTTTTGCTATAAGTTTTGCTTTCAATATTTAGATTATTATTTATATATTCATATAATATTACTGAATATAATTTAATATTAATTTTATTGTTGTTGTTGTTGTAAATATTATATAAATTATGTATTTATTATTAAAAACATAAATTTATTTTGTAAACAATGTTGATTTTTTTGTTGTTGATTTGTTTGCTCTATAAAAATAAAAGTTGATATAAAAAATTATTAGTATTACACGATGTCTGAATTAATATTATTTAAATAAATTTTGTATACTGTATTAAAAATATATTATATGTTTTACATATTTATAGTAATAGACTTTATAAATATTTAAATACTGTAACATAATTTTTTTTATAAACTTATTTGAATTTTAAATATTGTCATATTCTAGTTTTTGTTTAAAATTCTATACATTTGAATATAAATTATATTTTTATTTTATAAAATTGTATATATTTTTCTTCAAATATCTAGTTTAGTATCAGGAAAAAAATAAATAATAAAAAGCTAGATTTTTTTCAAAAGCGGAAATTAAAATTTTGTTGTAAATATATTTATATTTGAATAAATGTCATCGTAAAAAAATAATTTTTTTATATTTGTTGTTTAAAAATATATTACAAAAAATATTATTTTTTTAATATTAAATAAAAGATACTTTAAATTATTATTACTAAAATTGAAAATATTTATTATCTTGTATATATTATTATTATTATTAAGCATTTTTATGAATATTTCTATTATAAAATTAAGAAAATATCTTGAATTATATAATAATAATAATAATAATAATAATAATTAATATTTATTATTATTATTATATAATTGAACAATTAATAAAATAAAACTAAAAATATAATTACACATTTGATTTTCTATAACAATAATTGCATTTTAATATTATTAAATGAGATTTGGGTTAAAATTGTTAAAAAAAGAGTTTTGTGTTTTAATTGGAAAAAATTAAAAGTTTATTTTATTATTATAAAAGAATTATTATTATTATTATTATATTTTATGCAAAAAAATATGATAAGCAATTGTGATAACTTTCACATCAAAATAAAACACAACTTTTATGATAAATATTTTGATTGAACTAACTTATGAGTAAAAAACATTGATTTTTTATTATTCAAAAAAATATTATCATATAATAAGTTGTGTGATATATTGGGTGTTTAGTAGGTTTCAGGGACAGTAGAAAAATATAGCCAAAAAAATGTTGTATTTAATGTGGGCAGTTTTGACCGATATTATCATTATACTGAATGTTAAAATTTATTATTAATTAAAAACAAAAATTTCTATATTTTATAATAATATATTTTTGAAAACTAATTAATAGCTATTGACAATTAATAATTTTGTTTTAGTTTAACTTAAAAAGTAAACTATACTAACAAGTTATCAAATATAAAGTATAGTTAATTAGAAAATTTAAGTAAATAAAAATAGATAATTTTTGCTATAAAGTTGTATTGATAATTATATTTCATTATTTAATCTAAATATAGTAATTACCTAAACAATATAGCAATATGTGATTAATAATATACAATATATTTAATAATTTCACAATATGTGATTMAATASGAGTTCAATAAAAAAAAATTCAAGATTAAATTTTCAATAATTTTTATTTATTGCTACAATTATTAGATTTTAGATAAATTTTTATTAATTTTAACATTTGTTACAACAATATTTTTTTAATAATATTCAATAAATTTTTTATTGATTTAATATTTTAATTAAACATAATTAGTTAACATGCATAACAAATATTTTGAAATAATCATTAATGTAATTAAATTTTTTTAACTATTATGATAAGTTATGATTTTTTTCTTGAAAATAATTTTATTAATATTAGTTATTATCAATACATTATTATTTAATATCTTATTGAGTTAACTGAATTTTGTATTCAGAAACATTAAAAAAAATAATTATTAATTTTCTAGAAATAATTTTAGAATTTAGAATTTTAGAAAATAATTTTATTTATGTAGTATAAAAACATATCTTTTTTATTTATTTAATATCTTATTAATTAATTACAATTTATTATTAGTCATTATATTAGTTAGTATCAATACATTATTAATTTAACTGAATTTTGTATTCAGAAACATTTTTAAAAAATAATTATTAATTTTCTAAAAATAAAGTTTCATTTGGTTTTAGCTTAAAATCCCATGTTTTATATTCGGTACAGTATTCAGGTGTCGATCCATAGCATTGACCACTTCCTAACTCAAAGAAATACTTGATAGCATTGTCGTTGTTGTCTTCATATTGATTCCACTGGCTTCTGATGATTACAGATCGGACACCCAATGATAAAATGTTTTGACAGTTTACCGGTAATGTTTTGTTGGCGATGTAATCATTTACCAGTACATCAATTAAAGGAATTGGATGATAGGGTCGGCTAAAATCAATCAATACTTTTTTCAAATCAATTGCTCCGATATTTTTAAGCGGACCCAATGAACTTTCATTAAGTTTTTTTAGATCAACATTAGTACAGATAAGTTGTCCTAATTTTTGCGTTGAAGTAAAATGAATTTCATTGATTTCCGATTTCAATTGTCTTAATTTGGTTAACTCGTTGTGTATTTGATCGTACAGTTGTTTCGGTGGATCCAATAGGTATGGTTTACTGCCGCCGTTATACTGGGCTAACTGATAGGCATCGATATCTGGATAATCGGCTGGACTGCCAAATACCAGTACAATATTGGTTAGAATTATAATTGAATTTAAAGTAAACATATTTTTATAATTTAATAAATTAAGTTAGAATTTATTGTCTTTTATATAAAATTATACTCTTTTATATAAAAAATTTTGTTTTTTGATAAGTATACTATGTATTTAATATAAATTATCAAAATTAGTTAAATAGTTTGATAACTATATTATTATTTTATATCCTGTTATATGATATTTAATACAGAAGTATAATTATCATTATTTCACAAACATTTGTAAAAAATACTAATTAAAAAATTATAAATGATACTGTTAAGTTTTTTAATCAATTTATATTTAGTATTTAGTATAAATAATAATTATTGTATTAATTAAGTACAATTAGTACATTATTTTATTTTATTTTTAGAAATTAATTATAACTAAAATTAAATATTTTAAATAAATATTTTTAAATTACTAATATATTCACCAATAATTAATTTAACAAATTAGCATTTTTATTATATATTTTCTTAATGTCACATAAAAATATCAAAAAATGTATTAAAATTGAACATTTGTTATAACAATAATTTTTTAGTGATATTCAATAAATATATTTTAATTTAATATTTTAATTATACATAATTAATGAACATGCATAACAAATGTAATAAATTATTTTGAAATAATACTTTTGTAATTAACAATTTTAGATTTTTATAATGAGTTGTGTTTTTTTAGAAAATAATTTTATTTAAGTATTATATAAACATATTTTATTTATTTATTTAATATCTTATTAATTAATTACAATTTATTATTAGTCATTATATTAGTTATTATCTATACATTATTAATTTAACTGAATTTTGTATTTAGAAACATTTWWAAAAAATAATTATTAATTTTCTAAAAATAAAGTTTCATTTGGCAATATCTTAAAAGTCCATGTTTTATATTCGGTACAGTCATCGGGTGTCGACCCATAGCATTGACCACTTCCTAACTCAAAGAAATAGTCGACAACATTGTCGTTGTTGTCATCATATTGTCCCCATTGGCTTCTGACGATTACAGATCGGACACCCAATGAGAAAATGTTTTCACAGTTTATCGGCTCTGTTTTATTGGCGTAATAATCATCAACCAACACATCCATCAACGGTATTGGATGATAGGGTCGGCTAAAATCAATCAATACTTTTTTCAAATCKATTGCTCCGATATTTTTAAGCGGACCCAATGAACTTTCATTGAGTTTTTTTAGATCAATATTATCACAGATTATTTGTCCTAATTTTTGAGTTGAAGTATAATGAACATCATTGACGTCAGGTTTCAATTGTCTTATTTTGGTTAACTCATTGTGTATTTGATCGTACAGTTGTTTCGGTGGATCCAATAGGTATGGTTTAATGCCGCTGTTATACTGGGCTAACTGATAGGCATCGATATCTGGATAATCGRCTGGACTGCCAAATACCAGTACAATATTGATTAGAATTATAATTGAATTAAAAACAAACATATTTTTATAATTTATTAAATTAAGTTAAAATTTATTGTTTTTTACAAAAGTCTTTTATAAAAAAAATTATTTATTATTTGATATATATTTATGTATTTACTGTAATCTATCTAGATTATATTTTAATTAGTACATTACTTTAAGGTATACTGTTATCATATGTTATAATTATCACAATATTTTTTTAGCATTATTTCACAAATATTTGTCAATAATACTAATTAAAAAAAATACAAATGATACTGTTAACCTTTGAAGCAAAGTAGAAATGATAAATAGTGTATAAATTGAGTACATTTAAAAGATTATTTTATTTTATTTTTTTGATATTAATAAAATTTCAATTAAATATATTAAAAAACTGTAATTTCAATAATTAATTTGTAAAGAATATATAATATTTTTTAATTATTAATATAATAACAAATAATTTATTTAATAAATTAACATTTTTTATTCACTGTTTTATTAATTTCACTTAGAAATATTAAAAATTACCAATAATTWTTGTAAAGCATTTAATTAAATTATATAATAAATTGTTTATACACTCCTTTGTATATTAATTATATTATAATAAGTTTTTTATTATTATAATATGCATATATATATAAGTCTATAAATATTAATAACAATTAATTAATATAATTAATATTTATATTAATTAATTGATAGATACATAATATRTATATATTACAATATACAGTATTGTAATTATTGAGTTAAATTAATTTGTGTAAATTAAAAATACATATATATATTGAATCATAGACTACCGGTATTTAGTAATTATGATAAGATAGCAATCAACTAAAAAGTTGTTATTTACTATAACTTATTAGCACAAAATTAATAAATAATAAATATATCAAAATCATGAATCTTATTTTTTAAAATCAAATATTATTTTTTAATTTCATAACACGTTTTTAATTTTTAATTAAATGTGTTATCTAAATGATTAAAGAAAACTTATTAATGGTAAATTAAAAAAATTAAATGTGAATTTACTTTTTTTACGAAAAAAAATTCAAATATTCTATTTCATTAAATATTTAGACAATTTTTTATATAAAAAAAGAAAAGTGATTTTTGTGAAACTAAAATTTTAATTATGACAAATWGATTATACAAAAAAATATCAATGTAAATAAAATCTATATATTTATATTATCACAAGTATTTTAACGGATTAATCAAATTGTTAACTATTTTTTAGGGATTAATTTTTTTAGTATATCTTAAAGCGTTTAAAATGACCTACAATTATAAGTTTTAAATATTTTAGTTTTTTTTGGTTAAAAAGTGAAAATCTAATTTCTCAGAAAAACATAAATTAGTAAATTTATTTTAAAATTATTAAATAAAATTTTTTTAGCAAAAAAAATATTATTATTATTTCAAGTTTTAATATCTATAATTAATTTTTTAATAATTTTTTTTCATATACTTATGATTATTATAATAAGTTATTTATCAACAAATATTTCTATATGACACTGAATTTTTCTTATATGCTTTAATTATTTAATTGACACAATGTTACGCCCATTTATTTATAAATTATAAAATTTTAAATTAAATTTTAACTTATTGTTTAGATATTCGCAATGAAAAAAAATTAATTTATAAACATTTATTTTTTTCAAATGTCATATATTATTATTACTCATTGTTTGTCATTGAAAACAGTGTCATTACATTATACCTATAATTGTTTTTTGTCATAATTTTATAGTTGTTTTTAACTATTTTTTGTAAACTAAATTTTTACAAATTTTATAACTACTAATATAGATAAAATTTGAAGGCTAATCCAAAAATAATATATTTAAAATTTAATATATTTAAATGAGTAATGAATTATTTTTAAAAATGTTTAAATAGATCATCAAAAGTTATATTTATATTTTTTATTCAATATAYTGTAATTACTATAATTTTTTATTATGAGAAAAATTGAATGAAATATTACTATAATTATTTTATAATTAAAATCTATAAAATTTAACTTAGAATAAATATATAACTAGTAATCAATAAATTAAATTATAGCATATTATTATTATATCATTCAATAAATTAATATAATTTTTCTTATATATAATGGATAATATTATAAAATTATATTTATAGATTATTATTCATATTTTTAATTAATATAATTTTCAAAATATTATATTTGAAGGATTTTCTCATACACAAATATAAACAAAAAAACTAATTAAATTATATATTTTTAAATTTTTATTTACAATTATTTAAAACATATGAAATAATAAATATAAAAATTTATTGTATCATTAATAATCACATATATATATTATAATCTTATTCATATATAAATGCACGCGTGAACACGTATTAATCATTATAATTAAATTAAGGATTAAAACAAATATAAAATAAATAATATTATTTTTTTATACATTTGACAATATAATAATAATAACTTTAATGATTTCATGTTTACTAAAAATAGCTATTTCTATCAAACATATATATATATATATATATATATGATTAATAGATTTTTATTGATTTATAAATGTCAAATAATTAATTATTAATACTATTATTTATATTAAAATTATTTCATAGTTTGTATTTGCATAGACTTTAAATATAATACATATAATAATTATTATTTTGACATTTATAGAGCTGCCATCTAACGTTTTAAGTATTTCAATTTATTGATTTTTTAAAAATTTAATATCAATTTTTTATTGAATAATTTTTTATTGTTATACTGTATATCATATATATATATATATATATGATATTTTTTATTTAATATATTATCAATAACTCAAGTAAAACATCATACATATATACATAAAACTAACATTTATTTATTTAATCAGTTAACTAATAGCATAGTACTATCATTGAATAAATTATTATTGTTTAATATAATGTTAAAAAAGATTAATATTTTGTAATTGATGTAATAAAATTAATTGCTATCACTTAGTTTAATAATATACCTTTACATAACAATTTATAATATACTATACTGTAATTTTAATTAATAAATTATTTAACAAATCAATACTTTATGAACTCATATTTATAGTCAGTTTTGCGCATTTTATGTGAGCTTTTATTTAGTGAATCGACGACTTCACTACACGTGCCTTATATTTAGCCGCAATTTTTTGCAATCATTTTATTCATTATTCTGTATAATAATAATAAAAAACTTCAATAGTTTTATCGATAAAAATCATGAATTCATAAATTTCTTGAATATAATAATAATAATTAAATATGTTTACAATTTAATTAATTTAATTAATTTACTAAGTTTGTATGTTATTATTTTTTAACATGTACATAATTATATAATTTAATTATTTAAGTAAATTATAAACAAGTAAGTAAAAATTATTAATTGCTAATTTTTAGATTATTTAAATTATATATTTTATAAATTATAATTTAAATAAAAATGTATATGTAAAATGATAAATAATTAAATATTAAAAAATTATAATTATTCTATTAAACTATTGGTTCATTATAAATCATATAACTTTATATTTTGATTATAAAAATTTTAGTCAAAATTATTTTTATTTTTATTTAGTTTTTATCGGTTTGTATATAAACATAAACTAAAAATATTACACTAATTATATTGTAGTAAATATTTATTTAAGTTGTATTTAAATACACTTCATATTAATTCATATTTTATTTGTATTTTAAATAAATAATTTTTTTGTTGTGAGATTTTTTTACTAAAAATTGAAGTCACCATCGCAACAAATTTAACAATAATATTATGCGATCAATTCAATAAGTAATTAATGTTAAATGACTCTCAAATGCAATAAAAAGTTTTTTATTTGTTTTGTTTTTGATGTGCAAATTGATTATTAATTATTAAAACATGTTTGACTACTATTTTTATTTACTGATAGGTTATAAAAGAAAAATTACAGTTATATTATTTTAGATTAAAATTATATTATATATKTWWAACATTTGCYAAAAGTTTTACTGTATTTATTTTTTAGGCGCACCAAACAATTAAAAATCATTTTATTTAATTATAAAAATTTTGATATAATAATTGTTTCAGTCGTATAGCACAGGCATATCAAAGCATAAAAGGTATGGTCAGTGCTATCTAGTGTTGGCAAAAAAGAGAAATGTATAAAATAATAGAGAAATTTCTAGAAAGTTTCTAAAAGAAATTTCTATCTATGGTTTCCCCATGGTTAATTTTGTTCTCTTAATATTTATTATCTTGTAACATTTTTTACAAGTAATAATTAAATAATATTATTAGTTTTTTACTATAATTTTACTATAATATTAATTAATTTAATTATTAATTAATAAAAAGTGAATAAAATTTTACAAAACTGATTATTATTAAATAATTATAATTATTTATATAGGTATCCCATTTATATAATAGTTTATTACATTATAATATTATACATACAATATTGTCTCTTTAATATATTTATAGTATTACAATAGCTATAGATATGGGGATCCCATAGTATTACATAAAAGTTAAATTCTATAGAAATTTATTCCTGAGAAATTTTCTTATGGAAATTTATTAGAAACTTTCTACTTGCCCATCTCTAGTGCTATCCCTTGTATAGTGATTTAAGTCAATAGATTGRCCCATAAAATAGTCGACAGTTATTTGAAAAAGTAATAAAGTTATAGAAAGTGAATATTTTCTATAAATGGCATAAATATTGGTTTTAAGTAAAAGTGTTAATTAAACAATTGTTAAATTTTAGTGAAATATTTCTATTATTAAGTTATTTTCAGATATAAAATATTTATACTATACATATACTTGTTTTTTCTTATAATAATAATAATAATTTAATGAATTTTGAGAATTAATGTTGTTATTTAAATGCTATAAATGTTAAATCTATTATAATTATTATTGTTTAGTTTAAACTATATTTTTTATACAATATTATCCGTTATTTATTAATATATATATATATTAATATTTTACAATTTTAACTGTGTTGTTGAGTAATTAAATTACTATTATTAATAATACAAAATTTATAATATAGCTAGATAAGTTCACTGGATCCAAACTTAATTAAAAAAATAAATATTTATTTAATTTAATGTTAACTTATAAATCTATGTGTTTGGACTCATAGACTCTATAATATAGAATATATACTTAGATTTTTACATATTATAAATAATATTAACATTTTGTTACTAATAATATGCATAATATATTAATTAATACAAATAAATTCAGTAAAATATACATTATATTAATATTATTTCTAAAAATGATTTATTATGACACTAATGTAACCTGAATATAGTATATTATACAATAAATATATTTATATGTTTATACATTAATTCATAATTATAAATTAATAAACATTTTAAGATATTAATTATTCTTTAAAAAAAACATTATTTTATCACAAAAAATTAATGAACAGTTATTGCTATTAATATAAATAAAAAAATATTTTTATAAAATAAATATTTACTGATATTTAATATGATTTGATATGAATGAATGAATAATAAACATAACAAACTTTGTTTAATTAAATTTAAAATAAAAATAATATCATAAAAAAATTTGTTGTTATATTATTAGCTATCAATCAGTTATGTTACCCAACAAAATGCTGGACGACATCCTAAGGTCAGCCATACGTTCGCCGTCCGGTCGACTCTGTATTAAACGACTGTTTATTACGTTAAACATAATGGCATTACTAGTATTTTCGCTGTATATCATAACAAGTATTATGTTATACATAAAAGGACCGACAATTGTGTCCACAAAAATATCTGTACGCGATCTTCGGCAACGACTAAAAGCTATTTACCGGGAGATTCACTCACTGGACGGTCATCTCTATGATCAAAGTCAACGTTTCCTGAGTCAACAGTTGCCAAACAGTCGGTCTGAGTCTCGGTTAATATATCCGCAAGAGATCTATGAAATCACTCGAAACAGTTCCGTATCTAAAGGTCGGTGTAGTGGTAGAGCCGGTGGCGATCTACAAGTGCTTGTAATGGTATTGAATAGTGTTGACAATTATCTGGTACGACAAGCAATACGACATACGTGGGGACGGGATTTCAAACGAGACAAACGGTCAAAGTTGTACTTTGCCGTAGGTCTGTCCAACTCAACAGATATACAAAGAAAACTACTCATCGAAGACAGTGTTCATCACGACATCATTCAGTGGCCATATTTAGAAAGCTATTATAACTGTACGATAAAAGCAATGGCAATACTTCGGTGGACAGCAATGAACTGTCCATTAGTCAAGTTTATACTGAAAGTAGACGACGACACTGTTGTATTGGCCGATAATTTGATAAAGTTTGCCCAAAATACCGATCCGGACTCTATATATGGATACTTGTGGAGCAAAGCATCGGTTAAACGAAATGATGGAGAAAAGTGGACAATCAGTGCTAGTGTTAGTGTTTATAATAATTTATATCAAATAATATTGTTGTAATTTGAATTAATTTGTATTATTAGGATTATCCCTATGAAGTCTATCCTGATTATATCGGTGGTCCATATTTGATCCCTGGTCAAAAGTCTCTAACTTTATACAGGGCTGCCATACTTAAAGCACTGCCAGCCTTACCATTTGAGGACGTGTTTATTACTGGACTATTAGCCGAAATGTTACACATCGAGCGCCGACCTATGCCTGAACTTCTYTATCGGGATCCCCGAAGTGACTGTGATATTGAACGCCTTGACCTTTGCTGGTACTCAAAGAGCTCAATCATATGGCAAGCAATYAATGACACCTCAATGGCTATACTATATCATCGATTCAAAGTATTTGATGACTACTATTGCAATAAATACTCATTTCATAACATATATTCAGTTGTCTACTATTATTACACAAAATTTATTTTTGGTTATAAGCCGTGTATTTTGCATTGAATATATAAATATTGTTATATAAACTGTTTAATTACAGTAAACTAGAGATGTATTAAATAATATTAATTAAATACTAAAATGATARCATAATTTTTTATATTATTATTTATAATTTGTTATATTTTTTTATAATAATATAGAAATGTTAAAACAATAATAATTTGATCTCGTTTTATGTACTTTTTTASACATTACCAAATATTACTATACRAATATATATATATATATATATATATATATATATTATAATTTATTKTAAAATACTAATATAATTTAATAATAAATTATTATAAATACTTATGTCTAATTAGTTTTTTTAAAATACAATTATCAAGCAAWWTTTGTGGAAAATAATTGTCACTCATAAAATAATAACAGAATTTTTGTTTTAGAAATTATTATTTTTTACTAATRTAAACATAAAATCTAAAAACATAATATTATTTATTAGTCTTAAATTAACTTTTATTAATAATTTAATTTCAATCATTAGTAAAATCATTATGTTGGCCAACAAAATAATAGTCCAATCAATACATWGGTCAGTCAAACRGTTCCCAATCCGTAGATTGTGTCGACAAAAACATATATTATTAAATATATTTCTATTTCTACTAATAATAGTGTTTTATATGATTACTATTACTAAATTAAACACAAATCAACCAATAGTTGTGTTCACAAAAATATCGGAATCAGATCTCCGAAACAAATTAAGAGATATTTATCGGGAAATCCATTCATTGGACAAATGGCTATACAATCAAAGTCTTCATTCTTCACAACAATTACTAAATAGTCGTTCAAAATCACGATTAATACCTCCGAAAGAGATCTATGAAATCACTCAAAACAGTTCCATAACTAAAGGTCTGTGTAGTAAACARGCCGGTGCTGACCTACATGTGCTCGTAATGGTAGTAAGTTATGTGKCCAACTTTCGTATRCGTCARACAATAAGACAAACTTGGGGCCGGGATATCAAACGAGACAACCGTTCAAARCTGTAYTTTGTTGTGGGTCTGTCCAACTCAATAGACRTACAAAGAAAACTASTCGAYGAAGACAATGTTCATCACGATATCATTCAGACACCATATTTAGARGACTATTATAAGCTTACAATAAAATCAATAGCAATACTTCGGTGGACAGCAATGAACTGTCCATTTGTCAAGTTTGTCCAGAAAATAGACGACGACACTGTTGTGTTGGCCAACAATTTGATTAATTTTGCYATGAATTCAGTTCCCGATGCTATTTATGGACACRTATGGCATAAACCTSCAGTWATACGTGATAATAYGACTAATCCGGATGAGAAAAAGTGGGCCATCAGTACCAGTGTTTGTATACTTATAATAATTAAATTACAATTACCTAAATTAATACTAATAAATAAACTAACTGTTCAATTTATTATAGGACTATCGCAACAATATATATCCTGATTTTACTGGTGGTATATACTTGTTCCCTGGTCATAAGTCATTATCTCTATACAGTACAGTCATACTTAAAGCACTGCCAGCCTTACCCTTTGAGGATGTGGTTATCACTGGAATAGCGGCCCAAATGTTAAATATTAAGCGCCGACCTATGCCTCAACTAATATACCGATACCCACAAAGTGACTGTAATGTTGAACGCCTTGACCTCTGCTGGTACTCAAAGAGTGCAATCATATGGCAAGCGATTGACGACAAATCAATGTCTTTACTTTACAATCGTTTCAAAGTATTTGATGATTACTATTGTAATAAATATTCATTTCATGCCTTATATTCAGTTGTCTACTATTATTACATAAAATATTTTTATAATTATGAGCCGTGTATTTTAGATTAACATTTTTATTAAAACTGTAATTAATATATAATTTTTATAATAATTTTTGTAAATATTTTACTTAATAATTAATCAAACTTTTATTTTGAAAAATAAAAACTAATGAAAATAATTTAACATATATGGTATTATTTATGTTTTCACATACTATTATATTGATATATTATTAACGATTTAATAAATAAGTTTTTATTTTTATTATAATTATTTATTTTATAATTAAATCTGTAATAAATATAAATTTAGACTTTTTTAATTAATTAATTAATTTGTTATTTTGTTGTCTACTTTATGACTAGTCTAAATTTAATCTTATTACTAATTAATTATTATTATTTTACTTTTATTAAAACATTAAATATAATTCATACTGTATATGGATAAYATATTAGATATCATATAATTTATAAAAAATAAGTGTACTAACAAGTAAGTTATGAAATATTTTTATTATTTWTATATAATTATATACAGTRTACAGTATATTACAGTATTAGGTTACAAATAATATTACAAATATGGATACAAATTTACTCCAAAAATAATCAACAAATTATTTARTTTATAGTTTAGTTTATTATTAAATAAAACAATTGTAAAATAATAAATAAATATGAATTATAATAAATTTATTGTATTAATAGCAATAATATCTATTAATAATAATATAAATTGGTGTCAGTGTTGTTCGTGTATGAAAATGTCAATCGATAGATATTACTGCAGCCGTACGACACAGTATATGATTGTGGCCAACGTTACGACCCGACGGCAAGTGTTAACTACCAATTCAAGCAATCGTGAGGTATGGTATGGCGTCGATATCGTTCAATTGATCAAAGATAATAATACCGATGTGGATGAACCGAAAATCTATACACCGTATACTAGTTCAATGTGTGGCATAGAACTGCTCCGGGATCAACAGTATGTCATATCAGGACCTGTTAGACATAATAAAATGTATACTAATTTGTGTGAATATGTTAAACTAATCAATCAATTAAATGATAATGAAACAAGTTTTRTTGATAACGACTATATTAATATGAAATGTTAAATTTTATTATTTTTTAATGTTTAAATTAATTTTGTTGTTAAAGTTTACTATTAATAGTTCAATATTAAGGTAACTTAATAATAATAATTTTGTGTTTTTAATCTTATATGTTATATATTTTATATGTAAATTAATATTACAGCATAATATATATAKATATATWTATATATATATAATCAAAGTTAATAAATAATATTTATTTTTGACTAAAAATGCTTTTTAACAAATAGATTTATATTTTATCAAACAGTGTTTTTTATACAGATAATTATATAYTAAAATTGCATCTATAATTAACTATGAAAATAATTTTCAAATAATGTTTAAAAATATTGATTTAAAGGTTATAAAAATAATAAACATATTTTGAACAAATGGTTTAAAAAAATAATTTATTTTAGTGAAAAATGTATCTTTTCATTGAGATTATGTTTTTAAATAACTTTTAATTCAATTTGTTTTAAGTAAACAAAGTTGCATTTAAATTATAATAAAAAATATAAAACAATATTTAAGTTTTTTGTTTGGTATTCAAATTATTATGAAAACTAATTACAATACAATATAACATTAACACTATTCTGTTACGTAATCCATATATTAATGCCATAATGTTATCAAACAAAATGTTATACAAATCAATAATTGAGTTAAATTCAACATAAAATTAATTATTACTTTTAATAAATGTTAACAGTTTAATTCTATAAAATAATTTTTAATWAATAAATAAATATAATGTTTAAAAATATATAATTTATAATAAAAGTAAATAAAAATATATAATTTATAAAAAAAGTAAATTAAAATATATAATTCAAAGTTTAATAATATATTTATTCTATAATAATTATTAAAATTATTTTAAAATATTAATTTATATTTACAAGTATTTGTAATGATATTTATTAATATTATTATTGATATTATTATTAAGCAAAATTAATAAAAGATAACTCATTGTAAAAGTTTTTTAGTATTTTTTATATAAACATAAAATTACTTTTATGTTTAAAATAACTTTTAATAATTAATATTACTTTAGTTTATTATTAACACAATTATGTTGCGCAACAAATTAGTAGTCCAGTCAATACATCGGYTAATCAAACACTGGCCAACCCGTATAATCTGTCGACAAAAACTTATATCATTAAATATATTGCTATTACTATTAATAATAGTATTTTATATCMTMAATATTAGTAAATTAAACACAAATCAACCGATTGTTGTGTCGACAAAAATATCTGAATCAGATATCCGACACAAACTAAKAGATATTTATCGGGAAATTCACTCATTGGACGAATCGCTTTACAATCAAAGCCTATATTCTCTACAAAATTCATTAAAAAGTCGTTCAAAGTCTCGATTAATATTTCCGGAAGAGATCTATGAAATCACTGGAAAAAGTCCGATAACTAAAGGTCTGTGTAGTAAACARGCCGGTGCTGACCTACATGTGCTCGTAATGGTAGTAAGTCATGTAATCAACTTTAGTTCTCGTCAATTAATACGCCAGACGTGGGGCCGGGATTTCAAACTAGACAACCGTTCAATGCTGTACTTTGTTGTGGGTCTGTCCAACTCAATAGACATACAAAGAAAACTAGTCGATGAAGACAGTGTTCATCACGACATCATTCAGTTATCATATGTAGAAAAATATTATAAACTTACCATTAAATCAATAGCAATACTTCGATGGACAGCAATGAACTGTCCATTAGTCAGGTTTGTCCAGAAAGTAGACGACGACTTTGTTGTGTTGGCCAACAATTTGATTAACTTCGCTAAGAATTCAGTTCCCGATGCTATTTATGGACACGTATGGCATAAAGCTCTTGTAGTACGAGATTATCCGGACAGTCAGTATAATCGGGATAATTGGAAATGGGCTATCAGTACCCGTGTTTGTATATAATAATGATTGAAATTTTTTTAAAAACAATTAGCAAATTATTTGTTTAACTTATTATAGGACTATCCTAATGATGTCTATCCTGACTATACTGGTGGTATATAYATGATCCCTGGTCAATTGACTTTATCTGTATATAGAACAGCCATACTTAGAGCACTTCCAGCCTTACCATTTGAGGACCTGTTCATCACTGGAATAGTAGCACAAATGTTGAATATTGAGCGCCGATCTATACCCGAGCTTTTATGTCGGAACCTAAAGGGTAACTGTAATGTTGAACGCCTTGACCTCTGCTGGTACTCAAAAATGTCAATCATATGGCAAGGGATTAATGATACCTCAATTGATATACTATATCATCGTTTCAAACTTTTTGATGACTATTATTGTAGCAAATATTCATTTCATACGTTATATTCATTAGTTTACTATTATTATACAAAATTATTTTATAATTACGAACCTTTTATTTTGAATTAATATTTTCAATTATGTAATTAGTATTTTAMTTTTTTCAAAAGTTATTATTGCTAAATATTATATATATTTTAAATAATAAAATTTTTATATTGAAWGCGCTTCTAATAAATGTACAAAGTTTATGATAAATAATTTTAAAGCATATTTTTGTTTGTTATATAWTTATTTTATTTTATCTCAATATATTAATTCAATAGTAACTTTTATTTTATTTATACATTTGTTATTAAAATATTTTTATATATTTAGATCAATATTTACTTAGAAAACAATACAATAATTTTTAACAATAACTATTTTATAATATATCTGTTGTTATGTAACTTTAAATTTACTAACACTTATRTATTTRTGTTTTWAAAAAWATATATAYATATATGAATATTAATTTAAGGTACAAATAGTTTTATGTCTAACTWKMCTAAACTATTCATATATAAATTTATATATATATATAAATTATATATATATATATATATTGTTATCTATACTAATAYTTTATATATTGTAMGGTAAAAAATTCTTAAGTCATTCAGATTTTAATGCCTAAAAATTATTTTATTTATTATAAGTTATCATCAATTAATTATAAACTATAAAATAATTCAAARTTATTAAAGTAGCATTAAAAATGTAATATTTTAGTACTAAATTTAATCAAATATAACAATCGAAATAATAGTTGCTATTATATATCTCTATATAAATATTTATACAGTATACCGGTATTRATATTATAATTAGTGTACCGTATATTATATACAGTATATACAGTATATGTAAATATATAAATACAATAATAAAGTTAAAATASAGKATATGTTTCATTTATTAAATAAGATTTTCTTATTATATTAGTCTAATATTAYTAGAATTAAAATAATTATTTTAAAATTGTTTCCTCATATTTATAATTTATTTTTATTAATTAATAAGTAAATTTATTAGTAAATGGAYATAAAGATTATTAAATAAAATAACAATTTTAGGAGATATTAATATCGTATTTAAAGCTTAGGTCAGTGACTTTATATTATTTTATATTAAATCTATACAATAGTKTGTAAATACTGTTAATTATAATCTATTAAATTTAATAAAATTGTATTATTAATTCTAATTATTAATTAATGTATGAAAATGCATGTAAATCAAAATTTCTAGTAGATTATCATATTTATATTATATACTGTATATTAATTTTTTAATGATAAAGTTAACTGTAAGCGTAAGCAACAATAAGTGTTTATCAATGATATTAATATGAATCACAAATTAGTTTTACTTATTTTCTAATTTAATATCAATAAAAATTTTGTTTGTTTAAACAATTATAGATTATTATACAAATAGATATAATTWTATATACTGTACTATTTTGCATTTATTAATAATATAATTATTAATTAATCATATCAATATTGTAGACTAAATAATAATGATATCGGAATTATAAAAAYCAATAGTTTTTTATATTCATAGTTACTTTATATTCATATTTATTATATTCAAAGTTAAATTGTTATTTAACTTAAATTCAATTATAAATATTATAATATTAATAATATATACTAATAATTATAATAAGAATATAATTATATTGTTGAACAACAATAACAGCAAAATGACCGAAGAGTTCGAAATAGTCAGAGATGTCGATCCAAAGGTTTGGTCAGAAATATTCAATGGTTACCGATATTCAAGGCCATCATCGCTGGCAAACGAGACACTGTCCGTCAGCAAAGAGAACCGATCGCGAGTGACCAGAAGTAAACCGATAAAAATAGGTGATTATTCCATAGAYAACGATCATCACATAGTCTTCGACCGRCCACTGGTCARGTATCTGAACATACCTAACACAGTGTATAGTATGGATCTGCTAGAAGGCTACGACACTGATGTCAATTGGGGTAAATCGCCGTCYAATCACATCTATAAGATGAGCGAATGGATTGATAAAGGCTATCGACCGCAGTCTCAGGATGTCGACGACGCCGACGGTCCGCTACTRGACACCGATTTTTTCTGTGGYCGCACACCACTGGCCTATATCATGACGTTTCCGTATGAAAGATACGAGTCGTTGATCATAACGGCCACAAAGTTTCGCGGAAACATCTATTTGTTTGATTATCGCAAACCACAGCCGCCGCCGGACGATGAGTTYAACCAAATTATATTTAGTGGTCACAGATTCGAGCAATACATGACCAGCGATGACCCGAATCGGCCAAACAAATCCCAAGCGTTCAATAATGACAGAACTGCTTACGTCGGTATTGTTAAGACTAAACTGACCGACAATTCAAGCAATAATACACATAAAATTGTCACCTCATGTGAAATCGATTGTCTTACTCGCGATGCCCGACCCGAATCGGTTACTGTAGACCAGTTTGTCGAGATTAAGGTCACCAATGCATTGAAACCGTTTAAACAGTTAAAATGGTGGGCTCAGAGTTATATTGTAGGCGTTCCCACAATTCATGTCGGCTATCGGGACGACAATTTCAGAGTCAATCAATTAAAGTGTATTTCTGTGGACTCGTTGCACACCTATCGGTCATTTTGGTCGCCCGAAGTGTGTCTCAACTTTTTGCATCGATTCTTGTCGTTTGTCAAACAGATCGTYACCGAAGACAATCCGGATGTTGTCTATCGGTTTGAGTTTAGACCAGAAATTGGTGTCACGTATACTAAACTGGAAGAACCGGGAGATTTCCGTATACTTCACGAGAAGTTCATTGAAAAGTACACTAATTAAGTCATCTATTATTATCATATATTTGATAAGTTTTATCAATTTTGAATTTATGGTCATTTTTTATTATTATTTTGCAGTTTTATATTTTTACTATTGCTTTAAGTTTTACAAACTATTGATTTTCTTTATTAGTTAAATATTGAATTTTATTATAGATTATTATTATGCTGTAGTATAACTGACAGTTATTTTTTACATATTTTTTATGTATTTGTTATTATTGGTAATAATTAGTGTATTGATTAATAATTTTTATAATTAAATTATATATTAGTTGTTAAAATAGTTATTTAAACTGTATTAAATATTTATATAATTGCCAAAAAAGCCAAATAGTTATTGAAATAATTTATTTTCTTATAAATATTTCAACTGATATATAATTCACTTGTTTTCAGCATATTTACAAAAATGATTTATTAAATATAAATATTTCTATTGTAAAAAAGTTTTCTGTTATATAATTTATATAACTAATTTTTGTTTAATATTTTTATTTTAAATCTAATGTTATATTTTTCAAAATAACTGAAATAGTTATTTATAAGTTTTTATAGTTGCTAATAACAAATAGTTATTTATAGTTATAATAAAATAATTAAACAATTATTTATAAGCGTTAAACCGACAAAATAATTTTTTTAGTTGAAAATCAAGACACTAGTAATAATTTTTAGGTACAATCTTAATCGCCCCATCGCCCCATATTTAATTAAAAAATTATTATTAAAATTATAATTAAAATTATAAATGTATTATTAATTATATATTTTTAAACAAAGACCACTTGTTTTTACATTTGACCACATTTAACCAGTGGTCAGTTATGATCAAAATTATTTTTAAATACTTTTTATACATTTTTATTATATAATATTTAAATTTTATCATTGAATTTAATAATAATGACCAAGTTTGACCAATGGTCAATATTTAATTAAAAGTAATTATAAATTATTTATAATGTTTAAAAATTATAAATTAATGATAAATAACTAATTTCTGATAATATTGACGAAATTTGACCATTGGTCACTAGTGAAAATAATAATCAGTAAAAATACATTCAATGATAAAATCTAATTATTATATAATATAGGCTTTTAAGTATCAATTTTGAATAACTAACCACTGAAATTTTGTGGTCAATATAAACATAAGTGGTCTTTGATTAAAAATTTATAATTAATAATTCATTTTTAATTTTAATAATAATTTTTTAATTGAATATTAAATATGGGGCGATTAAGATTGTACCTAATTTTTATAATATTATATATTTTTATTTAAATTAACTTTAGTACAGTATATTATATAAGTATTTTCTGTAAAATTGTTATTTGAATTTATGTATAATTATTGATTAATATTTTTATTAAGTAAAATAAAAAAAAAGTATTCTWATAGATAATATTAATAATTAAACAATTATTTARCTAATGTATYAAAAKATAAATTATTTTATTAAATAATAAAGTATACAATAATAAAATATCTGTAGTMGGTATRGATATACYGKAAGATTATRATAATTAATTAMGARAAGTTYAKTAAAAAGTAMTSTAATTAAGGCATCAATTATTGATCAAAAAAATATTTGWTAAGTTTTTATCAATTTARAGATTTTGAAAATATTATTTTTCAGTTTTACTATTGCTTTRGRTTAATGTTTTAAAAATATCACACATTTATTWATTTTTTAGTTAGTTTAAATATACAGTAGAATTTTATTRYATTATASATKATTATTATTATTATATAATTRACATTTATAGCAGATAATTATTTTTATATATATYTATGTATTTATAATATTGTTAATAATTTTATAATRYACAATTATTGCTTAATATTTTTATTAAGTATAATAAAAAAATAGTCTAATAAAAAATWTATAATGAATAWTAATTTAACAATTGCGGGTATTTAAATAATATTGTTTTGTATATAAAAACATAAATTTATATGACTAATAAAATTTTTTTATAKCAATCATAAGTTATATACAAATAATTATCATAAAAATKAATTCGCTTTATATAYTTTTATCAATAAATGTCTGATAAAAACARAYATTAAAAATATATTTAAATATTTAACTTATAATATGTAATGATTATATTGTTGAGGATTAAAATATGACTATATTTTTACCATTAATTTTATCATTTTATTTGCATTGTATTGAATACTATATTTATTTTAGTACATTTATACTTTATTCCTTATCTACATATTCCTCATAAATACCAGTCATTGTTACCATTCACTGGCACCACAATGAATTACCAACTATCATATCAAACCGTATACATTCAAACTAAAAATCAATGTTTCTGTACAGTATAAATACACAACAGTCAAACAGGCAGTTAGTGTCTTAGTACCAGTTATACCATACATCCCTCTCAGTCAATACTTTTATACTTACTTTTATTACATACTGTACAACACGTGTACTATCTTATCCACCATTATTTTAACCATTGTTTTAATTGTTAAAATCTATTATTGATATCTTGTGTCCAAATTCCTACATCAGTGAAAAATGTGACCACCAATTCATTACAGGCACCGACCATCAAGTTCACTGATTCACCAGATATACCGCTCCGCTGATCATAGATTTGGTTTGTCATACATTGAAGGCTTGGATCAACCCATTGGCTACCACTCGTGTACCACAACTGCAAGATCGGCTCTTATATCACCCGTTGGTCTAATAACGACTTAACTGGTGATCTTATAGTGGATATCTGTCTCATAACGACTCATATCTACTAGTGTTTAGTATCGATTAGACGGGAAGTTCTCATAATATCTATTTAGTTTATTGTCTGAGTAGACATTCCTCTGGAACTAAACAATACTACACATAACAATATATAATGTACAGTATTTATAAATACATAGAGTAAGCACAAAACATTAGATAATTATATTAAAAAAAYATTTATATTATCATAATTTTATTGAAYAATAAAAAGTATACATTAATAAAAATGTCTGATGAATACACAATTGTTAAAGAAATTGATTGCCAATTGTGGTCAAAGATATTTAAGTCGGATTTCAAAAATGAAAATCTATTGCCAATAATAAAAAATGAAACGAAAAGCGTTATCCGAGAAAARCCCGAAAAAATAGGTCAATACCTGTTGGACAAGGATTGCCATTTGGTATTCAAASAGTCARCCGTCARATATCTAGATATTCCGATAATATAGTYGGTATGGATTTACTCGAAGATTATGATAATRATAATRAWAATRATAATAAAAATRATGGYAATTATAGTGTTGCGAGTAGTGTCTGTYCGYCCAWTAAAGTAYATGAATTACTTGAATGGATTGACAAATGTTACCGACCRGACGTCCCGACCGGTCAACCGCTATTGGATACCGATTTTKTCTGTAGCCGAGAACTACTATCGCATATTCTAAGATTTCCGTATGAGGTCAACGAATTGATGATCGTAACGGCCACTAAGTTTCGCGGAAACATCTATTTGTATAATTATAAAACTGGACGATCGTCGACACYCAATAAAAWRTTKAAACAAAWCGCTTATTGTAATCATCGGTTCAGATATTACATGACCACCAATAATACCARTCATTGTCGTCGTACTACTACTACTACTACTGATGARACATTTCAAAACAATGACAATCGCTATAGTTATGTAACACTATTGAAGACCAAACTCAATGACAATATTAGCGGACAGTCACACAAATTAGTCATTTCGTGTTCAATGGATTGTATTAAACGAAATGTGAGACCAGAGAGGACTGATGTCGACCAGTTTGTCGAGTTGAAGATTAGCCATCAGTTGAATGAAAATATTAGAAAAAAATGGTGGTCTCAGACATTTATTGTAGGCCTTTCCACTATAATAGTTGGACTTTTGTATCAACGAATTTCGGGTCAGACAAGTCAAGCACATTGATGTTACCGAACTGACCGAAAACTCAATGTTTTGGTCACCGGATGTTTGTCTTAACTTTTTGCASCRATTCTTGTCGTTTGTCAAACAGGTCGTCGCCGACGATAATCCGGATGTTGTCTATCGGTTCGAGTTTAGACCCGAAATTGGTGTTACATATACTAAACTGGAAGAACCGGGAGTTTTTCGTGTGATTCACGAAAAGTTTATCCAAAAATATAGAAAATAAATAAATATTATAAACTATTATAAAATAGTAAATACAAATATATTATTATTGTTAATAATAATAAAATATTAAATTATTTTAATCAATTATACTATATATTGATTATATAATATTTTAAATGAAAATGAATATATTTATTTCTAACTATAAATCATATATTTAATTGGATAAGACTAAAAATTTAGACTCTATTGATTTTAATTATCTGGGTCAATTGTTTATTAGATTCAAATAATAATTAATTAAAAATTTATTAATTATATTATACTGGATAATATTGTAATTGATTATTTATTAATTAGCCAGATAATTCAGTSGACTAATTATTTGCYAATATATTTTTTTTTGAACAGTCAACCATCAATTATCTGGCTAATTTTAAAATAAATTTTATAAAATTATTAATTACAATATTATTCRGTTTAATATTATTTATAACTTTRTCATTGGTAACTTTTTTTTTAATTTTTCATAATATTATTGATCAAATAAATAAATTATTTAGCCATTAATCAGTCATGTTTTAAGATAATGGCATACATTTACAACTACCTCTATATTGTTGATGCAATAGCTWTATAATGGACTGAAACTTTATTTTTGTGGACAAAATATTATTATACATAACTGACAAACACATTGTCTTCAATAAAAAAGGCCTGAAATTAATGAGAAAACAATTATTACATTTAAAAATTGTTTTTTAAAGATTTTGCGCCCAAAAAACAAAATTTATTAACAATTAAATAAAAAAATCATTGAAAAAATCATAGCCTTTGTCTCAAATATTACACTTATATTTAGTTAGTCTATAAAAAAGCATTTTTTTGTCTGAAAAAAAGTTTGATTTTTCTTTTAAATAATAAAAAATCATTAGTTGTGTGGATATTATACCCAATATAAGAGATATCACACAAAACATACTGTATTTGTCCTGAAAAGAAAATGATGACCGAAAAACATGAACCGAAAATTGTCCGAAATATTACTGACAAAGAGTGGTCAGAAATCTTCAACGATAACAGTTGGCGATACAAACCAACCGATCAACTGTTAGCCATCAATGGTAATGGTGATCAACGACGACCAGTATCGGTGACCAGAGACAAACCGGTCAAAATTGGTGAATACTCGTTGGACAGCAATCATCGGATGGTATTTGACCGRYCACTGGTCAAGTATATACACTTACCCGCGAATACAGTCAAACCCATGGATCTACTGGAAGGATACGTCCAGGGAATCRATTGGACTAAATCAATGTCGACTAATGTCTATAAAATGGGCGAATGGATTGATAAGGGTTATCGCCCGCAGCCGACCGCATCCTATGAACAACTGGTGGACACCGATTTTTTCTGTGGCCGCACACCACTGGCCTATATCATGACRTTTCCKTATGAAAAATACGAGCCGTTGATCATAACRGCCACAAAGTTTCGCGGAAACATCTATTTGTTTGATTACCGCAAACCACAGCCGCCGCCGGACGAAGAGTTCAATMGAATTAGTTTCAGTGGTCATCGATTCGAACAATACATAACCAGCGATGACCMGAATCGGCCAAACGATTCCCAAGTSTTCATTAATGACAGAAGCGGTTACGTYGGTATTGTTAAGACACAATTGAATGACGTATTCAGCGGTAAGAGTCATAAGATAGTCATCTCGGGTGAAGTCGATTGCCTGACACGCGATGCCCGACCCGAGTCRGCTACTGTCGACCAGTTTGTCGAAATTAAGACAACCACTTCATTAAAGCCGTTCAAACAGATGAAATGGTGGTCTCAGTGCTATCTCGTAGGCATTCCTACCATTTATTTCGGTTATAGGGATAACAACTTCAGAGTCAATCAATTGCAACGTATTTCTGTCGATTCRTTGCATAACTACCGATGTTTTTGGTCACCCAATGAATGTCTTAACTTTTTATACCGATTCTTGTCGTTTGTCAAACAGGTCGTTGCCGAAGACAACCCGAATGTTGTCTACCGGTTTGAATTCAGACCACAAATTGGTGTCACGTATACCAAACTGGAAGAACCGGGAATTTTCCGTATACTTGACGACAAATACGTCCAAAAATATGCCAATTAATGCTTAAAATAATTCATTCAATTCATTATAAMTATAATTTTTTTAAAAAAATCAAAATAATATCTATTCATTAAGTATGCATATAATTATAAAACTAAAATTTAAAAGATTATTAAATATAATATTTTTTTTTTAATATATATAAATCATATACTTTACGGTAATTTAATCACTTGATTTTTTTTATTATAAATAATACTATATATTAAAAAAATATACAATTATATTAACATTGAACAAGATTTGAAGTAAATAATTGAAATGTAATAAATTATATTATCGTTAAATTAAYAACAGTGTAAMGAAATAATAAGTTAATAAATTAAAAAAAAAAAAAAATTAAGATTCACTTTCAGATGATTTATCAGATTYACGTAATTCAGGATTAATTGTTATCACATTTTCCAGTYGACGATAACGAAAGCCAGTGGTCACAGCAGTGGTCACTCGGAAGATAAATTGGTTGACAATCGGAAGATCCATGAATAATAGTGAACCGCTAAACACCAATAGTGTGGCAAACCAGTGGACAGTTGTAAATGGATTTTGAAAATAAAATATTGATATAATCAGTGATATAAACTTTCGGATGGTTAATACCAGTGTCACCGTTAGGGAMGTGCATTCACTCATCAATACCATGACATACATTATACAAAAATATTGTGTAATCATATTAATTATAAGGTATAACCAAAGGCACGGTATGTTTAAAAATGTTGGTTCGGAATCATTAAATATCACCATTTGATTGTATATGTCAGGTATCATAAGTATAAAACCGGGTAGCGATAGGGCGTGCTATGGATATGTTATTTAAAAAAATAATTAAAAAAATAGATAAATAACATTACCGGTAATAGTATCAATAATGCAAACATGATRGTRACTAATACCTGATAAAAGACAGCCTCTTTCGGATATTTACCGTATGTTGTAAACAGCACCTCCTGAAAGATGCCCATACGGGCCGACATTATCAGCGCAAATGATAACAATGATATGCCTATCGTATAATCATAAGCTGCTGTGTGACGCTTGATAAAAGCTGCAGCTTCGGGACCTGATATATGGGAACCGGTAGACAATTTGGCACTATCTTTGGCACTGGTGCTCAGTTTTGGCGATGAYGACGACGAAGCCATTGTAGCCATTATGATGCCAATGGTAATGATGGCTACGGATAGATACTTGCATGTAGTGTATTGTCGCTTAAGTATCATAATACCCAACACCATGTTAGCCATCAATGAGCCCTTTATTATTAAATATAAACACAACCAGACACTCAATTAGACAATTAATTCATTAGACATAAACACATAGACATTACACGAGACATACGGATCTGAATATGATATGCAAGGGAACCGATATCTTAAAGTTGAGCGCATAGTTGTTGGACACGTTCACCAAAAAGAAGAATATTACTAATGTTAGATATTTTCTAAATTTAMACAATAAATGAAAAAAACAAATAAAAAATMAWTAYAAATTTTAACTATTTTTCAACAACAAAAATTATACAAACCTAATAGGTATTACAGGATTTTTAGTACAAAAATTGGTGGTAAATATAAATCCTTCAATTGCTATAAATAAAAACTGAGCAAAAGTTATGAGATTTCCACTGCCCGGGGATTGTCTACAATAAACAAAAAATATTATTTGGTAAAAATGTATTTACRATTTTTGATTTATACTGTATAATAATAATTTTATAAATAAATTAGATAATTAATAGGCTAAATAGATTACTAGAAATTATGAATTTTATATGAAAATTATTATTTAATTGAATGAMTGGCTATTCATAGCTAACCTGATAATTGCTTCGAGAAATATGACATTCAGACAACAGGATATCATTACAATAGCGATAACAATCGGCACATACATCACACTATTATCATAAATATCATATAATTTGATTAATACATACAAATATTCATATTTAAAAATTATTATTATTATATAAATTATTTTTGTATATCAMTGCAGTAAAAAATTTYAATATAAATTTTATTTATTAAAAATAAAACAATACTGTTTCTATCATATTAATACAATAATTGCTTAATAATAATACATTTTATTATAAGCAGATAATTATTAAATTATTATTTATTTATTTTTTGAAATAATATCTGTCACATAAAATATATGATAAAAAAAGAAATAATATGATAAAAATATGTTATTTATATTTATATTGCGATTTTATTATACATTTAATAATGAAAATAATTCATTGAAATAAAACATATACCGGTAATATTATWYAGTACTGTAATAAACAAAAAATGCAAATATAATATAATATTTAAATAGCAATATTTAATTGAGCAAATTTACAAACAAAAAATAAAAATTCAATATTATATCATAATTATTATTACAGGTATTATTAATAGCACGTAAACTAATATAATGTTTATATACTGTATATATAAAAACATATTTTTCTATAAACAATAATTATTTTATTAACTAAAATAATATACTGTATATACTAATTAACTTTAATTTATTTGAAAAAATTATATCTATACCAGTGATCAAAATTAAACTTTATAAAACAAAATTGTACAAATAACCTAGATATTAAATGAGTAAATTTTTGTATATATATATATATACTATTAAATATTTGTTAAATTAATATTTACATCACAAAGTTATCATGATATAGAAAATTATATTATCATATATAAAAATTATATATATATATATTAAAAATCGATAATATTTACACACAGACAYATATATTATAATATAGAAAATTAATTTCAATATTATATTAGATTTTATAATTTATACATTTTTTTTATTAATTACAAAATGTATTTTACAAAATATAAGATATGAAATACTGTTGTAAGTAATGAAATAATTAATAAACTATTTAAAAATTATAATAAATATTTATTTATTTTTTAAAAACTTACATTTTTRTAATTTTATTTTATCAAAAATAATAATAAATAAATAAATCATAWTTAATGTCTAGGTTAATTATATTACATAATTATAAATTTGAAATGTAGACTTTTGTTRGATATAATTTCAATAAAAAAAAATAATATATGATATATCATAATATAATTACAACAACAACAACAAAAAAGTCAACAAAACATTATGTATAAAAAACAGGTATTTTTTTGTATAACAGTTTTTTGTTAAATCATATCAATTAAATCAAAAATAAAATCATTATATCATATATTAATAAAACACATGTCAARAGTTGTATAAAAAAAATATTATRAAAAGTAAATGTTTATATAAATTAATGCATAAATAATGTGATATTTTATATAWATATAAAAGTAAACCCTATTTGATTCAWTTCAATAGTAAATAAGTAAAACATTAATACACGTAAATTGTTGATCAAAAAAATAATATTAACACTATTTGTGTCATTAAACAATTATGAGAGACATCTATGAATTTAGCATGATACTATTTTTTAAAAAATTACTTTTATACAATTACCWAGATAWGTTATTATAAAAACAWTTTTATTTTGATATTAATTGAACAATTRCTTCAATGTTAATTGTTTTAATTATTTAATACCTTAATTTAATAACATAAATTTTWRATWTTTTTTGTAATTGTTGWTTAAATAATTTTAGACATTTAAATAATCTCTATATTTTAAATTTTTTTTCATAAATATTAGATTATAGATTCTATAATATATTATTGTTGATATTTATTATGAATTGGATATTTATTACAAATTTTGTTTTATCAAATAATATTATAAACATTATTTTTTTCAAAAACCACTTATTTAACTTTTAAAACAATTTTTTTGTTAAAAAATGAATTTCTATAAACTAAATACTATTAATGTTAGCAWTGATTTTAAAATGTTATTTTATCATATATTGTGATGATTGYAATGTTTGCCAAAAAAAACTATACAACTTTATAATACCGGTACTGTACTTACTATTAGTCACATATATTTTTTTGCACAAAATATRSTATTAATAAAAAATAYTATATTTGAAAAGAATATAGAAATTATACCATATATTTATTAATAAATTAAATTACAAATATTATCTATTTATTGTATTATTTAGTTTAGAAATTTTYAAATAATAAATATACWGATACTTTATATATTAATAAATAAATATATAAATATATTGTYATATTTTTACTTGCATTTAAACAAAATGTTTGTAAGTCGATTCATTAATTTAATCTAATAATCTATATTATTAAATTACATTTTTATAAAAYAACAAAACTAATTCAAATTAACTTTATACAACASTATACTAACTATAAAAACTAATTTAAAAATAAAATAAAACAATTTAAATAAACRTTTATATATAATTGACTAAACGATATTACGTTAAATTTATTTTATTKCATATTTATATAAAAAAATTTATTAAAAAAACTGCGAATTAAAAAAATATTTATATTTATTTTATTGCATTCTCATTAATAGATAGATTAATTGACAATTATTTTTTACAGAYAATTGATATCAAAATATATACATTACTCATAATAAATTATGATAATAATAATAATAATAAAAAATAATATATTYAATAATTCATCATTATCTTTCTATTTATTTTCTTACATATTCTTACATATATATCTATTATTTATARTATTATAACTAAATTACTGTATAAATACCRTATTTTATTAGTAATAATAATATGTGTTTCAATATTGGCAAATAATTCCCTTAAGGGTATATAACCAATATTACCATAAATGTATGCATTTAAATAATTTTCTATTGTATTAKTACTCAATTGTAATTATTTTGCTTTTTGTTATTTTTTTGGTAAATCAATTTACTAAATAAACAATATCAAATTATTTATGAATTAATTCCAACAATGTTGTTTACATAACATTTGTTATATTCACATTAAATGCTTATATACTATATATATATATAAATTTATACCATATATACTGTATGTGATAATATGTTATATATAGCGGTTTTATTTTAATTTAGTAATATTTAATTTTTATTGTATGGCAATTATTATGAATACTACTGTATAAAACATTTTGCATTTGTTAACATAATTTATTTCGATGCAATAGTGTTTTTTATATAAAAGTAATTAAAAATTTTTATTTTATTTAAATGAATATTATAGATACAAAAAAAATATTAAAATGCCAGTAATTTAATCTAATTTATTGCAATTCAATATCAGCTGTACTAACTGGCAAATAGTCAAYACTATTGTATACTGTATATAAAGTATATACTGTATAATGTACTAGCTAACTAAATAGTAAAAAATCAATAAATAATAAAAATGTGTAATAATAGTAATAATAATAATAATAAGTGACATACTGTACAATTTTGTAACTTTTACAATACACTATTACAATATAAAAAATTAATARTAATAATAATAATAATAATAATAATAATATGCTAAAATGATTTACTTTTTACTAATGTATTGAATTTTAATGAAACTAGAGATACAATATTTTAATTATATTATTATTACTAAATAAAAGTACTTTTGATTAGTTTGTAGTGATGATTATATAAAAAAATTGTGTAAATTTCATTAATATATATATATATATTATATAATTAGAACAAACTCTTATATAAATTATTATTAATATTAATATTTTTTATATAATATAAATTTATTTTATTAATATAAATACTGTTTGTTTCAAACAAATGGTTAAATGACGTGTATATATAATGTTATGTTTTCATTAAATATTTTTTATTACTAGTAAATATGTGTTTTAAATAAAATGTTGAATAACTAAAAAAATTAATATTAAATTGTTAATAATATTTATTAGTTATGGTGATGTGCAATTTTTTTAAAAAAATTTCATTTTTGTTTACATCTAAAATATAATAATAATAAAGTTAATTATAAACATAGTTAAAATCAATGTTAAATATTTATTTTGAGACCAATGTTATTTATAAAATGAAATTTCATCAATTTATATGAAAATTTTAATTAATTATGAAAAAAATATTGTATTAATTAATTAATTATTATGTTTAAAATATTCTTTTATAGTTGAAATTCTTAATTAATTGTTTTATTGCTACGGATATTACAATAAAATAATTTATTTTACAACAAAAAAACTTATTAATTATTTTTTGTATTAAAATCTACACACATAGTACTAAATAAAATAACTGTAATGTTTGCTATTTAATAAAAAGTTTTTTTTATTAAATATTGAAAACCACTAAAAATAAATCAATTTTTATCACTGGTGCTACCAAAACAAAAAAAAATCTACATGTGCTTTGAATCTACCATATCCTACAAGTTATCTGTATGAAATGTTTAACAATAATTTATCCAGAATAAATTTATAGTAAATACTGTAAGCAATTATTTAATAGAAATATGTTTAACCAACAAATATGACTATAAAGTCAACATTTTTAATTATATATTACAATATGGCTACAAATTGTTATTATTATTCTTAAATAACAGTAATATTATTAAATAATTTAAAAATTAATAAAAAATTAATTATAAAATTGTATTTCAATTGTATTAATAATTAGATAATAACAATATGTTTTCATTACAACGATTAGTATTTATTAGACTAAGAAATCTATCGACTTATTCAACGCTATTATTCATAACTATTTTTACGTTAATTGTGATTATCGTAGTGTCGGTCAACGTATTTGACATTAATTTATTAGAAAAGTATCACTCATTAAATAATGATGACTACTATTACACTACCGATAAGTCATCAGAAAGTTTAAACATTTTTCAAAAACTTATTACTAATGATAAATCTATTCATTGGAAATCAATGCCATCAACAGTACGTCAATTATCACCGCCGCCGCCACCACCACCAGTGACAACAACTCCTAAAAAGGTAGTTTAGATCTACCGGTGCCAGTGGTTAATAAAACTAAATTAGTGGCCGAAAAAGTGGTGATCAATCCTTCATTGCATCCAAAGATAACATATTATAATCGCACAGAAAGGCTATGGTTTTTATCTAACGGTACGGCCAGACTAACCGGCCGCGAGGCTACTAAGCTAGCTCTCTGGCCGGAGGAAATACCAGCCAATAATACCGTTGAAGATCGGGTGGTCAATCAGCTTATGTATGTTCCCGAGAATTACGATAGAAATCTTAAGCGATTTAAAAAGATATTTTTGAGTACCACTGATATAGACTGGAAGCTGTCGTTGGGTCGCAAAGAGTTTCTCAGGTGTCCGGTCAGTACCTGTCTATTGGTGCCGTCAAAAGACGCCCCAAAAGCGGATCTAATATTTTTTAAGGTATATATAATTATAGACTTTACTGGAAAGTTGTTAACAAAATAAAATAAATTGAATATAAATGTTAAAAAAACAATAAACAGCTATAATATTCATATATTTATTTTTTTTTCAAAACAACTTTCCAGTTGTTGGTAGTGTCTGTTTATATGTACAATATGTATGATATATGTTATAAATTATTATATAAAAGACAAAAGTAGGGCTTTGAGACAAATCAATATATTGATTGTTTTGTATTGTGTTTTAGTTTTGTTGTTGTAATTAATTTTGTTGTTTAGTGACACTTTGAAAACACAGAATAACAACACATTTATATATAGATTTATCTAAAAGTATTTACGGTATTATTATTTTTTTTTAGTTTTTATATTGGTTTGGTATACTGGGTAAATATTTTTAAAAAAATTAACAATTGCATCTACATTATTATTGGAAATTACAATCAAATCAATATTATTAAAATATTTATTTATAATAATTTGATAGACTAGGGCAACAAAAAAAATTTTTAATTCAATAATTTATAGTTTAAATGATTATTTAGAAAATAATATATAATTTTATTCAATTTAATTAGACAATAAAAATTTATAAATTTTATCGTATAGTATAGAAACGTGAAGTCAATTACCGATAATAACTATAACTTCATAATAACTTTAATATTATGTTTAGAATCGATACGGATTTAATGATCTGGAAAAGGATCGGCCGTCCCATCAAATTTGGCTGAAATTTGAGATCGAGTCGGCCGCTAACATACAACTACTCGGTCCCGACAATGCCTTCAATTGGACGGCCACTTATCGACACGACTCGGAAATATCGACGCCGTACTACAAGTTCTATCCCTATGAAGATCAGACCCGCAATAGGGTGACCACTACTAGTCAGCGGCCAAATTATGGCCGAAATAAGACGAAAAAAGTGGCCTGGTTTGTGTCCAACTGTTTTGCGGCTAATAAACGGCTGGAGTACGCCAACCAACTGGCCAAATATATTGAGGTCGACATCTATGGCCAGTATGTTATACTTTAGTTTTTATTATTATTATTACCGTAATTTTTTAACATAAATTTATTGTATTTCTAATGAATTATCTAAAAGGTGTGGTACTAAAAAATGTCTAAAAAAAGATAACGATTTGTGTCAGCAAATGTTGGACAGGGATTACAAGTTTTATTTGTCATTTGAAAACTCTAATTGTAAAGACTATATCACCGAAAAGTTTTGGATCAATGGATTGGCGTATGATTTACTTTTTAAAATATATTAAATACAATTAATAATTTTAATTATTTAATTAATATTATTTTATAATAACTAGCCATAATATAGTGCCAATAGTGATGGGCGCCCATCCGGACACCTATAAACAGTTAGCACCACCGCACTCATACATACACGTCGATGATTTTAAATCGCCTAAAGAGTTGGCCAATTATCTACATAAGCTCGACAACGATGACCATCTGTATAATGAATACTTTGCGTGGAAAGGAATCGGTGAGCTAAAGGAAATATTTATGTGGTGTCGGGTATGCGCTCTATTGCACGCGCCTCCCAGTCCTCGATACTATAAAAGTCTACAAAATTGGTGGGAACCGGAGGGTACGTGTGTACCGATAACGTGGACTAGTATGTCGATTGAGGAATAATTAGCTTTTATATTAATTTATCATCACTAAATAATTTATCATTAATCAATTATCATTTTTGTTATGTTATATCATTTAAATTTTAAATAGACTAAAAAATGTTAATGATTTTATTATTGAATATTTTTTAATTAAAAATGTTTTCTATATATATATATATTTATATAAATAAAATATTAAAATCAAATTTGTTTAAATTAGAGAAAAAATTAATTATATATTAAATTAAAAACTAAAAACACAGAAAATTTTATGCTTAAAAAATGTGATTAGGATTTTGAATGACATTTAAACAGAAAATTCAATCACTTTTTAGACTTTTTGTCCGATTTTCCAGACTTTTTGTTATCCTTTTTGTTATTATTATTATTCTTTTGTTTGTTTTGTTTACCATTTTTTCCCTTTTGGTCCTTATTTTTGTCGGCATTTCTCTTAGTTCTGTCGCTATTATTATTCTTCTGTTTGTTTTCATTCTTCTGTTGTTTCTTTTGTCCAGTCTTTTGTTGATTCTTCACTTCAGATTCATTAGTAGTAGTCGTCGTTTTCTTCTGATTTTTATCAGTCTTAGTCTTCTTCTCTTGTTTCTGAACCTCTTGTTCTGTCTCACTGTCGACCACTTCTTTGACCACAGATTTAGTTTGTTTGCCGCATCCCTGTGTGTCCTAACAAGTCATTAAATAATAAATTATATTATATTTTGTTGTCAATGAAAAAGTCAATTAACAAAATTATTACCTTTTTCTCAGACTTTTTCGGGCAATTTTGTTTCTCCTGTTCCTCAGCAACCGGCTCCTCCTCCTCCTCTTTCACTTCCTGTGCCACTACTTCTGACTCCTGAGTTGCCACAGACTTAGCCTTTGCCTCTTTCTTTGGTGTTGTCTTCACTTTCTTTGCATTCTTCAGCTGCGACTTCTTTGGCTGCACTGGTTTGGTGTCTTCGGCCACTACTTCTTGTGTCAATTCGGGTTCATTTTCGACTACAGCGACCTCTTCTTCCTTTTCTTCTGCCGCCACTTCTACATCATTGGACTCGACTGCCGGTTCCTCAGCTGCCGCTTCTTCGACCACTTTTTCACGTCTTTTGTCAGTTTTTCGTGTTTCCTAATTGTCATTCATTTTGATTTTAAAGAAAAATAATTGAAAAATTAATAAACTATTGAATAGGTTTTAATTTTTTTTAAAAAACTTACAGCAGATTTGGCCGCATATAAACTGACGACTAATAATGAAACAATTAATGTCAATAATAAGTATTTCATTTTTAATGATTTATAATTTCTAAATAATTAATAGATTTCACAAAAAAAACAATTGAGTATTAAATATATAATTATTAAGAAAATATTTGGCACAATATTTATAGGAGACGTTTAACTCGATGGACACACAAACGATTAATGAAAAATATTTAACAAATAAATTCACAAAATATAATAATAATTTTAACTGAAAAATACTCTCACATTATATAGCAGTTAATCAATGCCTTAATAGACGTGTCATTACTTGTTATTATCAGTTTATAATATATATATTAATAAAGTTTTATTGTTTTCCAAACACAGAAACTGTTGACGTTATTACAGTACTAGACTCGGGGTCTTTCAGTGAACTCCCAGTCCCTGCTATCTATCTTTCCCTCCTATTTACGTAAATACTATATATATTTGTTAATTTAGTCATTCAAGTGGTGTTTATTGAAATATATATATATAAAAGTTTATAATTTATTATTAACTAAATAATAATTAATATACTTGCACTTATGTATATATATTGATTAAACTGTATAATTGATATATGAATTATTTTTAATATTTAATTAACAATTTTTATCTTAATAATGAGCGTCAATAGTCAATGATAAACAAGAGAGGTGAATTTTCTAATAATTACTAATTTATTTTTTGTTGATAAATATAATTTCAAAAATAGCATTCATATTAAATTGATTGATAAATAGTTGAGAAAAATTGATTCAAATATTTTTCTAATTATTTATGACATGACTATGATTTCCTATTATGTTAGCTATTCTATCAATAATATATATTATATAATATTTTTTTATTGAACTAAAACATATCTGACATTTTGCTATTTAGTATCTCATATATCGTATCCTCTCATATCAGTCACACGTTGTTTGTCTTTTTATGACTAAATAAAAATAGCTAAAAATAATAGCATTTACGTAAAAATATAATAGGTTTTGATATCACTTTACATTTATAATAAATATATTGTTATTTAATCTTATAATGCAAGTATTTTCTATTTTTTATATACAGTAGTGTATTTATATTAAAAAAATAATAAAAAAAATAGATAATACAATAAAATAATACATAATTTAATAAAATTTAATAATAAGATATTTATATCACAATCTAATGTCATAATAAAATAATTTTTGAAAAGTTATAAAATATAATACCGTAATATGATTTAATGATAAAATTTGGAAGTTTCTATATTTGTTAAAATAAACAAAAATAAATTTTATAGACATTGTTATCAATTTTATATTTTTATTATTACATAAAAGGAAAATTATTTTAATTGACTTTTAATGTACAGTAGTTGTAATTGTTATCAGATTTTTAATAAATATACTGTATTTTATAAAATTTTGTAGATTTTAATATAATATTTATTAAGAAAATTTTATTATATATTATTTAATGTGACATGGTTCATTTTAATTATTAAAAATCTTAATTATAACTTTCCAGTGCTAAGTCATGTACAATATTAATATAACACTTGTATTTAGTTATAATAGTAATAGTAGTTGTAAATTACAACTTGTAATAGTATTTTAATAGATATTTACTTAATTAGAAATTTATTTTGTTATCTATGATATTTACAAATTTTTCAAACTTACTATAAATATTTTATTAGATTCTTTTAGTAGTTATTTTTGGTTACAAAATAAATAAATTATAAATTCACTTTTTATTCAATGTTTATCAATTATCATATATAAACTGCTTATATGTCAATAGCAGTAATTTTACTAATAAAATAAAAAATTTTATAGTTATTCATTACAAATACTTTTTTAAAAAATCTATTATTTAAAATAATTATAATTATAATAAACAAATTAATATTGAAATCAAATCATGAGTTTAATACCCGGTCATCGGCCAAATGTTATTCAAGTGGTGTCACCAAAACCCCGCAAAAGTATTGGTAAATCCATTGGTAATTACAAAAAGGAAAAGTCGGTTCAATGGCAACGAGAAATACAGAGATACCAGCGCTCTGTTGAGTGTCTAATACCGAGACTACCGTTTCAACGTCTGGTGCGCGACATTGTTGTTGAATGGTATCCGGAGGCTAATCTTCGTTGGCAGGCATTGGCCATTGAGGCCCTCCAGGAGGCGGCCGAAAACTTTTTGGTGACACTATTCGAGGACGCAAACCTATGCGCCATTCATGCCCGTCGGGTAACTATTATGCCGCGCGATATCTTTCTGGCCCGACGCGTGTCACGTGCGCTAAGATAATAACATTTTTAAAAAAAGATTTTTTAAAGTCAATTATATTTTTGTTTTGTTTTTGCCATTTATAAACTTTTTTAGCAATTTTATAATTCTGTATATCTGTATAATTTATTTTTTGGAGTTTTTTTTAAAAAAATATTACATTAATTACATATATATTTTTTAATGAAATTTATTTTGCATAAGTGTATAATTCAGTAAATTAGTATTTTTTATAAAGTAATCATATAATTGAAAAATGTGAATTAATTTTTTTTTTGATTTTTATTTAATGAAATTTATATAATTAAATAATATATTACTCTATTTGTATTAAATTTGATGTTTAACAATAAATTAGTTTTTTTATATAAATATGCTGATTAAATATTATATTATAAATACAATACATTTAATAAAGTGTTTACTATTATACTTATTCAATCATATATTTAGCTTGAATTTTGAACCAATAAATCTAAACATTTTTATTAATATATTGTATTTTACAATATGTTGCACAGTTTTGTAAACTTTATTTTGCAAATTTGCATTTAAATATGAAATATAGTGACACTTGTACAGCAAATATATCAAACATTAAATCCCTAAACAAAATGGTCTATTTATTTAAATATATTGACAAACAAATATACTATAATAATAAATCTAACAATAAATTTTGTATTTTATATGCAAATGTCATTGAATTATACAGTCTATATATAATATTATATATAATATTTATATATATATTGAAATGTGTTCATAATTTACTCTATCAATAGATACAATATAATAATGATATTTTGTTTTGTTATATTTTTACCAGTGAACAATGCTTTATACACGTAATAAAAAAAATTATGTGTAGAAAAAATGTTTTACTATTAGATACTATATTTTTGTGATAAATATATTGCATTGAATGAATTTCCCGAYCTCTCTCTCTCTCTCTCTCTCTCTCTCTCTCTCTCTCTCTCTCTCTCTCTCTCTCTCTCTCTCTCTGTCTATGAGGACAAAACATTGATGAATATTTACAACATGTTAAACAAAAATTTTTATCATAAATATAATATATTTTTTATATAATAAATTAATTCAATACAAGTATTGATGCACCAAATATTTTGCTATACATATTAAATATGTGTAACATCAGTAATATCACTGAATAACAATTTATTGCTGACTATTTATAAATTATTTATTTTTAATTTAGAAAAAATATTTTGTATTATTATAATTATTGGATTTCAATAGTTTTGTTTTTTATTATGTATTTTATTCAATAAATGATTTAATAAAATTTTAAGTTAATAATTATTTTTATTTGTGACTAATAAATATTATATTAATTTACTAAACAAAGTTTTTATGTGACACAGTTATGTATAAATTAATTAATAAATTAATAATTTTATTAGGTATATGATTCAATAATTTTTGCTAACAATATAGTAATAATAATAATTTAGTTTATATTTATGATTATTATAGTATTTCAAATAGTGATTTAACTATTTTTTGTGTATATTAGCAATTAATTAGAAAGCCATCACTTAAGCAATAGAGTATTATTTGTCTATATATAGTACAGTATAATACTATATAATTTATGTGTATATTATCATTAAATATTAATTTTATATTTGTATTATTATCATTGTCATTATTGTATAGTATAATAGTTTATTTTGACATTAAATAAACCACAAATAAATAATTATTTATACAATACAGTATGATATTTCTGATATTTAACTTGTATATTGTTTATTAATCCAGTAATGTATAAACATATTGCATATACAGTACATCAACAAATCAAAATGTTTATAAATAACTTGCATTAATGGTATTTATATATATATATCAATATATATATATATATAGTATATATCTATTTATATTAAAACATTGAAATTATATTATTATTACTTATTATTATTATTTTTCCTATTTGTTACATTAGTGAAATGTATGATATTTAAACAAAATTAATAGTATTTATTTAGAAAAAACTGTCATTACTTAGTGTTTATTTTATCCATTGAAAATGTTTTTGAATATAAATATATATATATAGTACTGATTTACTAATACAAAAAAAATTGTTTTCTTTGGCCTGTGTTTGCGATCAAAAGATAAAAAAAATATAATGTAATTTTTATGTATGTGTTAAACGTATAGTTCATTATAAGTGTAATAAACATTATTAATAAGATCCTGTAAGTGTGATATACTATTATAGTTTTACTAAATATATTTTTCCTAACAACTACTAAATTTAATATATATATATATATATATATATATATACTGTAATATACACACAAAAATGTGTTTGTATTAATTATACTGTACTATATATATATATAACACAAGAATTTTTAGTGTTGTATAAAATTGTATTTTCATTATTATTATTATTTATTATACTGTGTGTGTGTCTATGTGTGTATGTATAATATATATAAATGTATATACATACATACATGTATGTATGTGTGTTTCATGAATAAATGCCAATACACTGTTTATATATTTTTTTATTGTTTGTAGCATATTTATGTATGGTATGACTAAGTTTGCTGGTTATATTTTAAAAGTCAATTACTAAAGTAAATATAATATAACTTACTGTACATAATATGTGTATGTGTTTGTCTATGTATAATACAGTATCTAATATTTGAGTAGCAGTTATTTTTTTTGTAAAATAAATGTTGTGTTAACAATATAATCATTTGTTTTACTAAGTTAACAATGTGCTTAAAAAAATATTTAATAATAGGTTAGTATATTTTCACTTTCATCACTTTAATTAAATTATATAAAGTAAAAATGTTTGCAATAATATTAAATTTTTGTTAATATTAAATTACATGTAATGAATGCATTTATATTTAATTAATTTAGCATAACTAATTTTTTATAACAAAAAAACATTTTTTAAAATACAATTCTATATTTATTAAAAATTACTAATAAATATATAGATTTAATAATAATTTGTTAAAATTATATTAAATAAAATGTTATATTTATATCATTAAATTGACTGTATATATCATATGTAAATATATAGTATATTTTTTAGTATATTAATTAATCTAATAATTTTCAAAAACCAGTCTTATATCATTAGTCTAATTATTCTATGAAGAATCTGTATATAAAATTGATATATTTAGTATTATTTCTATATATATACTGATGTATTGTAATATTATATGATTTAATTCAAATTTAATTAATATAACACTAATAAAGGTGTATACAGTAGTCTTAATTGAGTAAAAATTTTAATTAATTAAATACAAAATTTTTAATTAGTTTAGTATTAATACTGTTTATTAACTTGTTTTGATAAAATAATTTTTTTTACCAACATATATAAAGTTTATTAGCTTTATTTGAAAAGTTTTGAGAATCATATCTATCATTATATTTATATATCATTTCTATTTAAATAGTTTATATCAGTATATTTTAATATAAAAAATAAATCATACTATAAATAATATTGAATAATTAATATATTATATAGTGACCAACAATTCATAAATAATAAATTATTAAGTAAACCCCTATATTGATAATAAACAAATATTTTTTTATTGAAAATATTATAACATATATATATATATATAACCATAATGATAAATTCATGTATAGAAGGATATCCTATAAAAGTTTATTTTATTAAAAATATTATATAAATATTTTGCAGACAATTTATTACAACTATAGGTTGCAAATTCAGTTACCATGGAGAATTTAGTTTGTATATTATAAATGTCATAATTTTTTGTTATAAATTTCAAATATTGTTTGTATAAGAAAACTTTTTTATTTTTATGTTATAAAAAAACTAATATCTAATTCATTGATAATTTATTACGATTAGTCCGACAAGTTATATAATATTATACAGTATATAAAGTATTGATTTTATATATTAATATATATTTTTTAAAAATATTTATTTAAAAGTTTATTTTTGATAAAAAAGTTTGGTTTATCTATAGATTTTTATTGTTTGTCTAAGTTTCTGTAATTAGTTTATGTAACCTATTATTGGTCAATCTAATTATAAGTTATTTATGTTTTTATATATTGTATATTATATCTTTTTTGTTGCGAATATAAAATGAAAATTATACAAATTATTAAATAATCAGAATAATTATAAATTTTAATTAAATGAGATTTAAATGTTAAAATAATCAGTAAGGGGTGGTAGACATATTACGTTCACACTTGAGGGGAGGGGGACCAAAGCGAACTTTTGCGAACGAGGGGGGATAGGGATATAGACTTTAATAACGTTTGCACTTAGATAATATTTTATTTCTTAGTGGTGGGGGTGGGGGCAAGTGGTTAGGGACATGTGAACGTGATTTTTTTAAATGACTACATGCTAACAAGGGAGGGAGGGGTGTAGATTTCTTAAAAAGTGCGAAAGTAATATGTGAATATCCCCTAAAAAGTAAATTTTGTTTATATATAACGTAGAATATAAATTATATATATATATATATATATATATATGTAAAGACATTATATTTTTTAATAATCAGTAAATTCGTTAATTAGTATTTAAAAAAATTCTTTAATATACATATAATTTTAATATAAAATATAACAGAAAAATATTGTATTGAATTACATTTGAAATTAATGTATGTATGTATGTGTGTGTGTGTGTGTGTGTTGTCGTGGAAATGAATATATTTATGTTTAAAAATACACACAAATACCGCAATTTTATTGGTAGTGAAACTAAATAATTTGTGTAATAAATACACTAACAAATATCAAATAAATAAAAATAGCAAAAATTGTATTTTAATGTCAAACTTTTTTTTAATATAATATATATACAGTATTATAAACAAAAAAGTATTGTTTATTTAATAGTAATACAGTATAAGTTGATATCAAATTTATTGATAAAGTTTGATAACAAAATATATTGAAAATACTGAAAATCTATTGGACTAAAAGTCAAAATTAAATTATACTGTTTTTTATTTATTTAATATTGTTTACTATGATTTATAGAAAAAATATTTTTTGTCTTAAATTAAAAACAAAATTAATTGTGCAACAGTAGTGTTAATTAATGAAAAATATAAAATTATTTATAAATAAATGTATTAAAATTTTTTTAAGTGAATTTATTTTAATGTATTTTCAACATTAATATTAATGTTTTAAGTGATAAAAATCTATTTTTATTGTAGTATTCTTTGTTTATTAAACACAAATAATTTGTTTGAATAGTTTATAATATTATTAAAAAAACAAGTGTTTTATGATAAGTACTTCATTTTTTTCAAGTATGTAATTGTTATTTTCACAAAAATTACATATATTGTAGTTATGATAAAAAATTTAATTTACTGATGTTTTTTTTATTTAAATATTTGTGTAATTCTACATAAATTCATATAAATGCAAATGTTTTAATAATTGAAGATTTTTAAAAAAAATATGTGATACATTATTATAAATTTATAATTTTTTTCTTATTTTTATTAGTAATAATAATAATGTGAATTTTAATAATTAATCTCAAATTTTATATTACTGTAATATTATAAAAACTATATAAATTTATATGTGAATACATTCAACTAGTTTTGTTAATATATATATAAAATAAATCGATATATATATATATATTACAGTACTGTACATGTAATATACAGTATATAGTGTTCATATTTATAAAAATAATTGCTTTAACTTAATAGTTATGCTTAATGTTATCTCTTATCTAATCAATTGTTTGAGTTTAATATAACAAAACAATTTATGGCTGAATATAATATTATATACTGTGTACTGTTTATAAACAGTTTGTAAAAAAATAATAAACAAAAATAAAATATTATTATTTAAGTAAATATATTTCTAAAACTTAAATTAAATGAAGTTAGTTGTTAGTTACAATTTGTAAGTAAATAATAATTTAATTAATTATTTGTTTTGATTAAATTCTTTTTATTTTTGTTATATAAATAATATAAAAATATTAATTATTTAACTAAATAACACCAATAAAAATAATAAATTGTGGTTAATTTATAAATTATTACTATCTTAATAAAATATTATTGCAAACTTTAAATATTCAATCTTAGTAGTGCTAATTAATATTAATAATTTACCGTTATTTGTAATACTATTATTATTGTTATTAATTAGAAATAGAGATGAAAATAATCAATTATTAAATAATAATATAATTTGTCTGAATGACAATTAGTGTAATTCAAATTAATTATTTTTATACAATAGCATCAATTTATTGTTTTCCTTAACACACATAYACACACACACACACATTACAGTACATACAAACCACTGTATAGTTATTGATTTCAACGAAACAACGACAATCTATCATTTATTTTTCAAGAGATTTACTTAATTATCTGTGAATAGTATTGTGTATTGTGTTTCATAGAGAGAGAGAGAGAGAGAGAGAGAGAGAGAGAGAGAGAGAGAGAGAGAGAGAGAGAGAGAGAGAAATTAGAAATAAACTAAACAAACAGTAATTATAAGCCTCATTGTCATTAGAGATGTCCATTCAAACAGTGAATCAATTCAATCAATAGTTTTATATAAGATGTGTCAATAAAATTTTAATTAATTAAATATAAAATATATATTCACATAATGTAATTCAGTGTTCAATTATTTAAAAATTTACATTAATTTTATGTGCTATTATTACTATAAGTACTTAAATATTCAAATGTAATTATTGAGAATTGGGGAAAAAATAGATTACATAACAAATGAAAATGTTAATGATTTTTTTCTATAACTAAAATAAATCTAAACTTTATCTCTGAAAATTAAAAATCTAAAAATAACATAATCTATTTTAATGATTAATATTTTATTTAATTAATGCTAATTTAAACTAAAACTATTTTCTCTATCAACTGTACAGTATATTTATCTCAAATTAATTCAACAATATAATATCTATTAAATATATATATTAAATTAACCTTTTTTTTTGTTTAATTAACAAAACCACACAATATTATCCAAATATATATACAATAATAGAATAATCATATAATAGATAATATATATAAATTTCCAGATGTTATTTCGTATCATTTGTATATATTTATGATAAAAAGTGTTAACAAAATTCATAATTAAAATTTAAAAAAAAATAATATTCTATTTTTATTAAACAAATTTATTTAAATACTATATATAAATATCAAAATTATATCACGAGATAGTATTTGTGATGAATTCGATAAGTGATTATTCTGTGAATTCTGTGAAAAACCGAGATATAATTGAATACATTTTTTTTATTTAAATTTTTTAATTTTTTGCTATATTTTAAATATCTAGATATATCTCCTATACGTTTGATAACAACATAAATGGATACTATGTCTAAAAAGTTAAAATTTGTGATTATTATGTTTACGGGAATGATCTCATTGTTGGTTATTTATGATCACTTAAATGTTAATCATTATATTTATCATTACATTAATAAGTCAATACATAATTCAATTGTTATCAACAACGGCGTCGGCGACAATATTAACGATATGAATGAAAATGATTTATTATTAAATAACTTCAATAACATTAATAATATTAATAATGATATCGAAAGTAATAATAATAATATTGCAAATAATAATAATAATGTTGAAAATATCAGTGGTGTTCATCAAGTAGTGCACAGCAGTCGACAACACATTAGTAATAATAATAGCAATATTTTAGTTAATTATAAAAGTCATAATAACAATGAAACTCATAATATCTCACACTATGATAGTCAGTATAAAGTTATTAAATCAGAAATCCGTGATTTTGAACATAAATACTTAGAGACGCCAATAGTCCGCCGGTCGGCAAACTCGAGACTACTGTACGCRGATGTTATACGAGAGATAACGGGTATGACTGTCGGCAATGAACGGTGCGATCAAAACTATGGTAACGATACCCGAGTCGTGATTATTGTGATATCCCGGGTAAATGGTTTTGAAACACGAAATACTATACGCGAGACGTGGGGTAAAATAGCCGGTAAATCTCGAGATGACAGTATAGTACTAGCGATGCCCAGAGGCGTCAAAATGTACTTTGCATTGGGACAGACACTGGACAGAGATGTCGAGCACCGGGTACTGGAAGAGCACCGGAAGTTTGGCGACATTTTACAGTGGAATTTCATTGACAACTATTACAATCTGACTGTCAAATCGTTGGGAATCTTGCGCTGGATTTCTATCAACTGTTTTAATGTCCGATTTGTCTATAAAGTGGACGACGACTGTATTGTCAATACTGAAAATCTGGTCAAATTCACTGAGACTATGGACGGCAACACAATTTACGGCCAGTTTTGGCATAAGTCGTACGTCGATAGGAACCTTAAGTCCAAGTTTTACATCAGCCGAAAGGATTTCAAAGGTAACGCCTATCCCGACTATACGGGCGGCCCGTGGCTTATGGCCGGACATCTAATACCGAAACTCTACGAGATAGCCATTACGCGATCGTTGCCGGCTCTGCCCTGGGAGGACGTGTTTGTGACCGGAGTGGTGGCCAGTAAGGCACGGGTGGCACGAAAACAGTTGAAGGGTTTGGTGTACTACGCGTGGCAACAGTTTAATCAATTGAATTATTGCTGGTTTCGCGAAAATATTATTTTCTGGCAAAATTTGGACAAAAAGATGATAATAAATGGCTGGAAAAATATAGTCAATACTCGCGATATGATATGTATTCATAAAGGATCCACTATTTACCCATTGATTACTAATTAATAATATAATAATTCATAAATATATAAATATTTTTTAATAAGCTATGTTTTACTAAATAATTTTTATTTTGATAATTTAGTATTAAAAATACTTTTATTAAATAAATAACAATTAATTGATAAAATATTTTTACACAAAAAATGTTGTTATTATACAATACATAGAAAATTGATATTTTTTAAAAAATGATATATATTTTATTTAAAGTGTAAATACTATTATTTATTAATTGTATATATTTTATTATAATATTAAATTATATAATCAAAAATTTTTAGAATTATTTTTTAAAAAATTAAAGAATATTTTAGTAATTAAAACAATGCAAACTATTTTATCAAATAAAAAAATATAATAAATATAAATCTTTTGATACAAAAATATTATAGTCTAAAAATATAAAATTATTATAATTTAAATATAAAATATTATACAATATTTTAATTATTATATCTATAAAGTTTAATTTAGATTAACAATAATAAATGAATGAATAATCCGATTAAAAATTTTTACTATATTTTTTCAGTAAAGTATTGTGTGGTTAGGGATTAAATGATATGATCAACAGTAGTCAGGAAGTCCTTATCGATTGGCCAGTTAGGTAATCGTGGGTCGATATGAGATCAGTAACCGACATATCAACTAATCAATTGACCAGTTGTTTAAGTTTAAAATAGGTAAGTAATCGGTCAACTGGTTGCCAGTGATGACTACATCATTGAAGAACRGGTAGGTATTAATGTAATGAACGATCAATAAATAGATAAATCAAAATATATGGATAAAATTAGGCATAAAATAAGTTTACAATTAATGCTAAAAATATAYGAAAAACAAAAGGATTTAAATTAATTGATTAAATTTGAATATAAGTTTAATATTCTTAACTAAAATACATCAAATTTTTGTGATTTATCTCAAAASATATTTAAATGTAAATATTWAAAAATATATAAATAAAATATTAGRATTTGTTTGAATAATGCATTGAATATTTAATTTTTAAAATAATACATTATTTTTATATTATTGCAGACAATTGAAAGCATATTTATAAAAATAATTGTAATACAGTTAAAACCAGTTAAGAATGCTAGAAAGCATTTTCAGAAAAAAAAACTTGAATAGCATTGAAAACCATTAGTTTGTATAATTATAGCGGCTATATAGTAACATAAAAATTTAAAAATTGGTTAAATATACATAATATAAATATTGTCATGTATGGTATCAAATGATTCAGTATGACAAAATATTCTCAATTTTAGTCATGCAAGTTATCAAATGACTCAATATGATAAAATAAACACAACTTTAGTCATGTAGAGTATCAATTGACTCGGTATCACAAAATAAACTTAACTATAGTCATGTGGGGCATCAAATTACTCGATGATAAAATAAACAACTACTCATGTGTGTTATCAAATGATTTAGTATAACAAAATAATCATCTATATTATACTTTTGCCGCTTATACTTTTTCTTTGTTCCCGTAATATCAAAATTTTAATGCATATTTTTTATTCTTGTTTTTAATGCTTTATTCAAATCTATAATTAAAAAAATTTCTATAAATTTTCTTATAATTTTGCCGCCATTTTAAAAAAAATTATGTTGATATATTATATCATATTTTTGATGCACAATTCTAAAAATTTTTACCTAATTTTTTTACTTTGGCCGCCATTTTCTTTATGTTCCCGAAGAGATATCAAAATTTTAATGCATATTTTTTATGCTTGTTTTTGATGCTTTATTCAAATCTATACTTAACAAAAATTTTCTTAAAATTTTCTTTACTTTGGCCGCCATTTTCTCTATGTTACCGAAGAGATATCGAAATTTTGATGCAACTTTTCAATACATTATTATTAGTCCTCTAAGCGAATCTGAAGTCAGAATTTCAAAATTCGCAAAATGAAATGCTACAGACAAACAGACAGACACAAAAAGCCATTATAGATTTCAGTAAACAAAACTTTTCAAGTTTTTTTTGAAAATTTATTTAAGGTTTTATAGAAATAACTTTAAATAAAAATTTTAATACATAGTTTCATACAAATATGTTATAATTATAATAAATTATTTTAATACTATTTTTAAATTTTTATAAATAATTTATGATGATAAATYTTATTAACCGTTAATGTTTTTATGATAGATATGTTAAAAATGTTTGATTATAWTTTATTTTTATTATATAAGTTTTATTAATATAACTCGCATTATACCGGTATAGWAACAAATGGTACTATACTTGTATAATATAAAAAYATTTGTTACTTAAGATTATACTATTAAAGTCTCATTTTGCTTGAATTATTATTAATATAAGTTATGACTAATAATTGATTGTATAAAACATAGCAAATATTAACTTATATTAGAATTAGTGTTTAAMTAATCTACTATTGAGTAATATCAAGCAATTTAATCATTATTGATTTATTTTAGTGATTAATCAATAATATTATTATCTGATTTAAAAATTATTAGTATTTTTTTGTAAGTATGTGTATACAGTATTACTTGATATCWTATTAATCTACAATACATTTGCTAAATTGACAAGAAATTTATTTGTTATATTTATTATGACTTAAACGGTATATAATATTGTAATCTTATTATATATTATATATATATTTTTTTAATAATATTAGTATATAATAGAAAATAWTTTATTTTAATAATTAAATAGTTTAAATWATAACTAATGTTTTTGGTGTACATAATTTACTTATTTATATTTTAATTTMAATTTAAAAGCAATAATAATTATCTTTAATATACAATGTAATAAATAATATAACTTAATTWCTAAATTTGATAACTTTCAATAAATATAAAGTTTATTTAAATAATTAAAATGARAAKATCATTATAAATATATATATGATTATMTTATTAATGTAATTAACTTTACTTATAAAATTATAAAGTATAAACTTAATAAATAAAAAATATTTAAACATTTAAAATGAGTATTTAAATATTAACGTTAATTTATATTTATATGATTTTATGTAAGATTTATTTATTTTGTTAATACAGATTAAAGGTAACTAATGGATTATTAATAAGCTTTATTTTTAAATAAATAATTTATTTAGATATAAAACATATTGTTAATGTTTTATTAAAGTATACTATATATAGTTTGAATTATACTAAAATTAACCTTAAGTTAAATAAAATATTAATACTAACGATTTGCTATGCAATAAATAAAATTGTGGAAATGTTGGGTTGCAATGCAATAGAAAAAATAATTAAAATGACTTATTAATATCAAATAAAATTTTTATTAATATTTAATAATAGAACACATTAAAAATTTATAATAATAAAATCTAAATCAAAAAAATAAAATTATAGACAATATAATATGTATTAAGTTATTATTTTTAAAATTATTTAAAGACTATTAATTTTCATATAATAATTTTATACTACATTAAATGCTATACAAAATATATTTTTTTATTATTATTACTTTTAAGATTTTTGACAAAAAAAATACATGTAGTTTTAAATTATAAAAAATATTTAAATAAATATTTTGCTAGTTTTTAGTATAAATTTTATTGAATATTATCAATTTTATAGTAAATATTTTTTCATACTTTAAACATTACTGATATACAATAATTTAATGTTAGTGTTAAATTTTTTAATTGAATTTAATTAAGTTAAATTGAATTGATAATTATAATATAGAAAAAGTATAATATGTTTAAGCATTTTTAAACTTTTATTTACAAATTATTTTCCAATTTTTTATTTATTATATTTATTCTGTAAGATAATATAATATTAATTACAATTTTCTACAAAATATATAATAAATATTTTATATAAAATTTACATATTTAATAAATAGCTTTTTATTTTAATAGATAAAGCTGTTTAAAATAACAATATTTTACATTTACATTTACAATGTTGTATTATGTACTAAATAGTCTATAAAAAATACTTTTTATTATGTATAAATATCACGTTTAAATAAAACTAAGATGATATAATTAATATAAACTATTTATACATATTTATACACTACAATTAAATGTTTTTGAAAATTAATAATAAAAATTATTCAAATATATTATTGATTTTTTTATAATGCAATAAATTTATACATTATGATTCATTTAAATTCTATTTAAATTTATATTACATTATATACAAGTTATAGCTAAAAGAATAAATTAATAATTTTATTAAAAAAAATTATGACATATATTGTTAAGCATTTCATTTAGTTGTCACTACTGTATGTGTTTAGAGATAATATGATAGATATAAATATACTGTATTTTAATGTATGTGTTTTGTATGTGTTTAGTATGTGTTTATTTATTAAATTTAACAAATTCAACATATTATTATCATAACATATCATTCAAAATAAAATATATTAAATGTATTTGACAGTAATTTTAGTCTAGTTATTCAACAAAAATGTATAAATAATATATAAATATATTTTTAAAAATATTTAAATTAATTTATAATTTAAATTTGATAAATATACAACTATACATGCTATTTTAATTTAAAATTCTTACTATAATAATCAATAAACTTTATTTTTAAATTTATGATGCGTTATACGATACAAATTAATTATAGTAAAAATAAAATAAAATCTGTATTTAAAAATAACTATTTAATATTAATTAAATTAATACTTTTTAAAAATTATATGTATTATTTTAATATTAGTATTATACAGTTTTTTATTAATATGTAATAAATTTTTGACATATTTATTGTATTTAGAGTTCGATCAACATTTCCAGTGAGGAAAGTTCACCAAAAATAAAATCCCTCTAATTTTCCCGGAAATATGAAAGATATTATATTTTCCCTACCTTGATTGTTAGAAACAAAAAATAATATTTTATATTATTACAATAAACAGTAGCAATACTTAAATATTTTGCAAAATAAATTGAGAAATATTTTAAAATAAATTTCAATTCAATAAATTTATTGATATTATTTTTTTAGTATAATGTGATATACAGTTTAATGTGATATTTGTTTTTTAGATATTATAATAAAATGTGTTTTTAGAGTTTTATAAGTGGTAGTACATAGTAATAAATTCCCATGGAGTTCACATTGAACAGGGAATATAAGAAACTTTTTGGTAAATAAAACGCGGGATGGAATCTGATCTAACACTAATTGTACTAAAGTGTAATTAATTAATTAATTATTTTAGTTTCTGTATTATAAGTTGTAAATTATCTTCAAAATTATTATATATATATATACAGTATATATAACATTGATTTTGCACTAAATTATTGCAGTAATTAATGAAAAAAACTATCAAAATAGATAGTTACTATTAATTTGTGTTATCTAACATTTTATTTATTATTATTATCAGCATTATTAAAATAATGGACATACTTTTATACTGTATATTAGTATATTAAAGATGTTCAATGAGCATAAAATCAAAACTTATATTTATTTATTTTTTGTTGTTTAATCTAACAAACACATTGAACATTAAATGAATTTATTTTATTTAGTATAGAATATATAGAAAATATTTTTTATTGATATAAATTACTATTTGAAGGTAAAAATACTTGTTGAATAAATTGAATAAATCTTATTTCTAACAAATTTTGTTTCACAATTTTCACTTATAATTTGTTGGAAAACATTATTATTATTATTATATATATATTGAAACTTATCTATAATATATTCATTGGTTTTCATTCATTCGTACAAAAAAATAATAATAATAAATTAAACTCCCGTTTTTCCAAAAGCTAACGGTGCAATTGATAACGGTGCTTAAACACATCAATAGAGAGAGAGAGAGAGARAGAGAGAGAGAGAGAGAGAGAGAGAGAGAGAGAGAGAGAGAGAGAGAGAGAGAGAGAGAGAGAGAGAGAGAGAGAGATAGTGAATAGTAAGTTATAGCGCATATTCAACCAAAACTACTATCATCTCATATGATAACTTGTGTCCATAAGTCTAGACTCAATACACTATTTTTATATATAAATTGTATAGTATATAAACACAGTATAATCATAACAGTTATTTGTATTTTGTGAAACATAAGGATATAAACCAAAAAATTCACATTAATTTCTCACTTAAACTATAAAATAGTTTGTATTTTTTTTCTCTCTCTCTCTCTATCGTCTGAGTGTGTGTTTGTCCGTCAAAACAAAGTCTAAACCGAAAGATATTTTCTTTTCAATATTTTTTTTATTAAATACTTTTCTTAGTTTTATTTATTGGTCTCAATATACGTTTTTATTGTTAATTTTTTTGATAATAATAATAATTATCAAGTTTTATATTTCAATTTATTTGTGACATTAATAATAGTATATAAATAATACTATTGAATATTATAGTATTACTTTACAATGTTTTTATATATTTAATAATTATTATATTAATGATAAATGTTTATAAATATAAAAACAGTTAATAATAATACTAATTGTTGTACAAATTATAATTGATATTCATATTAAATTAAACTTAACTAAATTAAAACTTTTTTAAAAATATAATCAAATTTATAATTCTTTTTTTTGTTAAATAAATAACTAAAAAAAATATTGTCTACAAAAAACATTTTTCATTCTAATAATAAAAAGACATACAATTTTATAAACAACTATTATTACAATGAAAACAAATAAAGTATAAAAATATCTTTATATCTCATTATTTTCAAAACCTCTTGTAAATAATATGTGGTATATATTGTATATAATATTGTTATAATAAAATTATATAAATCATTACAGTATACTATATTGTATTATATTATATATTTTTATGGTCTATAGAATAAAATACTTAAATTATACTGTATTATATATAGTATTTATATTAATTATTATATAGGTTATAATAATAATAATATATATAAAAGTTATAATTATACTACTATTAGTCCAAGTATAATTAATTAAAAACAACAATGGACAATTTAAATAATAGTAAATTTTTAAATATACTATTACTTGGTAATAATAATAATAACATTGGTAATAATAATAATATTAATGAAAATGTAACTAATAAACTATATGATCTAGATAAATTTAATTTGAATAAATTTCCAAAAGATCCCAAAAATTTTGATGCTCTACTAATAATCAGTTATTCGCTAATAATTATTATATCATTTTTGGGTAATCTATTGGTCTGTAAGGCTATGTATGAAAAACGTCGGCCACTGAGCAAAACCAATGCTCTGATCACAAATCTGGCCGTCGCTGACCTCATGATGACTATACTGAACATACCGTTCAATATATTGCGATTTGTATTGGATAACTGGCCATTCGGTGAGACAATGTGTAAGTTAGTGCCATTCATACAGTCGACTTCAGTTCACTGTTCATCGATATCGATGATGTTTATAGCCATTGAACGGTACAGGAATGTTGTGGGAACTGTCCAAGACTTTCGCCAATTCAATCAGCGAAAGTGTTGGCCACACGTACGCACACTTGTGCTCATATGGTCGCTATCGGTACTGTTATCGATACCACACGGTCTATATAACCAACTGGTCAGTGACCGATTTCTGGCTCTCACACGCTGTAAGGTTACGTACCCGAGCCAACAGTTTCGCCAATGGCTGACCATATTTACACTGTTAAGCCAATATCTGACACCGATTTTCATAACTATCATATGCTATATGAGAATCGGACTGTTTCTATGGCGCCGTCGGATTGTCGGCACAGTTAGCGAAGGTCAACGRCTGTCGATAAATCGCCGTAAGAAGCGTCGCATCAAAATGCTGTTTATGGTTGTACTGGTGTTTGCCATTTGTTGGCTACCCCTCAATGTGTACCATATATTAAGTGACTTTAAGTTTATTAACTATCGGTCGGTTCTCTTCTTTACAGTTCATTGGTTTGCAATGTCTAGTGTTTGGTAAGTTATATATTAATTATTATTATTATTATTATTAAATAATTTTTTTTTTGGATAATTAATGTGTAATTAACTCTAATTGGTTTTCATAATTTTTCATTATGCATTTATATTATAATTATATATATATATATATTATATTTTTTATATACAATTTTTTTTAAATAATAAACACGTGTGATATTCACATAATAAATTAATATAAATATTATTTTAATAATTTAAGTTGATTAAAACTGACATTAATAATCTAATTTGTTGAATAGTTTAAAAATAGTATAACTAATATACTATAGTTTTTTTATTAACAGTATATAGTTTATACATTAGTAAATTATACATGACATTATTACTACATATACTGTAGTAATAATTATATTTTATAAAAATAAACTTTTAATATTCAACAAAATTCAATATTAAAAACTCAAAATAAAGTAAAATATATTTTTATTTAATATTAAATGACAAATATTGATTACATAATGGATATTCTAATTTTATATTTTAAAAATATCATTATTCAAAATAAAATATATTAAATAAGGAAAAAATAATATTTTTTTAATTCTTGCATTAAATTTTTCAAATCATTTACATAATTTATCTTATCTTGACATATCATATCATTTTTTTAAGATAAAAATTAATTAAATAAATCCGATTTTATAAAATATTTTGACAAAAATATGTCACTAATTTGGAAAATAAATCCCACTATAATAATACATAAATTACTAATCTTTCCATTAGTAATTTATTATATATTTCAGTATATATTTTGTATATATATAAAGTATCAATACATTATAGCATAGATATTTAAATTTACATTAAATTATTTACATATATTTATAGTACAACACAATCAGTATACTATTAAAAATTATTGTTTTATATATATATATATTATATACACATTATATAAATTATATATACAATATTGGCTTAATAATCGTTTAAATAAAATGCGATTGAAATATATGACAATTTTTTAACAATAGTATTACATACAAAATTACAATAATAGAAAAATAATACTAGATTTCAATAGATTCTAAAGGGAATACATAATAGACTTTTTTGTAACTTTTAACTTTTTTACCCGAAAATGTTTTTCAAAGAATATATATATATATATATAAAAAATAAAATATGTATTAAAAAAGAAAAGATTATATAAATGCAAAAAATATTCATAAATATTATATTATAAGCATTTTGTAAAATTCAAATGTATTTGAAATTATAAAAATTTTTAAAGTGTAAGATTAGTTATTTTTTAAAACTATGTGATAAGCATTCAACTTTAAATGTATTTATAAGTAAAAATTTTACTTTGAATAACCCGACAAACAATTGATATAATAATAATATTTTTTAATATTATATTATCTGATTTATGATTTGCTATTTTAAATAAAACTATATATAATTAACATATAAAAGCATTTTAATGAATAACTAAAATTAAATTCATGAATGGTTTAACAGAATTTAGAAAATTAAAAAATTGTTTATAAATGTAAGCTTTTTGTAAACCAAAATGTTTTGTTTTTAATTAAATTATATATAGTATAGACTTATTTTTATTTATACTTTTAAAATAGTTTTTTATTTGTTAATATAATATAATAAATTAAATTTTATTATTTTTATTTATGCCATTTCAAAAAACTATTTTATAACTTAATCACTTATAAACAAATATTTATTAAATAATTCTTGTTATTTTCAAGCATTTGAAAAACTAAAATTTTAGAAAACTATATTATTGTTTTAGTATAATAGTTATTATCATAAAATATACTTTAYTATTTTAAAGTTTTAAAAAATGTATTATTAAGCTTTTTATTTAAAAATATTCTATTTAAACATAAAAATGAAAAATTTAATTTATAAAAACTTTTTATATATTAAGAATAAAAACATGTTTTATATAAGAAAACTAATATATTATATTTTTGACTTATTAAAAAACAGTAAACCAGTTGAAAATGCTAAGATATCAAAGACATATTTCATCATGTTAAATAATTGTTTTTTTAATTACACTTTAAAAATTTATCAATCTAAATATAATACAATTAATTTAAAAATTAACTATAAATAAAAATTATTCGATTGAACATAATTTAATTTAACAAATATAAAACAAAATTATTTATTTCTAATAATAATTAGTGTTGGCAAAAAAGAGAAATTTATAAAATAATAGAGAAATTTCTAGAAAGTTTCTAAAAGAAATTTCTATCTATGGGATTAATTTTGTTTTCTCGATATATGTTATTATGTAACAATACATTGGTTTTAAATAATAATTAAATATTAGTATTAATATTTTTATTATTAATTAAAGTAAAAATTAATTTATTTAATTATCTTAAATTATATATATAATAAAATGATTATTAAAATTTTAGAAAACTTATTAAAATAATTATAATTATTTTATATATAGGTATCGATTTTGTAAGTAGTGTATAGTGTAATGTAATATGATTAGTATTATGTCTCATATTTATATATTATTTCAATAGCTATACAAATATAAAAAATTTCATAAATTATTTATTTCTAATTAAAACTAATTCTAATAATAATTGATATCATATTATTATCAAATTATTTATTGCTGATAGCCATTAGTCTCTATTAGTAATACAGATATCTATAGACAGCAAATTGCGTAACTCATATACAATCTATATAAAAATATTGTGTTGGAAAAATAGTTATGAGATAATTATACTTGATCATTTATACAATTTATGTTAGTACCAAGATTTTTAGTGGATATAAAAGTACTAATTGTAACCATTAAATAAAATAAGTAATAAATTGTTAGATATTTAGTATTTTTTTTAACTAAGTATATAAAGTAATTTTCTACAGTAATTACTGTTTTGTATTAAGTTTTTATTTTATATTGAGTAAACTATTTAAAACTGAAAAATTAATTTTATTGAATGAATTATGAAATTATATTACATTTTAATTGAAAATTTTTCAATGATTATAAAATTTATTAAGAGGGTCAAGTAAATATTTCTTGTAAAATTTAATTATTCACAGTATCTTACTAATTTAATAAAAATATAATAATATAAAAAATCTTTTTAATTATTTAAAACTTGTATTTATTAGTATGTAGTAGACATCCTGTATTTATATGTACAACATGTTTGTCAACCCATTATTTATTTACTGATAAGAAAGATAAGCAATTTTGTGTAATTTACTACATAAATAAAAATATTAAAACAAAAAACATTTTTAAATACTTAAGATTAAGATTATTTACTTAATTTTAGTTAATCTAACGTAGTTAGAGTTAAAAAAATAAGTTTATAAATTAAATTTTAATTCACTAATATTTTGGTTATCTAATGTGTAAACCATTCATTAACTTTATATTTAGAAATTTTATTATTTTTATTATAATTTATGAAAAGGACCATGATAAAAGTAAATCACACATATAGGCTATTACAAAATAAATAATTTGTTTATCATAGTCATAGTTTAATATTTTGTAAAATTTATTGAAAACTATTATTTAAGTTTCATATTATTTAATTGCAAATTATATTTTAAAGTTATCTAATAATAATATACTCTATTATTAATTAACTAAATTTTTTTTTCCGATTATTTAAGTTTAGGATTTCACGATAACCAACTGAAACTAAATAAAATTTATTATGTTATCTATGAATAATTATTTAAATTATAATAATTTTAGACATCAATAATGTTATAATTTTTTTTAAAAAAAAGTTATCACAATTATAGTTAATTACTAGTGTATACTGTTGTTTATTATTACATATTTAATAACTTATAAAACCAAATTTATATACATTAAGCTAATCTGTAATTTTAAAATGTTAATTACTAATAGAGAAATTATAAATTTTATAATATAAAACATATAGAACTCTCTCTCTCTCTCTCTCTCTCTCTCTCTCTCTCTCTCTATATATATATATATATATATATATATATATATATATATATATATATATATATATATATATTTAATGACATTACTTGAAATGATTATCAATAATAGTAAAATATATTTTTTAAATTATAAAAAAGATCTGATTATTTCACTGAACATTATGTTAACATTTAGCTTTGAAATTGAATTAAAGCTAAATATGATGTGGTATTTCAGATCATTTTTTAAAAGAAAAAGCCATTGTTTTACTGAAATAAAAGATTTATATAGATTTAAAAATATAAAATTTTATAAGAATTACGGTTTTTTATAATTTCATTAGTATTTATAAGATTTTTTCTGGTTTTATCTCTAATCTATTTTTATACATTACTCACAAAACATAAAACATGTGTATTTGTTTTTAAAAAAATACATTATTAAAGTACAATAAATATACAATTTAAAATACATATATATTTTATCAAAAATTATTATAATTTGATTAATTGCTAAACAAAAAACATTGTAAAGCAATGTAAGGAATGTTAGAAAACATTTTTTTAAATTTAATGCATTATATTTTCAACAACAAAAATACAAAATATTCTAATTATTTATATATATATTTTTTTATTTAATTAATTATTTAGAAACTTTTTATGATTAAATAACCACATTAGCCAACAAATGTTTTTTATGATTATTTTTTAAAAATATTTGTTTGTTTTACTTTAATATAAGATATAGTACTGTATTCTATATTTTTGTTTGTTTTTTTATTGTAAGCTTATATTGTAAATTATAATATAAAATTATAAAATAATATATAAAACAAATTTTTATAAAATAATATTTAGCTCACGCTGTTATGTAATATAATAGTGCCATGGTTATTTTATAAACATTTATATATAATAGTATTTTTTCAATCAAGATATTTATACATTTGGTCGACACTGAAAATTGTTTGAGAATATAACAATAAGATAATTTTTTTTAAAAATCAAACTATTATATTAATATATTTGTGTAATTATTTATACCGATACATACATATTGTATATAACATATTATACTGTATATACATGTATAATAGATACATTGTATTTTTGTTGATTCAATTGAATTTTATTAGACATTATATTATTGTATTATCCATTAGAKATATATATACAAGAAGATCAATATTTTATTTCAAACAAATTATTTAATGATTATAAGATAATCTATCATATAATATATGATAGTTTTTATTTAGTTAAGATGTATTTTGTTTCAGACATAATATATTATTTATTGATTATCTATTATTGGTCTAAACAAAACAATACAATGAAACACAAATATTGTACAAATTTTAAGTTTAAGATTTTAGTTTATCTCTAGAATTTATATATATATATATATATATTATTTATTATTTCTATATTATAAATGCTTTAAACATTGATATAAATTTATATATAAATATATATATATACATATATATATATATTTGTTTTTTACTCAAATTTTTAAGAATATCAAAAAATCAATAAATATAATAACAATAATTATTTTTAATATATAACTTTATAAGAAATAATATTTATTTTTCAGTTGATTATTATAATATTTTAAATGCATAGCAAAATGTATATAATTTAGTATCATATTAATATTACATTAACTTAATAAAATTGCTTAAAAGTTAAATATAATTTATTTCTTATTGATCAATTTATTTGCATATATTTTATAATTAATTTGTTATTTTTATTTYAATGAAAATAATTTTTATTAATGAATATTTTAATTTATTATTTTAATTACAAGTAATTTGTTTTATTTTATATAGTTTTCTATTGTTTATACATTATTATATTATGTTAATAWAAAAAGTATATTTATATTTAGCCTAATTATACATACATATAAATAATACGAATAATTATATATATATATATATAACATAAATAAAATTGTAAACATTATATKTAATGTATAGAAAGTGTTGTTTGTGTTTTRTATTATAAATAATAATAAARGTATAAAAAACTAAAATTATAATTATAAACTAACTTTTGCTATAATTGACTGTAATTTTTAATATATACATAAATGTATTTATTTTTAATTTTRATTGACTAYAAATAATAAATCTYTAATAAAAAATAAATTCATTATTGTCTGGTTATTATAGATAAAGCAGYGGAGAGTAAACAAAATGTATATTAAKAAAAAAATGTTTTGTTAAATTGTATCATAACTTAAGCAACACTTTATTATTATATTATTTATATTTGTTTTTATAGTWTGTTATTATGATAAACATGTTTTCATTATTGTATTATTTACAATATATTTACAGATTAGTTAAATTTGTATAAAAAATGAATTAGTTTGAATCTATTATTAATAATAATTATTATTAATTTATTGTCTAATAACTAAAGACAACATTAATTRTAAGTATTATATAATAATTTTTTGACATTAACAAATTTCTATTGCATACATGTGTATRTTAATATAATAAATAAATATTTGAATTATGTTATAATCAACTAAAATATGTCAACATATTATTTCAATAAAAMAAAGTATGATATCTATTATATCTGATTAGTTAGTAATTTAGTTTTGTCGGTCTAAATGCAATCAATACTATAGAGGATTATTATTATTATTATTATTATTACTATTAGTTATTATTTATTATTTAAAGCATAATTTCAACATTACATATTATTTGTTAATTCAATGTTACAAAAAATATGATTGATATTTGYAACAAATTGAGTTTTATTAATACTGRACATAATTTTATTAAATGWAATCTTTAATAATAAAATGTTTTTTTCTATAATATTTATTGGAAAAAAAATTCTTAACACTTATTGGATAATTTTGATATAATCATAATTGATATTAATTTAATTTTGATACTCTATATTATCCATTAAGTGTTAAGTAATTTTTTTATATTATATTATAATATCAATATTATAACCGTTTGTAATATATATTTTCATAAATTAGTTTCTAAAAATCCCTTACATAGCCTATAATGTATATTATTTTGTTTATTACGCTCAAATAGACTATTATTAAAATTATATTTTGATTGCTCATTTGCATAAATATTAATTTTAAACACACACAAAATTAATGCATTTGTAAAAAATGTGTTATACTAAAATTGAACCCATATTATACTTCAATAGATAAATCTAATCAATAAAAATCTAGTAAATATATAGCAATATTCAATTTTAATATAATATGACACATTTTTTAAATATGCACTGATAATCTGTTTAAATTRATATTTATTCAAACGAGCAATTAGTATTAATTAATTAGTATAGTTTATTTTATTTGAGTGTGATAWAAAATTTAATTATATTACTACAAAATAAACTATTTTAGAAAAATAAGATATTAAGCWYACTTTTKAATATATMTATATACAGTTATATATATATATATATATATATATATACAGTATGACAGTGTATATATATATATATTCATATAGTTTATTGTATAATAAATATATATATATATACAGTTATATATAAATTTATATAGTTTATTGTATAATAAAGTAAAGACTATGTAGTGTTAACTCAATTTTATCTATTAATGTCAGTAAAAAATAAAATAAAATTTGATGACTATACTGTATTTACATAGTATCTATAGTATAAATAAATTAATTTTTACCTTTAATTAATAATAAAAATATTAATACAATATTTAATTATTACTTGGTCTTTATATTCCAACTGTATATAGAAATGTGAAATTTCTCTATTATTTTATAAATTTCTCTTTTTTGGTCAATAAAAAATAAAATTTAATTTGATGACTAAATTTACATAGTAATATAATAATTTAAATTAAATATAACATAAAAAAAATATTTTTTCATATTCCTAAAGTTTTTTAAAAAAATAATATTTTTTATAAAAATACTTATCAAAATAAAATATTTTGYAGAACATATCATATTACTAAAATATTGAAAATATATAAGTATAAAATCCATTAAATTTTTCAATTTAAACCCAGAATATTTATGTATTTTTTATAATTTATATTTATTGATTTTTAAAATAATAGATATTTGTTAAACAAAAATAGCTTACAGATTTGTCAAGCTATTGAAATTTTTAAAGAATCAATAATAAAAATATATAATCTTAAAAATTTTGGTTTTGTTAATAATTGTGAAAATTGATGTATATATTGAAAGTATCAAATAAATAAAATCTAAAATATTTATTTTAAAAATACAAGTTTAGTAAAATAAMATTTTCCAATAAATATAAAATGYAGTTTATTTTAAATTGTAAACATATCTATTAATCTAAATATAAAATAACACTTCAAACGTCAAATAATTTTTCYRTAWATAAAATAAAATTAATTTTAAAAATTTGTAGCATATGTTAATACATATGATATTAAAGTTTTAATATGTATGACATCTTTATTGTAATTGACAAAACTATTCAGTATATTATTAACATTATTAATTAAACATTAAAAATCATTACTGAATTCATTAAATATTAACTAAAATTATTTATTTATTTTTTAAGTATATATATATATTTTGTTTTAAAACATTAAATATTWAAATAATTCTCTAAATATATAGTATGAACAACATTTAAAAATAAATATTTTAATTAAAAATTTATGAATTTTATAACTAATAGTAGACATATTTTTTAATTATTATTAAATAACAAATATATTTAATATACTAAATTTTTAAACAGTAATTTTACTGTTTAGATAACGTAACWTATWCTAGTTAATTWATAATAAGTTATTTTTATGATAATATCTACCCTAATACTAATAAAAATCCACACTTTAAATATTTTATTTTAGTTAATATTTTGTCAATTTTTATTTTACTGTTTAATAGTACTATTACTTTAACTATTTTATTGTTTAATCTAAAAAACTATTTAAATTAAAATTTTATTGCACGTTAACACATAAAATTTTTACTATTATATTAATTACTAATGTTGTAAATTACCGAAAATATAGAAAATTTAATACTTGTATWAATTCCAGACTAAATAATATTTAAATTTTTAATTAAATATTGAATAGTTTTAAAATATATATAAATTWATTAACTAATAWGTGCTAAATTAATATTTACTTATTTATTAGAATTTTAATGGATATTAATTTAATATTMTTTTTTTGTAATAAATTTTGCTAAATTTAACATCTCTATGATTTTGACTACTATTTGTTTTATCTAACAATAAATAATAAAAAACTAAGCAATAAACGATAAAAATGTTTATTTCTGYTAATAAAATATCCCATAAATTTTTARGTAATTTACAGTAAAATAATAAAATTTTATTTTAATTCTAATTTTCAGTTATAATCCATTTATCTATTGYTGGCTTAATGAAGAATTTCGTCGAAAAGTAAAGAAAATATTAAGATTTTGGGCAAATAGTGTGTATAACGGTATGTCTATAGAGGAGAGACCTACTGAACACATCCAACTTGAAACTACTGTTCAGATTAATAATAATAATAATAATAATAWTAACAGTAATAATAACATTATTAATAATAATAACAATAACACCAACGATACTAATAATTTATAACTTAACACAAGATATTTGTCAATTTATTTTGAAAATTATACTCATATTTTAAGATAATGGTTAGTATTTTTTAAAAAAATAAATTGTTTCAATAAATWTTTAATAATATAGCTRTAAATAATAATGTCTAACAKTCAACAAATTATTATAATATACAATTATTGTATAAATTTAATATTTTATTCAAACAAACATTTCATTTATAATTATTATATATTTCATTGTTAAATATTTCTATAACTATTCTATTTATTACTAAATTATTACTAAATTCTATATATATTTATTATAAAATACATAATAAGTYTAAAATAATATTAAATAATAAATGMATATAATATAATCTAAACAATCATCAAATACAGTATTAGTCAAATAATTTGTACTRAAATATTAATAACAAATACGTCTAATAAGACAATTATTTATATTTATATATAACTGTACAGTATTTACACTAGCTTTAGGGYAAACAATGCGAAATTGAATTTATATATTAAATAAATTATATATAAATATTTATAGTATATTAATATAATGATTGTATATAATAGAGATGAAAACCGAAACCACTTTCAAAAAAAAAAAATCTAAAAAAACAAAAAATCTAATTAAAATCCCAAARGTTTTGTTCCAATCTATATAAATGATACTAATTTAATAAAATAATAATATGAAATAAAAAAATTATAATTGTAATCATTTATCACGCAAACAAACACACTCAACAAATAATTATATTTAGATAATTTGCATTTAAAAAAATTTAGACAACTTTATTATGCATATTAAATTTAATTAATAATTTTGTAATAAAATTTGCTAATTGTTTTATTATTATYATTATYATCATCATATTAKATGACTATACTTATACTGCTATATTTTTAACATAGYYWTYAAATMGCTTTAKTTCTTCATAAAGATCATCGCCCGGGCATTTAGTGGCCGGATAGGCATCTCTGTGTCCATGCAATTGATAATCTTGTTTAATGAATCCATTTCTGACACCGCATTGCAATAGAYYTSACAACGCTTCCAACATWTMMWMTTCAGKAAACTGTTGGTTAAAATTGCCAACGAATGCAATACCTAACGAAACTTTATTGAAGTCAAGTGTGTGTTGGCCCTCCCGGTTCCAACCGACTCCTTCATATATGAGTCCATCACCACCTATTAGCCATTGTGTATACAACATGTTATAYCAGGTTTTTGTTTGTTRTTKAAAAAAATATAATCATTTTTTYTTAATTTYTAAACATATGATCTAACCTATGATAAAATTCCAGGCAATATCAGGCCATCCTTTACTGGTCTGATGATAATTTTGAAGAGATCTCAATCGTTGTGAACATTCATAAAATCCGTAACAAAYTTCTCCGTCATCTGCTTCKCCCGTGTGATGAATAAACACGTGTCTGACTGGTGTTATACTTGCTATAGTWCGTCGAGCAGGAGCTGCTCCCCAGTTGGCACGTGATATTATTGGTGGACAGTTAGTCAATGAACTTGGTGCTATTAGATATTATTGTAATAATTTTTAAAAAATTAGATTATATCACTATTTTTTAAAAAAMAACTTATTTACCTCTAGCCGGTGAACAAACATTTTGACCGTAACAGCACACCTGTCCACTTCCGCACATACTGTTTACAGGATAACCCCGACAACATTGTCTATTGTTAGTACAAAATCCCCGAACATTGTTATTGGTGGTCAGTTCGCACTGTTGGCCAACCACTGGATGCCCAAACTCATGGACAAACACCATAACAATTACTACTAATGCGACCAAATTTAAKKCAAACATATTGTCTGACTATTTGTTTTCCTCTATTTATTATCAGATTTTTTTTAATACTAACTATTTTCTGAGTGACAATAATTCACATATAATATTAATAATTAAATTTAATTTTATAAAATACTTTTTCAATTATATATATATAATTTATATAATGTTTAATACATTTGTGTCTTTGAATCAGAAAACACTTGCATTGTTTTTGCGATTTATATCATTAATTATAAATGTTTAAAACTAAAATCAATCACATAGTAACAACATTTTTATTAACAAAATTAAATAKTGATAATTTAAAAATACATTTAAATAATAATGTTATGTCAAAAAATTTAATCTACTCTCTAATTAATTAGTATTTAAAACYAATTATTATTATAAAATTTTGTCATCWATTATATTATAGTACATATATTTATAATAATATATTTAATAATAGGAAATAATTTGTTTATAAATTAAAYTAATTAGCATCCTTTTTACGTAAAAAAWTTAAACATTATAATTTTAATCTGCTGTTAATTATTATATTTCAATATTGTAATTATCATTTAACTATTATTTTTATAAAATAATATATTTTTTAWATWTAWAAATTAAAATAAGYTTATTTTTTTAAAATAATAATATAATTATTAATAATAATAATCTAAATTATTATAAAWGTTATTACATTATGAATTAATTTTTATAATTTTAACTAATATTTTTAAAAAAAAACTTTTAATACAATAAAATTGCATTAAAATAAAAATWAATTGTATTAATATAATGTTTTATRTATTATTAAAGTATTAAATAAAACATATTTCATATTTATTTAAATTTTACTTAGAAAAACATTTTAATATAACATATTATAAATATTTTWAAAATAATTTATTTATATTTAAGTATGAAAATATAAAATTTAAATAAATGATATGACAAAAAAAATAAATAAATTATTAAAAAAAAATTATTAAATAAATTGTCATGTGCGTTTAAATTTATTATTAAWTCATCAAAWAAAATWCATTAAAATTAATTRTTTATGTAAACTTTTAAATTATAATATTTACAWTATTTTTGTCAATTAATTTTTATTAAATTAGATAAACAGTGTTAATGACTACCAATGAATAAAAATTGTTATTATTTTAGTTATTATATTAAATAATAAAATTACTATTTGCTTTAATTAATTTCTATTTGACCTATTAATAAATAATATAATTTTAGACATTTGCATAGTATATAAACTTGTTTATATTATATAATTTACAAAATTATCACAAAAATTTAGTTGTCTTAATTAAAAAAAATATTTACAAATATTTACTTATTAATTATATTGATTTGTAAATTGTTTTTTATMTACATTACACCAAATTTTATTAACATGAAAAAACAATTAAATTTCACAATTATTTATGTACAGCCAAAGTGTAATCATTATTAGCTAATATTAAGTAATAATAATTATTATTATATATAAAMTAATAAATTATTTATAGAAAATGCTATTATATTATGTTATCAATAAAGTGTCAATTATTTTTTGAAAGATAATTACATTGAAATTTCATTAGTTATGTGATAAATTAATTTAATTGTTTAATTTTTTTATATACTATAGAATCTCTAGTATATATATATATATATATATATATATATATATATATATATATATATATATATATATATATATATATATATATATATATAAGTATTTATATTTTTTAAAATATTGAAAAAAGTATTTATACATGGCTTTCAACATTTATTTCATATTTAACGCCGGATTAAATTGTAAAGATTAAGATATTGATAGACTTAATGTTCAATTAGGAAATATTTATAAAGAGATCACAATAATCCAAAATAACACAAAATTTCAATAAAACTTATTAACAATAAGATTATCTTTTGACATTAACTGGCATTTATTGTAACATTTATACAACTATCCAAAGTAKATACTACTGTATACAGTATTGACATATTGTATTTAGATAAAGATTGATTTATATTAATAAATGATATTAATGATTATAGCAAAAATAGGTAATAATATACTGTAATATAATAATAATAATAATAATATTGTATATGTTTTATAGATTAAGTTCATGATTGCTGTCTCTTTAAAATAATTAATTGATTAGATATGATATGATTTAAAGTGAAATAATMTAACYATAATTACAACTAATTTTGRASTAATTTATACTGAATATAAATATAATAATTATATTAATTTATTTTTTCTCTATTTGTTTATAAATGTAWATATTAATTAAATAAAAAGTAAACTATACTAGATAAAAATATTTATTTAATTTAAATTCATAGAAATTAAATAAAAAATAGTTGTGACATCTATAGTTTCTTATAAAAACAATATATAATATTTTTATTWATAAAATATACTAAAAATTTATTAACTAATGATATTATTTGACGCAAAGTGGTAGCACTAAACAAGTTTATAAAAAAAATATTTTTAAGTAATTTAAATAGTGTACAGACTATTAGAAATTAAATTAAATTAACTTAAAACTATTTAATAAAAATCATTTTAAGATTATAATTTAACATTTAATTATTATATTTAATATAAATTATATTTTTTCAACAATTGTGCTAATTAAAATACAATATTTTAACTATWTTTWWAAAAAAACTTAAATAAGAATATAAATATTTTTTTCAATGACTATAATAAAAATATTTTCATATTTTTAGAAACAATTATATACTGTATCTATTTATATAAAATTGAAACACCTTATTATAATAGAAAAATTTTTGTGAAATAAATTTCTAAAGTAGATAAAYTGTGTAACATATTATAAATAATAATAATAATAATAATAATATATTTTACAAAACAAAATAATTGAAAATTTTTATTTTTCTTATAAAAGACAAAACATATAACAATATAATTTTTTTTATTGAAAAGATTTAAACAGAATTCAACAAATAATAAATTTATTTTCTTTTATAAATAATTTGTCGTACAATACATACATTAAGACAAAATCAATATTAAAATTTTTCTTTGTTTTTATTTTGTGACTAAAAATAAAAATTCATTTGACTTTAAGTTAAAGCCTTTCATTGTCAGACAAACCCCCGGACAGAGTTTAATATATGTTTGGATCAGTTTTATAGTCAAAATGACTTAAATAGGATAAAGGAGTGTAAAAAAATAGGTGAGTAAGTAAACTTGTAATTTCAATTGGTCAGATAAATAAATAAAAATTAAATAAAATTGTTATAATTTTTTGTGTTCAGATTAATCTAGTAGTGAAGGGACGGGTATTTTAATGATGTTTCCAAATTTTTCAGACGGGTTAAAAAAAATCCAATAATAACCCCATAATTGTAAATAATTTTTTTTAAAAATAAATTATTATATGATCTGAAAAYCATATATCTAAAAAATTATGTTGGTAATTTTTTGTTTTGAATCTTTAGTAGATAGAAGATTGGGATTTATTTTTAAATAAAAAATTTCTATTATAGTTTATGATTCTCTATCAAACTTGAAATCAAAAACAATTAGAAAACAATTTCAAATGCAAAATCTTTTAGGATTATTATTTTGTTGTCGTTTTTTGTTATTTTACAAAATATCTCATATCAAGACATTTGCCTTTTTTCCTTTAATTAAAATATATACGAGTGCTTAGTGTCAATGYATTTATAACTATTAAGAATTTTAGATTAAAACTATATATTTAGTGTACARTATATATAYAATAGMTTATTATACTAAGATTTACATTCATTTAATTAAAATGTCAATAATATATATAGGAATTGCAATTAATTACTAATCAATGAGTCTCATTAGTACACTTAAAATAAAATATAATATAATATATATATATATATATATATAGTACAGTATATGTCATTGAATTTATAYATTTATACTGTCTATGCATTGATTTTATTGAAAAMTTAAGAATTGATGGACACTCATAGTTAAGTAAAAATAAATAAATATATATATTTGTTATAAACAATAATCAATAGTTTGTCATTTATATATATATATATATATATATATATATATTCAATAATATATCATTTAATTGAAAAAAAGTTAACACAAAGCTCTCRTCTCAAGATTGATATCATATAAATGCTTACGATTTGTAAGTCATTTATATAATTAAATTTAAGGTCTCTTTTCTCTCTCTCTCCTCTCTCTCTCTCTCTCCTCTCTCTCTCTCTCTCTCTCTCTCTCTCTCTCTCTCTCTCTCTCTCTCTCTCTCTCTCTCTCTCTCTCTCTCTCTCTCTCTCTCTCTCTCTCTCTCTCTCTCTCTCTCTCTCTCTCTCTCTCTCTCTCTCTCTCTCTCTCTCTCTCTCTCTCTCTCTCTCTCTCTCTCTCTCTCTCTCTCTCTCTCTCTCTCTCTCTCTTTCTTTTTTATTTTCTTTTTTTCTGTTCACTCATTCAAACAATTATTCATTTATTTTTTCGTATATTAAAAAAATTATATAACAATATAATGGATAAAAACATGAATAAAGTTTATATTAAAGTGCTATTTATATCATAATATTTGTCTTAAATAGTAAATCAATAAATTCATTAATTAAWATCTATAAATAATAAYATTTGTCATAAATATAGTAAATTAGTAAAATGTTTTTATAAATACATATCAAATATATCTAATTAAATATTTAGAAATAMAYTTATAAATACTAAATTAATTATTAATWTTTTSTAATTTAACACTTAACTTAATTATCTWTAATATTGTTTAAAATTAGTACAAACAATAWTATTAAAATTAAATATTTAAAATTATTAGTTTAGTTTGAATKAATGAAATTTATTCTTAAAAAAAYTTATGTAMCAATAAATCTGTATTTTTATTTTTATGAAAATACTATATAATAATTTTAATATACCATAAAGTATTTAACGATTTTTATAAATCTATTTATTTGTCACTAATAAGTTGTCACTCAAATAATGTTATTTTATAAAAATAAAATTTAAAAACTGAAATAAATTACAAATCATATTATAAAATTTTATTTTATATGTCATTATATTTTTTGTAAACTTTACTTTTTTTATAAATTTTACTTTTTCATAAAAATACGTCAAACAAATAAAAAATTTAGTAAAGTTTATTACATATATATACATTAAWATATAAKAMATTAGAATATTGTTTACATTTAACTCATGTAAACTTTATTTAAAATTAATTAAAAAATATAATTATAACAAAAAATATAATCATATTAAATAAAAACGTTGTAAATAAAATAAATAATATATGACTATAGTTAGCAAATAATATAAATAAGGAATCATTGAATTATAGTMAATATATAATTCATATGATTAGTATTTTTTATAATATACTTAARGTTCGCAAWAAAMTAGTAATTTCTTAAATAATGAATTTTTACAAAGTTTCCAAAAGAAACTWTATTTTWAAATTTATAGAATAMTAAYAATTAAATAATATTTATAGACTCACCATGTTAATTTTATTTTTTCGATATTTGTTATSTTATAATTAAATATAATTATTAATAATAAAYTATTTCATTAGATTAAATTATWAATAAAATTTTACAAAAAAAATAATTATAGTTTTATATTAACTTTATATATAAGTGTGATGGTCTATACATCACTTAAGCGGTTCCAGTGTCACCAAAACAATACAAAGTTACTTTGTAGTTATAACTATAGTATACTGTATATATTTATGTATCTCTCTATTATAAGTTAAAGTATATTTTAACAAAACATAGTTATTTAATTATTATTAATTATATATGATATTATTTCTACTTTTGAATTCATTTACTGATCCGCTGCAATAATCATGAGAATAAAATAGCCAGTTTTTAATTTGATTTTACAAAAAAGTAAATTTTTATTAATTAATTATATAATCGCCATTTAAATCTATGACATCTCTCCATTTGTTCGGCAACTCATAAATTCCTTTGGAATATCATTCCTCTGGTTGTGAATCGAAAAACTCTTGAACTGCCATTTTGACCTCTTCTCGATTTTTGAATTTTTTCCATCAAGAAAGTGTCGCATTGATCGGAACAAATAATAATCTGAAGAAGCAATATCTGGTGAATATGGCGGGTGATCCACAACATCCCACCCAAACTCCTTCAATAGATCTTTGGTCTTCTTTGCAGTATGTGATGGGGCGTTATCCTGTTGAAACTTAACGCCCCAATATCTTATCAATGAACCACGCTTTTCGAAAAGCTTATCACGTCTTGTTAATTGTTGACAATAGACTTCAGCTGTAATAGTGGCTCCGACTTCCAACAGTTCCCAGTGAATTATTCCCGTCTTATCCCACCAAACAGACAACATTACTTTCTGTTGACGAAAATCTGTTCGCGGTGTCCCAAAAGGTCGTTGTTCCGGACTTCTCCATTCACTCCTTTTATCAGCGTTGACATAGTATATCAACTTTTCATCACCGGTTATCATATGTCTTATAAAACCGTCAGAATTCTCTCGATAAAGCAATTGTTGGCATACTTCTACACGTTTTGCCATTTGCTGAGGAGTGAGATCGTGTGGTACCAAAACAGATGACATATCTCTTGCCAATGGCTTTCAAATGTCTTTGGATGGTAGTAGCATCAACTTCAAGTATATCCCCGAGCTCTTCAGTTGAAAATTTCGGATTCATTTCAATCAGATCCGTTAATACTTCGTTGTCAATCTTCGATGGTTGTCCTGGTCTTTCTTTGTCTTCTACATTAACCCCTTCTTCTTTCCATCTCTTCCACCAACGATAACATGTGCTCTAACCAACGGCTTTCGGGTAGACCTCATTTATATTTGCTGCGGCTATTGATTGGAGTTCCGCGACGATATTCATATTCCATGGCATATCTCACCCGAACGTCATGTGAGTTTAGGCCTTCTAACGGTTCCATTACAAGAGATATCACAAATATTTATTAACACAATTGAAGACTAGTAATGACTGTTATATTTTGTCAACAAACAAAATTTGTAAATATTACAATGGGTCGCACAAATATAAAGTTACTTTTCAATACAGTATAATTCTTACTTTTATTGCAGCAGAACAGTACTATTACTTAATATTATGTTTGTTTGTTTAAATTGATTTATGCTTTATTATTAATTATGTAAATAAGTTAAATTAATTATTATTTTGTTTAATAGCTGTTATTATTAATACATGTAAATGATTAACTATCTCATTATAAATTATCAATAAATTGAAGCTCAGGCTATCGATAGCTAGTCTAGGAGGGGCTTCCAGACTATCATAAACATTGACTACATATTAATAGTAAAATTCTGTTAACACAGACAAGTCATTCCTAGTTCCGATACAAGGACTTCCGATACTGACTACCGATATATAAGCGCAGTTACCAGTGACCAGAGCCCCGAATGGGCCATTCATATACACTGTGTCGTGATTAATAAGCCATACAAATATACCGTAACACTTAGTCTTCTAATAGCAACCCGTTAATAAATTCTGGTGCATCCAAAATTACGGTATCCCGGGTTTTAAAGAGGTTGCGCGCGGGGGAAGGGGTCAAAAGGAGGTCCGGATCCGGCAGACCTCCAAAACTTTCAGCGAACAACCGTCGAAGGCTCACTCAACTGGCCATTAACCACCCGATGTAAAGTTCATCCGGACTTGCGGGTGAATTGGCCAGAAGAGGAAGTCCTACGGTCTCTCGCGTGACAGTTTGGAGGTCATTATGGAGATCTGGCCTTCCTATATGGCTCCCAAAACCCGTGACCATATTGACACAAGTCCACAAAGAAAGGCGGCTGCGATGGTGTCAAGCCAATCTCAATCGGGACTGGTCAAAGGTACTGCTCACGGACGAGAGCTACTTTCAACTCTATCGTTTAAAACTTAAATTGTGGGCACGGAAAAGACCCTCAAAACAAGTTTTGAAACATGGACAAGCAATTATAGTGTGGGGAGGCATCAGCTCTTGTGGAACGACCTCATTATGGATGGCCAGAGGAACCGTGACCGCTGATAGATATCAAGACATACTGGACGAAAATCTGGCCACTGTCGATGTCCTGTATCCCGAAGGGTTTGTGTTTCAACAGGATAACGCACCTGCTCACACGGTCAGATCGACTAAAGATTATTTCGTGAGTAACGGGCTTGAGGTTTTGGACTGGCCACCTAATTCACCCGACCTCAATCCAATTGAAAACTTGAAAAGAGAAACGGATCGCACCACCGATAACTGGGTCGGCAAAATCCAACACATTTGGGATGAGGAGGCGCCTAAACATTTGGAGTTATTAATCGGGAGCATGCGATCCCGATTAGAAAAGTGTATTGCGGTTAATGGTTACCGTATTAAATATTAATTTTTTATTTATATTAATGTCTATATATTATATTTTATATTATTATCACTTATCTTTTTTAAAAATTAATTTATATTGTATTTAATTGAGTTAAATTAAGTCATATTTTATGAAACAATGTTTAGTTAAAGTTAGCAAAATAAGAAATTTCTAAAATATTTACATTACAAATTTACGTATGAATAATAGAGAAATTTATGGAAAGTTTCTAAAAGAAACTTCTGTCTAAAGGATTACTTTATTAAATTTGTTTTCTCGATATTTGTTATCTTGAAAAATATCATTCTTACTATAAATATTATCTAAATTTTATTATTAGTATTTTAATTAATATTCAAAGTAAAAAAATAGTTCATTTAATTACAATAAATTAAAAAATATAAATTATRTATAAAATTTTACAAAAACTAATCATAATTAGATAATTTTATTAATTTTATTATAGTAGTGTTSTGTATATTATRAATSATCAGTACTGTATTTCAATAGCTATATAAATGGTGATCCCATAGTATAATTATAATTTTTATAGAAATTTTCTTAAGAAAATTTTTAGTTACTCATCTTTAAGTGTAGTATATATTATGTATCATTAATTCAGTAATATAATAACCATAGATATGGGATCAYATATTATAATCAATRATAATGAAAAATTWCGAAACTTWGAAATTATTTCTCATTGAAATTTATTTGAAATTTYTATTTGCCTGTAACTGYATTARTGTATAWTATAAATTATTRGAGACATTGAATATTAAAATTTTCTGTTAATTTAATCTARTGTTTYCAAATACATATACTAAGCCAATCTAATAATACTAATAAATAAATATWAATATATAATRAAAWGATATWWWTTAAAATGTAAATAATTTAGTTGAATACATTTATTTTAWCATTGATAAAATAAAATTKAAAGWTTCAAATTTTTGTTTTATGTTGAATAATATATTCTGTTATATTATGTATATTATGTTAWATATTAATATTCATATASAKTATAATTACATGTATAATTTATAAAATTTATWATTTGTKAAATTMAAATATCAACAAATTCATTTAATTTAAAAGTGCATTGCTTGTTTGTTACAAAAATTTAATATAACAWTTTTAAAAATARCTTATATAWTGTATATAAACTATWACATATAAGTAATAKTTAAATTTTAAAATATTTGATYGTATAAWAAAMTATGTACARTATTRYTGAAAAAARCAGTTTATTTTYTTATATTTTATAGTAAACTAATAATTTATATAATATAAAATATACATTACAYGTTGTTTATCAAATATACAGTATTATAACTAAGTAGTYTAAGTTTTATAAATAAAATATTTTCYAAACTAAATTTAATATAMTAAAAAAATTTACTGATAAGAATATTTTATTTGTAYAAATAAATGTTTGAAAATCTATTTATTATAAGTTTAGCAAATATTTTGTTGTTTATAAAATGTACGTATTTATAATTTAATATATATTTTTAAAATTAAAGATTATATGAGATTTAAAAAACATTTATATAWAAAAGTATAAGTGCCAGTAGTTATAAATAGTGTTGGAAAAAAAGAAAAATTTATAAAATAATAGGAAAATTTCTAGAATGTTTCTAAAAGAAATTTCTAATTATGGAATCACCTTGTTAATTTTGTATTCTCGATATTTTTGTTAACTTGCTTTTACATTGYTTTTAYAAGTAATAATTAAATATAAGTAATATTAATTACAAAATTWATTTATTTRATTAAACTATGATATATATATATATATATACTGTATATATATATATTATATTAGAATGATACATAAATTTAACAAAACTGATTATTATTAAATAATTTTAATTATTTTATATATATATATCCCATTTTGTATAATTGTTACTATATATCATAGTATAATAYATATATATTATTATGTCTYATTAATATACAGTAGTATTACAATAGCTATAGATATKGGRATCCTATAGTATAATAATAYARTTAAATTTCTATAAAAATTTATTCCTAASAAATTTTCTAGAAACTTTCTATTTGCCCATTTCTAGTTATAAAACATATGGATTTGTTGGTTAATAACAATATAATAGGATTTTTATTTTTTAAACTATTTAACTAGCTAGTTTATAACAATAYMTTTTTATTTATTTCTATTTTTCGTATAATATGATATTTTATTAAATTTGTTTTGAAAAYAWAATAAAAACTAACAATTTTCTTAAACCAATTATTAAATTTKRTTTATCTTTGTTATATAAATCTAGTATCAAGTTCTGGAAAWTTTTMAATATTTYTTAAAATAATTGACAGAYTTTGATGCGRTTTGTTTCAATATAAAGGTTAACTCAACCGATTAATAAATCWATTAATATATATAATAACAASAAAAAKAGTAATTTATTTTATAAATGATWTTAACTAAAATATTTCAATTTYTAAATAATATTTTTTGAGGTAATTGGTATAGAAAGTGGTGACATTGCGTACGTAATTTTATWACAAAATWTTTAATTTTAMWWAAAATTGATAAATATTTTGTTAAATATATTAATTSATTTATAAATCWGKRTGAGTTAACGTTTATATTAAAAACAAATWGYATTAAAATCTGTCAATTATTTTAAGAGATATTAACATTTTTTTCATCAGAGTAYCARATAGTAAATTTGCTGGCTGTTTTTTATTATTATTTATTTAATATAATAAATAGTATAATGAGTTTATATAATATACTAGCAATATAAAATCATAAATCGCAAGTTTATTATACAATTAAGACAAAGTTTGTTTTTGTTGTTGATTTATTAGACTAAMTTTTTTGCCGTTATTTAAGTGCATTGTTAATCCAATTTATTTGCAAAATAAAAACAAAATTAAAAAAAATTATATATACTTTATGGAGTTTTACGTAGACAACTACCGGTAGTCTAAATAAATTTTTTTTWATAATAATAACATAAATTTATCACTACATATACTATCATAAATAGTAYTGTTTCASTWCTACTGTACTACTCTATACTATTATTTTGTGTAAACTAAGTTTARAAATATTTTTAAAATAAATATCATTTCWAATATACAATACTTTTAGTAAAATRATAAAATAATATTAGTAACTGATAAACTTTATAAAAAAAGTTATGATTTTCCAAAATTTACTTAATAAACATAAAAGTGGACTACAGATAACATTTGACATTTAACATTATGTTTTGCAWTTTATTACTAAAAATAGTAAATAAAAATACATTAAACATATATTYTATGCAATATTATAAATTCGTCAATTGTTAWGTTAATATTATATATATATATATAATATCATTATTGAAATATATATTTTTATTTACAATTTTTTTTAGAAAATATAAACAAATAACAAGCATTTTATAAGCAAATAAATACATTGTTATTATAGAAATATTTAACAAAGTAGTTTTAAATTATATAAAATTTATAAATATATATAAAATAAATACATAACAATTTAAATATATGATAATAAAAAAATAAAAYATATTTTATAAATTATCCTATTTTATGTAATTACTGTATTTAATAGACAATAAAYTATTAAATATTTTTATTTATTAWATYAATTTATTATTCAAAAATTAAAAATATGACTATAAAATAGTCACATAAACATTAAATAATTCYATAAACTTATATTATAATTAAAATTTAGTTATATTTAATATTTARTTTAATTTATAATWATTTTTTTGAAASAAAAACATTTTTATACATTTTTAATTAATACTCTTATAATAAAATAATAGCAATTCAAGCATTAGATGTACAGCCAAATAGTTTTTTGAATCGCCGTTTAAAGCTATCATTGAGCCAACAATAGATGAATGGGTTGTAACTGTATATAAAAAAATAAAATTAATTAATTAAGACTCTSAAAGAAAAAAGATTGAATGACATATAAAACTGTTTTGTATTATTATTATATTAATTATAAATGTCTAAAAAATAATAATATATTATAACAGCATTATTTCTAATAAAATAAATATTTWATTTAATTATTTTTCATATAAAAAATAATTATAATTAATTAATGTTSTTAAGAAATATAAAAATATATTATTTATAATACATTTTTCAAAAAAAATAATTTAAGTTATGTTATAYTATAACTTTGTATAAAAAAATACATTTTTAYATGTTATTTGAAATTTATCTATAATATTTAKMTATAGTATATTTAATATATTCTACATTAGTATATAAATATAATAGTAATATCTATTTGACGTTAATAACACTATAATATTTGTTTCAAAYRTTAAATTTAAACGTCAGTTATAAATCAGAAATTTTTTATAGTATTTAATTTTTTTATCTTATAAATATTTRAAAAYTTRTATTTTTCTTWYATAAAATAGTAAACTTACTATAAGTTACATAAATATTGCATTATTATAAAGTATTTTATGTTTATGTCATTAKCAATTTTATTTACTTATTTTTAAATCATTGTATCTGACATTTTACTAAAATATTTGTTTTSGCAATATTTAAGATGAATAATAACAATATGTTATGTATTATTAATGYTTTTTTATATTAAAGATCTATATAACACTAATATTACATTTCTATAGTAAACAGAAATATGAAACAAATGAWWTAAAAATTTTCTGATAAAAGTTAATACGTTATATAACACAAAATATTTACATTTTTTCTRCTAAAATAATTGCATACTTACAAAACTAAATCAATATTTGATACTTTTTTATGTCAAARGTTTTTTATGTAATTTATATTTACTTACTTTAGCTAATATTATTTTTGTATTACTATTATTATTAGTATTARTATTCATAAAGCATTTTACMATGAAGCCATTGAAACAACAACAATAATAATAATGCATCTCAAATGCATTATTTAAATATATATATATATATATAAATATATATATATATTATAATATTTTATATTATTTTTTACAAAAAATAAGTACTAATTTTTTCAAATAAATGTTTATTATTCTTAAAATTTTTGTTGAGCTATGAATATATCAATACTAATCWCAAAAATATACTATAATTTGTTATGTCAAAWAATAAATAAATATTTTTGAAAAAATAWTTCATAAGATYYKACTATATTATATTGATATTTTTTAAAAAATAAAGTTCAAAAATACAGTACTTGAACTAGATCAATCTACTTAAATATATGTTAAAAATTTCAAATTTTGAAATCTAAAAGTATAACTTATATAAATCTATTTATAACTTTTTAATTTAAGTGTATAATATATTTTGATARCATCACTTAAAAATATTTTTAAGTAAAAACACATAGAAATAACTTAGAAAATTGTATTAGTATTGTTATTAGAAAAATTAAATTTTAGTGCTTAAAAAAATTAAATTAATAAAAAAATTAACTTAATAGAATTTATTTATTTCTAACTTATKRTATATTAAATTAAATTTATTATTTTTATACTAAGGTATTAATATATAACTTTAKTAKAAAAATAATAAATTCAATTCAATTTTTGAGATATTRTATAATATTATAATTSAAATTAATATATYTTTTTACTTTTATAAAATAGACCAATTATTATACTTTAGATACTTTAATAATGTATTTTATATTAAACYGATAGTAATAAAAAAAGCTTTTATCTAAGTTTATTTTTATAAGAAAAATAATAAATATAATTAWTGAATCATTTATTTATAAAAAAWYTTTTATATAACTTACCAGACACTGGACATTGCAAACCAATGTGTTATGAAAAATAAATACGAGTTATAAGTGATGAGCTCGTAGTCGGTTAGCAAATGAAATATATTAAGCGGTAGCCAACACGTGGCAAATACCAGTACAACCATTATTAACATTTTAATCCTCTGTAGTTTACGTCTCATGTGATTATTTCGTTGATTTTCATTCAAATTGCCGACAGTTTTCTTGCGCCACAAAAAACAACTGATCCTYAAATAGCAGACACACGTCAATAGTATTGGTAATAGATATTGACTGAGAAACGATATCAATGTCAGCCTCTGGCGAAACTGTTGGTGTGGTTCCGGRTATTCAACCCGACAACGAACCAGTTGGCCAATGTCTGGATCACCGATAACTATGACACGATTGAAAATGCCGTGCGGTATGGAAAAGACAGCGGCCAATAGCCATATGATAAACAATATRCTGCCACACGATAACCATCGACAACAGCAACGATCGGCCAAATGTTGGTTATGTATAATACTTTTGTATCGTTCAACGGCTATAAACATCATWGTTATTGATGAACAGTGAACCGATACGGACTGTATGAACGGTACTAATAGACACAGTGTTTCACCGAATGGCCAGTTATCCAATACGAAACGGGCGATATTGAACGGTATGTTCAKTGWGGTCATCAACAGATCACTGACCGCCAAATTGGCTATCAATTGGTTGGTTGTGGTCAACGAGTTTTGTCGGCTTTTGCCAGACAAGACTTTACATACCATTAGATTACCGATCAGTGATATTATGACAATCAGTGTATAGGAACTAATTAACAATATATTTCTGGTTTGTTCGTCATCTTCATCGGTGGTCAATGTTTTCAAATTATTCAAAAATATATTCATTGTATAGTTATCGCCAATTGTCGATAGAAATTGATGATCCATTGTTTTGTTTGATGTTTATTTTAATKARAGATAATTAKTATTATTTTTTGSTAATAAAATTGTAATAATATTATTAGTATTAGTATTAGTTTTGATAATAAATTCTWAGTATTGCTTGTTATTATTATTATTATTATTGATATGAATAATATAATCTATTTTTTATAATACATGTAAAAATATCTTTAAAAAGATTAATTGTAATTTAAAAAATAAAAATAATTATTATGTAAATCTTTTTCCATGAATAATTTACAGAGAAATATATTTATTAAAAAAAATAACAATAAAAGTTTCACAATATTGTTAATATTATAATGATATTTTACGTGAGTAGTTTAGTAAGTTGAATAAAAATAAATTAAAGCTTCACAATATACGTGAGCTAATTTAATACATTATATATTGTATATAATGTATATATATAATAATAATAATAAAATAATTTATATTTGAATAAATCTCGTATWTTATTAGACAATCACAAAAGAAATTTTAATTTTATTATTATTAGTGTTAATGTTTTTTTTGTTATTGAGATTAATCTTAGAAAATTGAAACATCTAAATTTATTGCAGTKTATAATAAGTATATATATATATATATAATGATATATAATTTAATCCATAGTAACATACAAAAAAATTTCATTTAACAAAAATATTTACAATACATTATACACTTTAGTTCATATATAAAAAAAGATATCTTATTTTCAATTTATCAATAAAACATATAAACTTAAATTGACTGAAAATAATTTAAATGTATATTATATAAGCTTTCAATTCATAGCAACTTATTAGAGTAAATACGGATAAATAGTTGTTATAGTATCACATCTTTTATAGTATAAATAGTTTGTTGAAAGAGTGTGTGTTTTATATATACAGTAAAAAAGTAAAGATTTGAAGAGCACTGGTATACAAGTTCGGTGTCTATGAGTGAGTGTGTGTGTGTGATGTGTCGGTATGTGAGTGAGTGTATGTGTTGGGTATGAGTTTTCTGTACAAACATATGCGCAAATTGGATATTATTACCGTATTTTTATATACTGTATATACAAATTTTTAATGATATTACTTGTCATTAAATATACAAAAAYTACTTTAAATGTATGGTTGAATAAACCTTCGTCYAGACTATTAAACAATGATTAGTCAATTGAATTAGAATTAATTTTAACAACATTTATGTATTTTAATTATAAATCTTCAAAAAAAACCCACTTTTTGTCTAATTGTCTTAATTGTTAGAGAATGTAACAGATTTTTATTATTAGTCTTATTTTATTTATTATTATTTATAATTATATTATAAACCAGTTGAGAATGCTAGAAAGCATTTTCATATAAACTCCTTATTATCYAAATTTAATTATAATTTATTTTTATAAATTGCTGTATTAAATGAATCAGYATGACAAAATAAGATCAGCTTTATTTTTKATAGGCTTTATTTCAAATTACTTAAAAAAATTATTATGCTTACCATAAATTTTAACTTAAAAWAATTATTTCAATCTCCATTTTCCTGAAGATATARAAAAWTTTATGTTAATTCCCTGTATMTTATTTTTGATGTTTTATTCAARTATAAACTTTAAACTTTTTAACTCATTATTTTTTATGYAATTTGGCCGYCATTTTCTCTTTGTTTCTTAAGAGATATACTGATCCCTTATTTTTGATACTTAATTCAAATCTGAAATCAAAATTTTAAAAAAAAATCTGTGGACGTAATGACATATAGAATTCAGATACARACCTCTTTCAGGAGTTCGTAAAAAAATAATTTATTATATYTAACATTATATTAATTTTTACATTATTTTTAGGTTATTTGATTCAATGATAAATCTTAGATAATGTTTTACTCTCTTTATTATAATAATAATTTAACCCCAATTTCCTCATTGGTTTGTATTTTCTTRGATTGTATGCGACAGATGTTCAATGTATTTATTTTTATTACAAACAGTATTAATACAAAACTATAGATTTGTATTTAAAAAATATATTATTGATAAAAAATTAAGTATTCTTCACATTTATAGYAATTATAGTATATTTTAAAAAYTTTATAATTATAAATTATATTAAATTATAAATTCAGTATCAAATATTATATAAAATATCAAATTATAAATTGWTCAGAAAAAATTAAAAATAAATTAAAGTATAATATTAATGCTAAAAATAAATAAAAATAAATTTATAATTTTCGAATATATTTATTAAAATATAGTTATAGATACAGTATATTTGCATATAATTAATTATAGGCCTWAAAATTATRGTTTTGCTAATCCTATATAGATCTAACTAAAAGTAAGTTAATTATAAAATATTTATATTTCATATTGATTTAAGTAAATTTTAGTAAATTAATTAGTTTCATTAGACTTCAAATAAATCATGAATATTAATATAATTTATTAAAGTACAGTATAATATATATATATATAGAATATCACATTATATAGTACTTCTATATTATATTATTATATTGTAATATASTAGTAGTAGTGAGCAAAGATATACTGTATAATAATATATTTACATATTATTGATATATTATTACTGTAGAAAAACTACTTTTATCATTTAAATATAGAAATATGTTTTATTCATAAAACAATACAAGTGCTAATGATATACCACAAAAAGGATTTACTATATAATWCAATATGCTGTTTGTTTTTTATACAACAAAAATGATCATTATTTTATAATWATAATAGCTATAATATTTCAGTATAWATACAGTAATTATTGMTYTAAAAACTTTGTTAAAAAATWGTTTTTAATTGAATTAAATTTTATTCATAWTATWAATTTTATTAAMTATTKTAAYTAAATATWCATGTATTTGTATTAAAATTTATAAAAAATAGAAAATATATATATTAATATCACGTAAAATACTGTAYATAAATATAGTCACATTTTTCAATTTTATTATTAGTATTAAGTAATAAAACTTATATACTTAACGGCATTCATGTGTATTATAAACTAACATATAGTACARTATTTTTATCAAAAATATAATAATAATTTTTGTTATATGTAAATAATRTGTCAATAAAGTTGATACATTAYGTTCAAATTAATTCAAATATTACTGTACTATTACTTTATATTTTATCATCTATCAATAAWTTTTTTCTGTTATATTAAAATTTGATATTATTGTACATTTTTGTTTTATTAATAAAAATATTTATTATTATTTTTCATACAGTATTATTATTATTATCGACGTGTTATATAACTAAACATTTATTTATAGAATATTATATTAATACTAAATATTGATATTTTTCAGACATGTAATAAATATTTGCAAAAAAAAGAAATATTTAACTGAAATAAATTAATGTATTTTCTTTTTATTTGTTATTTGGATAACTTTATTAGTAAATGTAAATTAYCATWTGTAAGCATAAAACATGTTTMTAGATTAAATAATATTTTAACAAATTAATAGYGTTAWAATTTTAAAWATTTTTATAAAAATTATGAAATAGTATTTTAAAAACACAAAAATACTTATTGATTAATAATAAATGAAACAATTGAWAATAAGTGATATTAGGTTTACTTTATTATGRAATAACAAATTTAAAATTTAAATTTTTATAAATAAAAATTTTATATTTCGTAACTCTTAAATAAATAAAAATATTTAAAAGGTTCTTAAACTATAATAATATTAAAATAAATWAAATTATTTAAATTATATTTAAAATATATGAACATTAATTTAAAATTACATCAAATATGATARTTATAAATAAATTAAATTATAATAAAATGWTTAYTTCTCTTATTCATGAAATAATCAATGATATTATTTTCATAKAAAGTTTTAATAAAATCTGATTCTATATTAAAGATTATACAATAATCAGGGTTAAGCAAAGTTTTGATTTTATGGGGGTATAAAATGTAAAATATAAAAATGTCTAGACAAATTTTGATGGAGCGCATTTAGATAATATCTTATATATCTTGTGGTGGTTAAAATGACGTAATTTTTTGAATGACTACATGCGAACAATTGCGAACATAGGGGAGGGAGGGGGTCTAGATTTTTAAAAAGAGCGAACGTCATAACAAATTTTTATGTATTGAATTAAAATGAAAATCATAAAATAAATAATTGAAATAAAATTTATGATAAGGAAAACAGTACTGAATTTRTAAAAAATGTTAATGTATTTATAATTATAAATAAAATAATCAATTTTGTAAAAAAAACTGTTATTAAACATTTTTATTATAAAAATRTAGTTTTTGTAATTTAAGCGATTAAATTAATAATGTTTTTATAATATTACATTTTTAATAAATTATATTTTGTAATTTTTCAAAGTTGTTTTTTTAATATTTTGTATTTAAAAWGTTTYGTAATGTACTTACAAGTAAATATTGTATAAATGTAATTTAAAATTATTTTTTCTTACTATTAAATAACATTAAAAGTTAGAGTTTTTAATATGATTTAAATTTAATTTTTAATATATACTATTTATAAAAACTTCTATAATATCTATAATATAACTGAAATTCAATTTATTTAAGTAATAAACTAGACTTAAAATTTATTAATCTTATTATTTAATTTAAAAATATTGCCAAAATATGTAWAAATCATGAATTTATTTAATGTAATTGAATATAAATATTTWAAAAAAAACTGTTAAATAAAACAAACATTTTGTTGTAAATAAATTTATAAAAGTTTAATATCAAGTCTTAAAAATAAAGTGCATTTTATTGTGTAATAAAATTCTAGTATATTGTAATTGATTGGCATAAGTGATAAAACACATGACAATAATACTAATCAATATATAATAAGTGATGGTATTTAGTGAACAAAACATTAAATTGTTTTTTACAGAAACCAATTGACGGATTCATATATATTATATAACAACAATACTGTAATAAAAGATACGATAAATATTTGATTAAACTATTTTTGTTGTTGTTGTAATTATTATTAGCAACAATTCAATTTAAACAGAAAAATTTAATCACAATTATAGAAAAATAAAATAAAATTAAGTATCAATAGTAAACAAAATCTAAAATAATTACAATATTTAGCTTTTTTTATTATGYTGTAAGATTAACATTTTTTWWTAATTAAAATAAGTGATATTTATTTTTYTAATTATCTAGGTAAAAGTTAAAAATTTAGCCACAATATAGATGAYAACTATAACATTTTCTAATTTAATATTTATACATTTATAAGTAAAAAAATATATATTTATAATTTATTTTCTTTTATTATAACATTATTTTCTATAAATATAATATTTTGAAAATGTTTTTCAAAAATTTYTAYACAGTATATAACTATTAAATAAATAATCYTTTAAAAATACTAGAAATATATATAAATATTTGTTTTAATTATTTAATTGCTTTTAATRATTTAGWCATTATTTTCAAACATTTTTTTTATAATTTTCTTTTCTAACACTTCACTATTATATTATAGCAGTACTTTCATTATCTTTTATAAAAATCTTTAATAAAAATACAAAACAATTTATTTATACAAAAGCAAATAAAAACAACTATTTTGTTAAAACATTTTTTCTTGATATTTGTTTTATTTTTTTTTATTTATAGTATTAAAAATATAAATTATATTTTTTTTACATCATTACACTTATTGAGAAYTATAAAAATAAAATCTATTTTCTATTTATATACTAATTACTGTATACTTAATGTTTAATAACAGTAGAYTTAACAAWAAAATAMAGATTAAAGATTAATWTTTATTAATTAAACTAACAATAACTCYATAACATTAGAGATAAATAAATGTATTAATAATTTTTTWAARATAATATAATAATAACAAAAAATTAATTAATTTATGCTAATTATTTATAATCTRATGATAATGTCAACACTACTATTGTAAGTTCAAAMATAAATAATAWRAAATTTAATTAATAAAAATTTAACAAATTTGACTAAAAATATAATTGAAAATAACCAGAATATAATTACGGYAAATAAATATTTGATACAATGACTTGAAACCWATCAAACAATTTGCGATAAGAAAAAAGTTAATTAATTAATTAATTGAAGAAAACTTTTATAGAGTATAAAAGACAAAAATTGTATTTCTAATTWGGACTCATATAAGGATTAATAAAATTAGTTTAAGTATAATAAAAGCATAATAAAAATTTATAAAATTATAATACAGTSAATACATCATAACTATTCAGTAACTATTATCATAAATAAATTATAATATTATGGATAGAGATATTAATWAAATATTWTTTTAATACTATAAAAAATCAATTAAAATATATTATGTAAACTATAAAAGTTTTTAATTAATTTATTAAAKTAATAACTTTATAATTAAAAACTAAATTTTGTCATATTTTATAWTTGTGTTATATAATTATTATTTAYTAAAGCTTAACAATATTTATATCAAAATATATAACAATATATGACAAAACATGTTAGAAAGTGATAAATATATTCAATGTAGAGAATGTTATAAATAAAATATATTGAAAATGACAACAATTATTGTTTGACTATTAAATTAATTTTGGTTATTTAAATTTTGRAACATTTTTTTTATTATTAATAACAAATATTTTTGACACATTGATAACTACATTGAATTGACATTTAAATATCAAAATAATAATTTATTATTCATTAAGGACTTGTTATTTCTAAAGAAACTAAATTAATAATAAAATACAAAAATAAATAACATTTCTGATAAGTTAGAAATGATCTAATAAATACAAACTAAAATATTAGATAATATATAATGTACAGTAGATGCTGTATAYAAATACATGTYCAATACATTAATAAATAATATTTACTATTTAATTTGAATAATAAAAAAACAAACTAATGGTAAATATWTTCAATAAGATATCGAAATATGATGATCAGATTTTTTATATTTAATGTGGAAAATGTGATGAAAAAATATTGATATATAATACTAATTATTGACAGTATATATAACGTTATAAATGATGACAATTACTGTCCAGAGTTAAGCCATACTTTGCCRWCAAATGTAATTTATTTTTACTTATTTTCTGAAGATTTTYCCATAAGTTTGACATTGGGTTTGACTGCGACAGACAGGTATGTCATTAATAACTAAATAATAAATGAGACTAATTTAATGGCTATTATTTTAAACATCAAAATAAGACAATGTTTTCTWTTGRTGTTGAATAAGTTCGAGTCCATATAATATACAGTATTATATGTCAATACTAASAAAATTGAGAGACATTAATAAATATAGASACAGAAAAAAATGTTATTAATTAATTTAATGATTGTTGTCGACAATTATGAAATCTATAAGATTCGTGACTTATATCCCGGAGCACAGCTCCGGTTAATGATTAAAGTCGATGAACAGCAACTCTAGACCAGCAAATTRGGCCAAATGTTTGKYACCGATGTTGTCGATTGTAACAAAAAAAATTGCTTAAACTGTGTAATGAACTCAAAGCGGTTGGTGTTTGTGTATCTGTCTGTCTGTCTGTCCWTTCATTTGKGATTCTTCAGTCAATAGACTCAGACAACATGCTATGAAAATGTCTTTAAAAAATATGTTTAATATGGCCAGKGATGTAGATTTTGTTATGACTGTCCTAAATATTTTGACGGATGGTCATACAGAAACTGATAAATTTTATTTATTTTTTTAATAATCTAGTTTATAAAAGTAACCATTTTTTTGAAGACATTGCAGYCRATATTAAACGGGTTTTTATTAGAAATCTATATTTACTGACAGTTTTCTGATATTGAAAATGATTGCTGAATYGGACACTTAGTTTGCAAAGTCGGCAATCACTTTAAGTAACACGTGTTATATAGAAACGTGTGACAGCATTGATATGACAACCATAATAACCTGCATATCATGTATTAACTGAAAGATGGTATATCTTTGGCTCTTATTTATTATAACAACAACAAAAAGTTATGACAAGCAATACAATTTTGATATCAATACATTTGATATTGCAAASATAAAAGTCATACATAATTATATTATATGATTTATTGATTTATTTATTATGAGTACTATATAGGAGGACCTATAAGTTTGGACTGGTATTGTACGCCACATACTTTTCCCCGATTTTATTATTGACAATCATATTGTGTTTGAAGATATGGGCGCCTATTATAATCAGTATTTTCGTTATAACTTTAAYAGTATGTCGACAGTCAACCACTTTATAAATGTATAGACATTTGATGACAATTACAGWATTTGAAACAATTTTATTAGCAAACCGTTTAAAAAGTATWAAARYATAAAAAATATATAATAATTATATGATATAATTTATATCAAACAATATGCCATTATTAATATTTTTAATTAAAAAAATAGCTAAAAAGTTTTTATAAATAACTATTATAATGTATAATATTTWGTATGATTACTAATTTACTGTAGCATAACTAATGAAGTTTTATACATTAAGTATAATATTAAACAATCATAATTAACAAAAAAAATAATGCAATATTTTCAACTAAATTAACTTTAGATATTTTTTKAACATTTTAATAATTTTTTGTTGTTGAAAATYTTYAATMAAAAAAAGTTTAGTAAACCTATTTTTTCTAGTAYAWATTATTTATTAATAWTATTTTTAAAATTACAWTTTTAATAACTTTAATTTTTAGCATAAAATTGTAATAATATCTTAGAAATASATATAYATAACATCGTTATATAAAATAAGTATAGTAATAATTTCTATAAAGTCATTTATAAATTTATTTAATTCATTTTTATACATTAATAATWTTATTTAACTTTATAGCTAAAAGTTTAATTAATTTAAATATTTTATATATTATATWATAATACAGTATAATAAATTTCCWAAAAATTTACAGTAATATTTTTATTTATTTATTTTTTATAAAATTATATYTAAATTATGTAATATAATAACTATTAAAAWAATTATTTCGTAAACAATTTTGACGTTTGTATAGTTTTGAGAAACAGTGCAATCATTATAATAATTACCTATATTTGCATAAAAATAGAAATCAAATAATTTASTTATTATTATAATTATGTAATATATAAATAAGYAATAAAAATAAAATAATTTCAATTTTTCTATACCTCATAAAAGTGTTTATAATTAATRATAAACATTTTTGCACAATAAAACCCAACACGATTAACACTTAGTTTATCTAACCATGATAATAGCTTTAAAAAATAAATWAAAATATTTAGTATATATTATTTTCAATTAATGTAATAATAATAATTTTAATTATTAAATATATATATAATTCAAACCTTAACTTTTAACGATGASCTCAGTTGAGTTGAATCACTAATATTAAGCATAAATTTCATAAACAATTTATAAGTCAATTTACTTTCATAGACTAATTGAGAGGCAGTGTTGAGGACAAACAAAAATGTAGACAACCATACAGTAGCCGAATAGATAAATATTAGTTTAACAAACAAATTCATTGTAATAAATAAGCTGACATACAATGTAAATGATATGATTGTCATATCAGTCACAATCAATATAAGCATATATTTTGACCAAACATTTCCATTGTATTCATTAATTTCTCGATGARTYTTATTAATAGTTGTTAACAATTTCAATATAACTTTATTGTTTAACCTATCTTTAGTTTTTAACAACATTTTCAGATCATTATTAATATTTTTGATTTTCAATTTTGCAAAATAAATGACAATATAAATATAGACTATTTGATAGAAAAAATAATTGCCAACAATATAAGCATCCAGTACAATATTTAGAACTCCAAAATAGTATAGCTATACTAATTATTATATAATTATTATAGCAATTAATAAAACATTGATACAATAGGATGGTTGACCATAACCAACAGTTTATTGGAAACGACAGTATAAAGTACCGAACAATAGGAAACAAATATCTGGTTAGTCTAACCATACGGTGAATATCTGTAGTTCGTGTGAGTCCACAATCGGCCGGTGAACGCATACCGRCCATCATTTCAAACGGTATCACAATATGTGGGCTCAAGATGTCTGTCCCATAGATGAATCATCTGTGAGCCCAATGCATACACACAGGCAATGATGTAAAACATATYTGAATGATATTTAGCGCCAATAAAGTGAGGAAAGTCTCCCATTAATAGATAAAAACTACTTATCACTTGTGTCCGCCTGAATGCATATTAAACACCGACTTATATATAATATTAGAGCCAAACAGATGACTATGGGATTGTGTATAACATGTCTATGAGTTGTTTGAAACGGTATCCACGATATGCCGTATCTAAATAAATGAGTTCCCGCTGTGGATATAATTAATGATTTTGMTAATTTTAAATTAACATCAATTTTTTGCATTTTAATTTAGATTTGTTGTCAAATAAAACTTAAAATTACTTAGTATTAGACTTTTGTAAATAAATTATAATAAAATTTTTAATTTTTCATAAAAGATAAACATGTTTGCTTTAAAATAAATATGTATATAAAAAAATTAGTACAATTCTATAGTTTTGCATAGTTTATTTTAATTAATTTATATAATAATAACTTGTTAATGATGCAATAAAATTATTTTTATTTTGTTTATATAATAAACTACACTAAATAATAGTAAAAATGTTAATTTAATRCATACACGATATAYTGTATAACTTACTATAATTRAATCTAAGTTTGAAATAAACTATTTAATAGTTTTTTTGAATTAAATTATTATTATATCTTAATARTATAAAATGTTTATTATATTAAATAWAACYACAAAAAAACAAATAAAATAAGTAAAAAATAAAATAAAGTAATTTACTAAATTAAAATGTAGATTTTTATATTATAATTGAAAATTGTTTTYTATATGTTATAAATTATTTATTATATAAAAATATKATTGTTATTTATAATATTTAAAAAATATTYTTTCAATAAAAATACTGTAAATAGYAAGTATGTTAATATTAATTTTAAAAACAATTATAGATAGTTAAAKWTATTATTTTTGTYTGATAAAAAATTAAGTTTATAAATAAAAGTTCAATTAACTGATAAACAATAACTATATATTATATTAAATAATAAAAAATAATATAATTCAAATTCAATATTGTTAGTCTTTGAATTATTGATATTGTTTATAATATTATATTAATATAAAATTATGACTTTTATTTTYAGKGCATTTATGATTTATCATTATAAACATAAATAAAAGTATTATTTATTAGTGTGCATCATGTAAATAAGAAATTAATTTTTTATAAAGATATAATATTTATATAMTTATATGATATCTAATAATATTTAATTTTTTTTAATAAAAATACTTTACAGAGTTAAATAATATTTAGTGTTAATAGATATATATAACTTTATAAWTTTATATTTTGAWATCTATTTGAAATCATAATTATTAGAAAATAATAAATTGTTAAAAAATAAGTATAGTTTTATAGATAAAATCTATTTTTCTAAAAAAATCTTTTATTGATTGATATTTGAAAATATGGTTAAATCACTTGATTTGAAGAAACCATTATCCAGTCAACTATCTATACCTATAGCTGGCAAACATTTATTCAAATACGGTATTTCATTATTCACTGATTACAGCATTCATAGACATTGGATATTTCATCCATTTATAAATATAGTATTACCAATAATWGCAATTATACGTGCTTTACTTGATATGACATTACAGTCTAACAATTTTTATGATTATATAATGTTGGGTGATGTTGCCTATTTGTTGGGTGCAAAATATCAYATCAATTTATTTTTATTAATAGCCAATTGTTTTTCAATACTATCATTATCACTACACTATTTGGATTATTTTATTGGAAAATATCATCAAATGGTATATTTAAAACCATTTGAAATGTTATCGGGTTTACGGTCTCCCATTAGCATTGGACTTACTAACAGTAATGATGTCTATTGTTTGATAAAATTTGCAAAATATTTATTTATTTATACAGAAAAAAATGTCAAAACATTTTCAATGGTTGCTTTTATATTGTCTCTAGTTTTTTGGTATTATTATTTTAAATCATGTTGTTATTTGCCAATACTATTCATACCATTGATGATTATGTGGACAATTGCTTTTATACAAAGCGCTTTTATAATTGGCTTAACCTTATGTTATCCTTTAATTTATTTATTAATCATAATATATTATACAAAAATTAGACTAAAATCAATTAATTTAAAAACATCAAATTGTTAAAACTAAATAAAACTTTTTTTATGTTAAATAAATTACGAAAATTATTAATATCTTTAAATACATGTCATAGAGATATTTACAGATTTAACGACAAAATTTGGTCAAAATTTATTTTACTATTAATTTTCACTAATATTTTACTCATATCATTAACACTTTATATATCATTGTTTGTTTCAATGAGTGGATTAATTAAACTAACATTTGCTTATGTTTCAATTGTATGGCTAATAATGTTTATTAGTATTTTAATTATTGCTTCTCAATTAGTGTACGAAAATATATTAACTTATAAATTATTGAATAGAGTTTTAATTACTCATTCAAATATTAAAATTAGTGATAAAATTAAGGTTTTTATAAAAATAATGTCAATATTTATTAAATTTTATATAATATTTATTACTTTTTCTTTAGTTTCTARCAATGATTGAAAAGATTAGCGCCAAACGTATTGGTTTTTATTGTTATAAATTATTTATCATTAATTATCAAAACTTTTATGATGTTTGTAATTGTTTTATTATAAAATATAAATACAAAATTTATTTTACTTTTTTTAAACAGATTATGATAATTATGGTGGCTTTTTTCATGAAAATCATTCAATTTTCATATTAATTAATTTATACTTTATTTGTAAGCTATTTATAATTTGTAATTAGTTTAATTATAAAATACTTTAATTAATGTATATTTTTTAATTAAAAAATTAGTGTATTTCTATATAAATAATAAAAATTAATATTGTTATTTAAAATTAGTAAAATAAATTTTTGTTAATAAAATTTTATAATTAACTTCTTTTAATATTATTTTTAAATATAAATAGTTAATGATAACTTTTTTCAATAAATAATTAAATAGCATAAAAGCAAACATTTAATAACTATATAAGATATAGTAAATTTTTTATTTATTAGAAAAATATAATTATAATATAATGTAAATTTGTTTATTTTTAGTTTCTAAGTTATGATTAACTTAGTATTAGTATTAGTATTGACTGTAATATYTTAACATAAATTATATTAATTAAGATTTTTATTATTTATGTATATTAATAATTTATTTATATATTTCAATATATAAATAAAAAATATAATTTATAATAATACATCACTAAATAAGTAATGCATTATTACTGTATTAAATAACATGATATATAATACTATATATTGAAGTATATTAATACTTATAGCAAAACGTTTTTTTATCTAGTTTATCATATAYAGTATATTCAAAATCAATATAGTTTTATAAACTAACATTTGTTACTTATATGAAATCTATATAATAATTATTATATATATAAAAATTTATCTCAATATATTTTATTGATTTATACATACACTTATGGCTAACTCACTAAATTTCAACAAACCATTATCGAGTCAATTATCTATACCTATAGATGGCAAACATTTATTCAAATACGGTATTTAATTATATAATATAATTATATTCAAATACAGTAATTAAAATATATAAAAAAATAAATATATCTATCATATATATAACTAATATTTCATTTTATTTTCATAAAACAATATTTATATGGAAATTATTAATGTGACTTTTTTTAAAAATAATATATTGTTCTAATTAGTGTAATTACTGTACATATTATGATTTATTGCAATATTGTTTATAATAATCTTAAGTCATATTTTTAAAAACAAACTTTCAAAATGTTTTGTTTTCTAGAATGTATTTGTATAAAAATATGAATAAATATATATAYAGTATATGTGTGTAGCATTTAATTTAGAAAATTTTGAAAATCTAAATTATAAGTTATAAGGGATCAATATCAAAAATGACCTATCTCATATCAGGAACATAATTAAAAAGTATATTAAAATTAAATCTAAAATTTYGACTTTTAATTCGTATAAACCTTTTAAATGTAGATTAGGATTGTTTTAACAAGTATTGTCTGACACTTGTCATAAACATAATCAAAATGGTCGACAAACTATATTTTTAAAAATTTTGATTGATGTAAATTTAGTAATGCAATTGTGGTATGAAATGTATATATATATTATAATATGACATATAAATTAACTTATATTTTATGTGTGTCCGCATTTGATTGAATTTTTAAATTTTGACTTCAGATTTGGATTAAGCATCAAAAATATTTGGATCAGCATTAAAATTTTGATATCTTATGATAACAAAGAGAAAATGGCGGCCAAAGTAAAAAAAATTTTAGAAAATTTTTTATTAAATATAGATTTGAATAGAGCATCAAAAACAAGCATAAGAAATGTGCATTAAAATTTTGATATCTCTTTGGGAACATAAAGAAAATGGCGGCCAAAGTAAAAAAAATGTAGGTCAAAATTTTTGAGTATAAATTTGAATAAAGCATCAAAAACAGGTCAGCACTTAAATTTTGTTAGCTCTTTGGGAACATTGAAAAATGGCTTGTAGTTGAGTTTATTTTGTTATACTGAATCATTTGATAACCCACATGACTATAGTTATTTATTTTGTCATACTGAATCATTTGATACCCCACATGACTATAGTTGTTTATTTTGTTATACTGAATCATTTGATACCCAACATGACTATAGTTGAGTTAATTTTGTTATACTGAATCATTTGATAACCCACATGTCTATAGTTGAGTTTATTTTGTTAAACTAAATCATTTGATACCTCACATGACTATAGTTGTTTATTTTTTCATACTGAATCATTTGATACCCCACATGACTATAGTTGAGTTTATTTTGATATACTTATTTATTTGATACCTCACATGAGTAAAGTTTACTTTGGATAAGGAGTTCGTATGGATTTATTTGTGATACGACTCGTATCAGATTAATGGTTATTTGCAGTAAATATTTTAGTAAATATTTTTTGATGTTCTAATGATAAATACAGACAATMAAATTTTAKAATGRATWTGTAGAGTATTATTATATTTATATMAAGTATTTTACACTATTAAAGTTTGWTTTTGAGCAATTCTTTCTAGCATTTTCAACTGGCTTAATTTTAGTTATTTATTTAGTAAATTACATATACCGTATTTTATTATATTAAAAMTAAACTATAAAATTATATARATTTTTACTAACTTTCTTAAATTTAATTTATCATAATAATTATTATTTTGTATACTGTATAGTCAAATATTATTTTATCATTATATGTTCATAATATATGACAAAAATAAAAATATAGAAAATTCGTAATACAGTGTGTTCTAACAAATTCAATTTTTATGTACCAAATAAAATAATAATTCTAATTTTTAAATTTATTTATAAAAATATTTTTTGTTTAATTTTTAATATATATATATAAAATGCTGAAATCACTTGATCTAAACAAATCATTACCCATTCATCTATCAATACCTATAAAACATTTATACAATATATTATTTCCTGATTATAGTGTCAAAAGGCTTCGGATATTTCATCCATTTATATATATGTAACATATATAGTGGTAATTATTGTCTATAAAATCATGTCAATCATCTATCAACAATTTATATGAAACATTTATATAATATTGGTATATTCATTATTTGGGTGCAATTATAGTCAATTAAGGCTTCGGATATTTCATCCATTTATAAATTATGTAACACTAATAGTGGTAATTATACGTCTTATAACAGCTATGTTAATACAGTCTAACAATTTATATGACTATATAATGTTGGGTGATATTGCCTATGTGTTGGGTGCAAAATATCATATTAATTTGTTTTTATTAATTAGCAATAGTTTTCCATTACTTTCATTATCTATTCATTATATTGATTATTATTATTATAACGGTAAACATCGTAAACCCGAATATTTACCATTATTTGAGATGTTATCCGGAAAACGGTCACCAATCAGAATAGGACTTACCGACAGTCAGGATGTCTATCGATTGGCAAAATTTGCTAAAATTTTAATTAACAATTCCGGACAAATTGTGTTAACATTTCCATTGGTTGCTATTTCATTGTCAATAGCTTTATGGTATAATTATTTCAAATCTTGTTGTTATTTATCAATGATATTTATCCCATTGATAACTATATGGACCGTACAGTTCATACAATATGCTTCATTAATTGGTACAAATTTATGCTATTCTTTAGTATATTTATTAATTATAATATATTATACAAAAATAAGACTCAAATCAATTAATTTAAAAATTAAAAAATTGTTGGATCATAATATTGATTATAACATATCAGTGAATAGATTGCAAAAATTATTGGTTTCATTAAATTCATGTCACAGAATAATACAGAAACTAAATGCTAATATTTGGTCAAAATTTATTTTATTATTAATTGTCACAAACAGTTCAGTTATAATATTTTCACTTTATATATCATTGTTTGTATCGATGAGTGGTTTACTAAAACTAACGTTTGCTTACGTTTCTGTATTGTGGTTAACAATGTTTATTAGCATTTTGATTATAGCTTCTCAATTGGTTTATGAAAATAAGTTAACTTATAAATTATTGAACAATTTTATAATTACTTATCCAAATATCAACATTTGCTACAAAACAAAGGTAATCAACAACAAAAATATTAGAAATTACATCTTAAATATAAAAACTACTTTTTAATTATTGATTTTTATTTTATTTAAGTTTCTTGCAATGACTGAAAAAGTTAGTGCCAATAGTATTGGTTTTTATTGTTATAAGTTATTTATTATTGATTACAAACATTTTTATGAGGTTTGAAATTCTTAAATACAAAAAAATGTTTATTATATTTTAAAATTATAATTCAAATATTTTTTACAGATAATGTGCTTAATGATTGCATTTTTTATGAAAACTATACAATTATCACTATAAAATACAAACCCCTTTAAAAATTGGATTATCCTTATGTTATAGTTTAATATATTTTGTAATCATAATATATTATATAAAACTAAGATTAAAATCAATTAACTTTAAATTGTTAAAACTTAAGAAAACTTTTTTTTATTATAAGTAATTTATTATGAATATTAATTTATCAAAAATATATTATTATTGATTTTCACTAATATTTAACTCATATCTTTAGCACTTTATATATCATTATTTGTGTCATTGAGTGAATTATTGTATAATTAAACTATTGAATATATTTGCATATTGTTCACTATTATGGCTAACAATATTTATAATTATTTTTAATCATAGCATTGCAATTAATCTACGAAAACATATCAACTTATAAATAACTAAATAAAGTTTTATATATATCTATACATATATTAAAATTAGTGTTAAACTTCAGGCATTTATAAATATAAATTAAATATTACTTTTATTTATTAATAATTTGTTTGTTTAGAGTTTAACAATGATTAAGAAGGTAAGCGCCAAACGCATTGGATTTTATTATTATAAATTATTTATCATTGATTACCAAAACTTGAATGAGGTTTTTATAATAATTGTATTATTAATATTTTAATATATTTTAACAGATTATTATAATCATGGGTTGTTTTTTCATGAAAATGATTCAATTATCATATTAACAAATAATAGTTCAGTTTATTATAAAATGTTTTATAATAAAATTCTAAACACTGTATTTTAAAATATTTTTTAATAATTTAATTATAATTAAAGTATAAATCATTAATCAGAAATAGAAATTATTGTATACATTTATATACACCTTTAAATTTATTAAATAAAATTGACTAATTTAACTTGTGATATAATTTAAAAATAAAATAATAAATAAAATAATAAATAAAATAAAAATAATTTTTTTAAATTGTAAAACAAATTAATGATTGATAAAAATATATTCYAAAAATTCTTGTGAATATTCACAATTAATTACAGTATATTTAATTTTTTTTAAATTATCAATAATAATATTTTATTTTATTTGTAACTTTGTTCTTGGTCAATTTTAAATATAATGTACAGTTTATCAGATTATTTTAGTTAATAGCATCGCCGCTATATATAGACGCTGTTTAAGATTATATTTATTAGTTACAGTTATTGAAATTATTAAATTAATGTTTATTAGTACAGTATATTGTTTTATATTCACATATAATAATAATAATATAAATCTATGATTTAACTTTAAACGCTTATATAATTAATATAATTATATTCATAAAGTAATTAGGAATATAATAAAAATAGATGAATTAATAATGTATATAACTAATATTTCATTTTATTTTCATAAAACAATGATTATATTGACATTTATTAATGTGAATTTTTAAAATAATATATTGTGAAATTATTGTGCAATTATTGTACATATTATGATATATTAAAATTTTGTTTATTATAATTTTAAGTCATATTTTTAAACAAACTTTCAAAATGTTTTGTTTTCTAGAATGTATTTGTATTAAATATGAATAAAAATATTAAATATTATAAGTTATAAGGGATCAATATCAAAAATGACCTATCTTATATCAGAAACATGACTAAAATGTCGATCAAAGTATAATAAAATTAAATCTAATATTTTGACTATGAATTCATATAAATTTTTTAAATGTAAGTTAGGATTGTTTTAACAAGTATTGTCTGACACTTGTCATAAACATAATGAAAAAATGGTTGAAATCTTATTTTTAAAATTTTGATTGATGTGAATTTAGTAAAACATTTGTAGTTTGACTTATATTTTATTTGTGATATTACTCGTATAAACTAATGGTTACTTACAGTAAATATTTTAGTCATTTTATTTTATTATGTATTATGTTTAAGTATTTTATTATTATATGTTCATAATATATAGAAAATTCTTAACATAGTGTGTTATAAGAAATTCAATTTTTATGTACATATAAAATCACATTTCTTATTTTTAAATTTATTTATTAAAATATTTTTATTTATAATTTTATATATATATTTATATATATAAAAATGCTGAAATCACTTGATCTAAACAAATCATTACCCATTCATCTATCAATACCTATGGCTGGCAAACATTTATACAAATACGGTATTTCATTATTTCCTGATTATAGTGTCAAAAGGCTTCGGATATTTCATCCACTTATAAACTTTGTAATACTAATAGTGGTAAATACACGCATTATAATAGCTATGTCAATACAATCTAACAATTTATATGACTATATAATGTTGGGTGATATTGCATATATGTTGGGTTCAAAATATCATATTAATTTGCTTTTATTAATTGCCACTTGTTTTGCATTACTATCATTATCAATACATTACATTGATTATTATTTTATAACGGTAAACATCGTAAACCCGCATATTTACCATTATTTGAGATGTTATCCGGAAAACGGTCTCCAATAAGTATAGGACTTACCAACAGTCATGATGTCTATCGATTGGCAAAATTTGCTAAAATTTTAATTAACAATTCCGGACAAATTGTGCTAACATTTCCATTAACAACTATTTTATGGTTAATAGCTTTATGGTATAATTATTTCAAATCTTGTTGTTATTTACAATGATATTAATCCCATTGATRACTATATGGACCGTACAGTTCCTACAATATGCTACATTAACTGGTACAACTTTATGCTATCCTTTAATCTATTTATTAGTTATAATATATTATACAAAAATAAGACTCAAATCAATTAATTTAAAATTAAAAAATTGTTGGATCATAATATTGATTATAACATATCAGTAAATAGATTGAAAAAATTATTGGTTTCATTAAATTCATGTCACAGAATAATACAGAAACTAAATGCTAATATTTGGTCAAAATTTATATTATTATTAATTGTCACAAACATTTCAGTCATAATATTTTCACTTTATATATCATTGTTTCTATCAATGAGTGGTTTACTAAAACTAACATTTGCTTATTGTTCACTATTATGGCTAACAATGTTTGTTATTATTTTGTTTATGGCTTCTCAATTGGTTTATGAAAATAAGTTAACTTATAAATTATTGAACAATTTTATAATTACTTATCCAAATATCAACATTTGTTACAAAATAAAGGTAATCAACAACAAAAATTATTAGAAATTACATCGAAAATATGAAAACTATTTTTTAATTATTGATTTTTATTTTATTTAAGTTTCTTGCAATGACTGAGAAAGTTAGTGCCAATAGTATTGGTTTTTATTGTTATAAGTTATTTATCATTGATTACAAACATTTTTATGAGGTTTGAAATTCTTAAACACAAAAAAAAGTTTATTATATTTTAAAATTATAATTCAATTATTTTATTTTACAGATAATAAGTTTAATGATTGCATTTTTTTGAAAACTATTCAATTATCACTATAAAATACAAACCGCTTTAATGAAATAATTATTATTATTGATTTTCACTAACATTTAACTCATAATTTTGACACTWTATATATCATTATTTGTGTCAATGCGTGAATTATTGTATAATTAAACTAACATTTGCTTGTTGTTTACTATTATGGCTAACAATATTTATAATCATTTAGATCATTACAATTAATCCACGAAAACATATCAACTTATAAATTACTAAATAAAGTTTTATATATATTTATTCATATATTAAAATTAGTGTTAAACTTAAGGCATTTATAAATATAAATTAAATATTACTTTTATTTATTAATTTTTTTTGTTTGGATTTTAACAATAATTAAGAAATTTGCTACCAAACGCATTGGTTTTTATTATTATAAATTATTTATCACTGATTACCAAAACTTTAATGAGGTTTTTATAATAATTGTATACTTACTTTAAAATATTAATATTTTTTTAAAAGATTATTATATTCATGAGTTGTTTTTTCATAAAAATCATTCAATTATCATATTAACAAATAATAGTTCAGTTTATTATAAAATGTTTTATAATAAAATTCTAAACACTGTATTATAAAATATTTTTTAATAATATAATTATAATTAAAGTATAAATCATTAATCAGAAATAGAAATTATTGTATACATTTATAAATTATATACATAGCTTTAAATATATTAAATAAAACTAATTTATTTCTGATATATAATAATTTAAAAATAATGTAATAAATAAAATAAAAATACAATTATAATTATAATATTTAAAATTTTTAATATAAATATTTATAAGAAGATATTATTGTATAATAATTAATGAAAAATTATTTAATCTAGATTTGTTTGCTCACATCCTTACTATAAATTGTTTGATTTTTAAATAAAATAATTAATAATTTGATTATCAAATATAAAATACTTATTTAGTATTATATTARTMTYKTATAGCATTTGTTTGAAGTTATTTTTATGTTTATTTTTATAATACATGTATTTAGTTTATGATTTATATTTTATGAACATTTAAATAAATAAATCGTGTAAATAAGTAATATATTTTAATAATAATTTATTTATATATATAGATAGATAGATAGTTCAAAGACATCTATTTATATGGAGATTCAGTAATTCAATTAATGATTAAAAAAAGTATAAAAATATAAATATATTATATAAAAATCTCTTAACTTCACAGTAATAAGTATACAGTAGCATAAAAATATTATATTGTATGTTGTTAAAAACTAAATTTTGCTAACCATATAGTATTGATATATATWTTAAAATTATAAAAATAATATATTATTTATTAATATTTTAAAAATGGCAAAATTATTAGATTTGAAAAAACCATTACCCAGTTATCTATCATTACCTATAGCTGGCAAACATTTATTCAAATACGGTATTTCATTATTTCCAGATTATACTATCAAAAGRCATTGGGTATTTCATCCATTTATAAACATTACCTTGATAATAACTGCAAGTTTACGTAGTTTAATTGCTATAAAAATACAATCTAATAATTTATATGATTATATAATGTTGGGTGATGTTGCCTATTTGTTGGGTGCAAAATATCATATCAATTTATTTTTCCTAATTAGTACTTGTTTTCCACTATTATCATTATCAATACATTATGTTGATTATTATATGAGTAATTATCGTAAGCCGGCATATTTGGCACTATTTGAAATGTTATCCGGAAAACGGTCTCCAATCAGTTTAGGACTTACCAATAGTAACAATGTCTATCGTTTGGTAAACTTTTCGAAACTTTTATTTAATTATACCGGAAAAATATTGATCACATATCCATTGGTTGCATTAATACTATTAGTAGTTATTTGGTATAATTATCTAAAATCTTATTGTTATTTACCACTAATATTAATCCCAGTGATAACTGTCTGGACAATTGTTTTAATACAAACTGCTTTATTAATTGGTTTGAGTATATGCTATCCACTAATATATTTGTTGATAATAATAAAGTATACAACAATAAGATTAAAATCGCATAATTTAAAAATTAAAAAATTATTAATTTCTAAATTTAATTATAAAATATTATATAAAACTAGAAAATTATTGGTATCTTTGACTTTATGTCACAGAGATATACAAGAATTGAATGATAATATTTGGTCAAAATTTATCTTATTATTAATTCTTATAAATATTTTATTTATATCATTAACTCTTTATATATCACTGTTTGTATCAATGAGTGGATTAATTAAACTAACATTTGCTTATTGTTCACTATTATGGTTAACAATGTTTGTTATTATTTTATCTATAGCTTCGCGTTTAGTTTATGAAAATAARTCAACTTATAAACTATTGAATGCATTTTTAATCACTCATTCAAATATAAACATTTGTGGAAAACTAAAAGTAATTTATAGTAATTTAGTTATTAAAATGATTATAACAATTGTATATTTTTTAAAAAGATTTTAACAATGATTGAGAAAGTAAGCGCCAAAAGAGTTGGTTTTATTGTTATAAGTTTTTTATCATTGATTACMAACACTTCTATGAGGTTTGTGATTGATTTATACAATTAATTATATTTATATTATTAAATATTTAATTATTTTTTTAGATTATGATTATTATGGTTGCATTTTTCATGAAAATAATTCAAATATCATATTAATATTTTACGTACGTAAGTATTTATTATATATTTATATTTTTTAGTAAATTAAACTTTATTTTAATAGAATTAGCAATTTTTGCATTTAATAATATTGATTGYTAAAATAATATATTTTAGATAATAATTTTATGTAATAATTTATATTTCATTATTTTATATTTATGTTTATCATTATATTTGAAATGGTGCTCAAGATATATTTTCAATATATTTAAAAAACATTTACATTTCAAACATTAATATATAATAAATAGTATCGTTATTAATCATGAAAAATTATTCATATTATGCTATAACTTAATTATAGTGAATTATATTTTATTTTTATTATTACTTTAGATTTATTAAAGAATTATAAATATTGTAGAAATATTATTACAAAAAATATTATGCTTTAAAAATATAGTCARCAGTAAACTTAATAAAAATATAATATTTATATATTTTATAAAAATTAAATATTGACTATTACCGTATAGACTAGTTATTATATTTTAATAATTAATAAATATTAATGTTTTGTATTTATAAATAGTAAAATTATTACTTATTTTAATAAATAACAACAATAATAATGTGAATATATCATGTTAATAAAATATATTTTTATGAACTTGTGAAATAAATTTAGTTTATTATTTTCACGATACATTGTAATCAATTAATTTGAGAGCATAATAATAAAAATACATTAATTTATGATATTATTTTATATCGGTATTTAACATATAATACACAATATTTTATTTTTAGTTTGGAAGCTGTTAATTACATAAAATTATTTTACAATAGTAAAACATTGTGACAAATTATTTTTCATACAAAATATTTACTAAAAGTCATAATAAATATTGATTTTATAAAAATATAATATTTATTAATAGATGAAAAATGGCAAAATTTGAAAAAAACCATTAGATTTCAATATCTATAGAAACATTTATTCAAATATGGTATTACATTGTTTCAATTTTACTATTCAAAGGCAGTTATCTATCAATTGTATCTATAGCTGGCAAACATTTATATCAAATTAACATATTTTTAATAATACATTGTTTTGCATTACTATCATTATCGATACATTACATTGATTATTATATTAGTTCGTAAGCCGGCATAAGAATTATTTGAGTGTTATCATTTCCATATAGGTTAGTATTGTATTGTCTCAATAAGTTTTTATCATTTCCAATTGTTGGTATTGTAACTATTTAAAATTATGTTGTTATTTACCAATAYTATTTATACCAACGATGATTATCTGGACAATTATGTTAATACATAGTGGYTTAATAATTGGCTTAACCTTATGTTATCCTTTAATATATTTAATAATAATTTTATATTATACAAAACTAAAATTRAAATCAATTAATTTTGAAATTATTAAATTATTAAAACTAAATAAAATTCATAATATTTTATATAAATGCCAAATATTAATGATATCTTTAAATTCATCTCATAAAAACATAAAGGAATTGAATGACAATATTTGGTCAAAATTTATATTATTATTAATTTTCATAAACATTTTATTCATATCATTAACACTTTATATATCATTGTTTGTATCAATGAGTGGTTTACTAAAACTAACATTTGCTTATTGTTCACTATTATGGCTAACAATGTTTGTCATYATTTTGTTTATGGCTTCACAAYTGGTTTATGAAAATAAGTCAACTTATAAACTATTGAATGCATTTTTAATCACTCATTCAAATATCAAATTATGTGTGAAAATATAAGTAATTTAAATAAAATTTTTAATTTAATAACTATTTTATAATAATTAATTATTTTTCTAAAGATTTTAACAATGATTGAGAWGGTAAGCGCCAAACGTATTGGTTTTTATTGTTATAAATTATTTATCATTGATTATCAAAACTTTTATGAGGTTTGTTAAAACTAAAACTTTATTATTAAATATTTAATAGTAATTTAATTATTTTCTTAGATTATCATTATTATGGTTGCATTTTTCATAAAAATAATTCAAATATCTTATTAATATTTTACTGTATATAGWATTTATTAAATATTTAATTTTTTAGTATAATATAACTTTTTTTTAATTATAATATTATTATTTATAGTAAATAGTATAAAATATAATAATTTTAATTTAATTTTCAAGGTTTATTTATCAAATAAGTTAAAATTATTRTTAAAATTATTTAAAACTAACTTAAAGATGATGATTATTATATATTATAATAAAGTAATTTATAATTTAAAATAAAAAATAATTGCAAATTATTTATAAAACAATAATAAACTTAATAATAAAATAATACTTGTMATGAAATACAATTTTCTCGTAATTAAAATATAATAATAAATGGTAAATATTTAACAATAAAATATAAAAATACATAAAAGTAAAAAATTAACAAATATAAAAAATATTCATATAKCTTTAATAACATCTAATAGAAATTATATATATTTTTTAAATTACTTTTTTAGTTTATATTTAATTAAATATTATATTTATAATTAAGTTAAAATAAATATAATGCAACTTAATTAAACTTTATAATAGTAGTCAGCSGTAAACTTATAAATATATATTATATTTAGAAATTTTCTATATATTAATTATTGTCATTTATAGACTAGTTTTTATAATAGTTTTATTGAACTAATAATTCAATAAATTAAAATATATTATTTATAATATATATTTATAATTTATCTTTATGAACTTTTAATTTATAAATAACAATAATAAAAATGTGAATGTATCATGTTAATAAACAATATTTTTTATGTACTTGTGAAATAAATATATATCTATATTTTAGGTCATTATATTCATGATACATTGTAATCAATTAATTAGAGTTCCTAATAATAATAATAATAATAATATTACATTATACTATTGCAAAATTACATTAATTATCGATATTATTATTATTATTATATACCGATATATACTATATTTATAGTGTATTCAATTGTCAATATATTTTTAGTTTTACATGTAATAAGTTGTTAATCACACAAAATTAATTTATAGTATATTAAATTATTGTGAATATTGTGATAAATTGATTATTTTCATATAATATATTTCATAAAGGTCAAATTTTTAAATATTGATTTTATTAAAATATAATATTTATTAATAGATGAAAAATGGCAAAATTATTAGATTTGAAGAAACCATTACCCAGTTATCTATCARTATCTATAGCTGGCAAACATTTATTCAAATAYGGTATTACATTRTTTCCCAATTTTACTAWCCAAAGGCATTGGGTATTTCATCCATTTATAAATATAATTGTATCAATAGTTAATGTTATTCGTGGTCTAATTGATATGTCWWTACAGTCTAACAATTTATATGATTAYATAATGTTGGGTGATGTTGCCTATCAATTGGGTGCAAAATATCATATTAATWTATTTTTAATAATAAGTAATTGTTTTGCATTACTATCATTATCGATACATTACATTGATTATTATATTAGTAATTATCGTAAGCCGGTATATATGGCAATATTTGAGATGTTATCAGGAGATCGGTCTCCATATAGTATAGGTTTAACCAATAGTCAMGATGTCTATCGATTGGTAAAGTTTTCAAAACTTTTATTTAATTACAATAAGAAAATTGTGTTATCATTTCCAATGGTTGGTATTATATTGTCTCTAGTTTTTTGGTATAACTATTTAAAATTATGTTGTTATTTACCAATATTATTGATACCAACGATGATTATTTGGACAATTATGTTAATACAAAGTGCTTTAATTATAGGCTTAACCTTATGTTATCCTTTAATATATTTACTAATAATATTATATTATACAAAACTAAAATTGAAATCAATTAATTTTGAAATTATTAAATTATTAAGACTAAATAAAAATCATAATATTTTTCATAAATGCCAAAAATTAATGATATCTTTAAATTCATGTCATAAAAACATAAAGGAATTGAATGACAATATTTGGTCAAAATTTATATTATTATTAATTTTTATAAACACTTTATTCATATCATTAACACTTTATATATCATTGTTTGTATCAATGAGTGGTTTACTAAAACTAACATTTGCTTATTGTTCACTATTATGGCTAACAATGTTTGTCATCATTTTGTTTATGGCTTCACAACTGGTTTATGAAAATAAGTCAACTTATAAATTATTGAATATATTTTTTATTAATCATTCAAATATAAACAGTTGTGTAAAAATAAAGGTAGTTATAATAAAAAATAAATTATAATAAATTATTTTTATTAATTATTTTTTTAAGATTTTATCTATGATTGAAAAAGTTAGCGACAACTTTATTGGATTTTATTGTTATAAGTTTTTTATCATTGATTATAAACACTTTTACGAAGTTTGTAATTATTTTATTAAAATATAAATATAACTTTTTTATAATTAATTAATTAATTTTATTAATTTTACAGATTATAATTCTTATGGCTGCGTTTTTTATAAAAATAATTCAATTATCATAAAAAATATTATTTTAATTTAATTATAATTTTATAGTATTGTCATTTACAGGTATTAATTAATTGGATTTTAATATTTAAGGGGTGATTCACATATTACATTTGCACTTTTTGTTCTATACTGTAGTTTTTAGCAAAAGTTCGCTTTGGCCGACACCCTCTCTCCCAAAGTGCGAACGTAATATAGAATATCCCCTAATATTAAATGTTAAATATAATGATTTTATTATTTATTATTATAATTATGGCTCATATTATACCAGACTGTCTATCACTCAGGTATTATTATTTTGTAAATATATTAACAACTATAAACAAAACATTAAAATGTGATAACCATTTCAAACAATTATGAAAACATTTATAAATAAAAACAATATTTAAGGAAAGTTTATATTAAAGTTCATTTTAAACTAAAAAATTTAAAATTTACATATAATAAATATAACAATGTTTTTAAGCTTAAATAAAATTATTAATGAGTTAACTAGCTCATAATAATTTTTTAAAGCTATTGTTTTTGTATTATATGTAAATAATATGAAAAACTATGTTTGAAAATTTTGTTTTACTGCCGGTATTTTAAATTTTGTTTTCTTTATAAATATTATTATAATATGAAATATAATTCATAATATTGTATGAAATGGTGATAATTTATAGACAATATTAATATATATATATATAGCTTATAACTAAATAATTACTTTATTTTTTGTTATATAAAAGATATAAAGCATATAATTATAATTATTTAAATAATATTTTTTTTWAAAACTATAATAATAATTAAGTTATATTTGTTCGCTCATATTTGGATGCAATGTACTGTTATTTACAGTAATGTACTAATATCTATACAGTATTTTACTGTTAAGTACATTAAAATATTTTTGATATATAGTATACTATATTTATTTAATAATATAGATTTTTTGTTGTTGTTTACTATTGTTGTTTAATTAGAAAAAAATAAATATATATATTATTTATTTAAAAGTACTGTAGTGTCATTTTAGATTTCATAACATTTTTTGAACTATTTTAAGTTTGTTTATTAGTTAATTCTTAATTAATAATTTAATGCTTAATACTATATATATTTTTTTATATTTACATATAATAATATGCACTTATGATTTATCTTTAAAAGCTTAGACAATTAACATAATAATATTTTCAATTTGAAATATAATAAAATTATATGAATATATCGTGTATATAACTAATATTTTATTTTATTTTCGTAAAACAATATTTATTTATTATTTTATTCTTGAAAATCATATTAATTACTGTACTTATTATATTAATATTATGTTAATTATGACTTAATTATTATAATAAAATATTATATTATAATATTTATTTGATTATATTGTTTAATTTATACACAGTATATAACATATTTTCTTATATAACTACTAATAAAAATAGTAATAAATATTATAATAAATTATAAATTTTTTAAAATTTAAGTTAAAGTTTCGTAATAAATATTATAGTTAAGTTTTTTAAATTGTCATATTAAAAATCAATATATTAAGTAATAACATACTGTTTAGACTAATATTATTTTTATTATTAGTAATAAATCTTTAAAAATAATTAATTGTTTTCTAACAAATTCAATTTTTATTTAAATCGCATTCCTAATTTTTAATTTTATTTACATAAATATTTATATATATATTTTTTAAAATGCTGAAATCGCTTGATCTAAACAAATCATTACCCAGTCATCTATCAATACCTATGGCTGGCAAACATTTATACAAATACGGTATTTCTTTATTTTCCGATTACACTGTCAAAAGGCGTCGCATATTTCATCCATTTATAAACTTTGTAACAATAATAGTGGTAAATACACGTCTTATAACAGCTATGTTAATACAATCTAATAATTTATATGACTATATAATGTTGGGTGATATTGCCTATGTGTTGGGTGCAAAATATCATATTAATTTGTTTTTATTAATTGCCAATTGTTTTGCATTACTATCATTATCAATACATTACATTAATTATTATTATTATAATGGTAAACATCGTAAACCCGCATATTTACCATTATATGAGATGTTATCMGGAAAACGGTCTCCAATAAGTATAGGACTTACCGACAGTCAGGATGTCTATCGATTGGCAAAATTTGCTAAAATTTTAATTAACAATTCCGGACAAATTGTATTAACATTTCCATTGGTTGCTATTTCATTGTCAATAGCTTTATGGTATAATTATTTAAAATCTTGTTGTTATTTATCAATAATATTGATCCCATTGATGACTATATGGACCGTACAGTTCATACAAATTGCAACATTAATTGGTACAAATTTATGCTATTCTTTAATCTATTTATTAATTATAATATATTATACAAAAATAAGACTCAAATCAATTAATTTAAAGATTAAGAAATTGTTGGATCATAATATTGATTATAACATATCAGTGAATAGATTACAAAAAATATTATTACCATTAAATTTATGTCATAAAGTGATAAAAAAATTAAATAACAATATTTGGTCAAAATTTATATTATTATTAATTGTCACAAACAGTTCAGTCATAATATTTTCACTCTATGTATCATTATTTGTATCAATGAGTGGTTTACTAAAACTAACATTTGCTTACGTTTCTGTATTGTGGTTAACAATGTTTATTAGCATTTTGATTATGGCTTCACAATTGGTTTCTGAAAATAATTTAACATATAAATTATTGAACAATTTTTTACTTAATTATCCAACAATCAACATTTGTTACAAAATAAAGGTAATCAAAATCAAAACAAAAATATTTTTTACAATTAAGTATTTCATAATAGGTATAAAATAATTATTTTTTAATTATTAAAATTTTAATTTTATTTAAGTTTCTCACAATGATTGAAAAAATTAGTGACAACAGTATTGGCTTTTATTGTTATAAGTTATTTATTATTGATTACAAACATTTTTATGAGGTTTGAAATTTTTGAATACAAAAATATTAATTATATTTTTTCTAATTATATTTTATTTTTTTAACAGATTATGTGTTTAATGGTAGCATTTTTTATGAAGACTATTCAATTATCACTATAACATTCAATATAAATATTGTAGTTTTCATAAGTAGTATTAAAATTATTTATATTTACTGTATACTTAATATTATCAACGTTATATCTTAATAGTTTTAATTATTGGTTAAAATTTTAATTAGGCGTGGTTCACATATTACGTTCGCACTTGAGGGGAGGGGGGGTTGGCCAAAGCGAACTTTTGCGAACGAGGAAAAATTTTAAGAACGTTCGCATTTAGATAATATTTTATTTCTTGTAGTGGGGGGGGGGGGGGGGTCGGTTAATACAAAAATTTTTTTTAATGACTACATGCGAACAATTGCGAACATAGGTAAATGATTAAAAGTGCGAACGTAATATGTGAACGACGCCTTATTATTATAATTTATATAAATATTTATTTTTAAGTAACATTAATAAAGTTTTAATAATTAATCAGTTTATTTTAAAATTATAGAATAAATATTACTATTGTATTCACAATTGAGACATGAAAAATTAATGTAATTTTCATAAATTTATTTTAAATATCTAATAAAAAAATATTATCAAACACTAAAAGAAATTAATTTCAATATAAATGATTAAAGTTATAACATAACAAATTTATCATATTAATTATCACTAACTAATATAAATTTTGGTATAAAAACATAATAAGTTAATTTTTTATAAAACTAATATTGTTCAATTAAAAAGTTATAATAATAATTAAATTATCGTATTAATAATATAAATAGTTAACTTAATAATAATATTTATTTAAGTATTTATAAATCATGAAGTCAACATGTAAGATATTCAAAATTTATAGTTTTATTTTTAATTATAAAATAATAACTTTGTAAATATTTTTTTTTATTTATAGATGTTTATATAATTTTACTATTAATGATAATAAACATCAATTGTTATCGATTGAAAATAAGCTGTAAAACTGACAAAATGAAAGTTAGTATATAAAAAWACTATTAGATTATTAAATATTAAAACTTAATAATTAATAATCTATAGGACGGACGTACTGGTGATGATCACTGTAGTCCTGATATTACTCAATACTCTATAGGATGTGATGATTCAACTGATATATTAAAATGTAAATGTGATTCTCCCTATACATGGAATTATGATAAAGAAATGTTTGTATTGATAACCTATAAAATTATTAGGAAATAACTTAATTATAATATTATTATTTTTTTGAGGAATAGTTGTGATTACAAAATAAGCTGCAAAACTGATTTAATGAAAGTAATGTATAAATATTATAAAATTAAAAATTGTTTAAAAATAATTCATTAATTGATAGGACGGCAAAACAGGTGACGAACACTGTAAGCCTGAATATACTAAATATTCCATAGGATGTGATGATTCAACCGGTCTATTGAAATGCAAATGTGATTCTCCCTATACATGGGATTACGATAAAGAAATGTATCATGATCATTTTATAATTAAAAAAATATTTAATTATTTTTTAAAAATAAATATTTCTTTTAAATTTATATACAGTTGCGCTTACAAAATAAGTTGTAAAATTAACAAAATGAAAGTAAGTTTACTATTGTAATAATTTCATTATTATTATTATTATTTACAAATATAATTACAAATTAATTTATTAAACTATAAACTAAACTATTTCTTAAAAAGGACGGCAAAACAGGTGACGAACACTGTATGCCTGAAATCACCAAATATTCCATAGGATGTGATGATTCAACCGGTGTTTTGAAATGCAAATGTGATTCACCCTATAGTTGGGATTACGATCAAGAAATGTATGTATAAAATACAGGCAAATAAATAATAATTTTTTAAAAAAATATTTACACAATTTTTTACATTATTACATTATTACATTATTAAAATTTTAGTTGTAAATATTTGGACAATAAATGTGATACAACATTAATGAAAGTATAATATTGATAAATAGTGATTTGGGTTTATATTTAATAAATTATATAATAATTATAGGATGGAAAAACAGGTTCAGATCATTGTAAAGATACGGTTACACCACATTCAACAGGTTGTGATGATACGGGAGGTATAGTTAAATGTATATGTGATTCAACCACACAATGGGATAGTTATAGTCAAACGTAAGTTATATATAATATATTTATTAATGTAACTAAAATACAATAATATATAATTGTTTTTTTGAAAATTTAGTTGTAAAGATACACTAAAACAATGCGATACACAGAAAATGAAAGTAAATAAATTTATTTTATATTTTTAAATAGTGTCATTAGATAACCTACATAAAAATAATAAATAATTTTTTATATTTTTTATTTTAAAACTATATAAATTAATACTATATAATTATACCACATTTGGGGTTGTGATGATATAGGTGTTGTTAATATTCAAATTTTCAATAATGCTTTCTAGCATTCTTAACTAAGATTAATGATAATTAAAACTTATATAATTATTTTTTTAAACAATATATCTGAGATATTATTTGAAATTTTTCGTGAGAAATTAATTATCATACAACACAACAACAAAAATATTGAGTGTTTTATCAAATTAATTATCACTATTACTATAAATTTTGGTATAAAAACATAATAAGTTAATTTTTTGTAAAACTAATATTGTTCAATTAAAAAATTATAATAATAATTAAATTATTGAATTATTGATATAAATAGTTAACTTAATAATAATATTTATTTAAGTATTAATAAATTATGAAGCCAACATGTAAGATATTCAAAATTTATAGTTTTATTTTTAATTATAAAATAATAACTTTGTAAATATTTGTTTTTATTTATAGATGTTTATATAATTTTACTATTAATGATAATAAACATCAATTGTTATCGATTGAAAATAAGCTGTAAAACTGACAAAATGAAAGTTATATATTAATAAATATTAAATTATTAAATATTAAAACTTAATAATTAATAATCTATAGGACGGACGTACTGGTGATGATCACTGTAGTCCTGATATCACTCAATACTCCATAGGATGTGATGATTCAACCGATATTTTAAAATGTAAATGTGATTCTCCCTATACATGGAATTATGATAAAGAAATGTTTGTATTTTAAAAACTATAAAATTATTAGAAAATAACTTTATTATAATATTGATATTTTTTGCTGAATAGTTGTGATTACAAAATAAGCTGCAAAAATGATTTAATGAAAGTAATGTATAAATATTATAAAATTAAAAATTGTTTAAAAATAATTTATTAATTGATAGGACGGCAAAACAGGTGACGAACACTGTAAGCCTGAATATACTAAATATTCCATAGGATGTGATGATTCAACCGGTCTATTGAAATGCAAATGTGATTCTCCCTATACATGGGATTACGATAAAGAAATGTATCATGATCATTTTATAATCAAAAAAAATATTTAATTTGTTTTTAATAATAAATATTTTTAAAAATTATATACAGTTGCGCTTACAAAATAAGTTGTAAAATTAACAAAATGAAAGTAAGTTTACTATTGTAATAATTATATTTTTAATTATTTAAAAATATAATTACAAATTAATTTATTAAACTATAAACTAAACTATTTTTTTTAAAAAAGGACGGCAAAACAGGTGACGAACACTGTAAGCCTGAAAACACCAAATATTCCATAGGATGTGATGATTCAACCGGTGTTTTAAAATGCAAATGTGATTCACCCTATAGTTGGGATTACGATCAAGAAATGTATGTAAAAAATACAGACAAATAAATAATAATTATTAAAAATAATTTAATAAAATAATTACACGATTTTTTACAATTATTAAAATTTTTAGTTGTAAATATTTGGACAATAAATGTGATACAACATTAATGAAAGTATAATATTGATAAATAGTGATTTGGGTTTATATATAATAAATTGTATAATAATTATAGGATGGAAAAACAGGTTCAGATCATTGTAAAGATACGGTTACACCACATTCAACGGGTTGTGATGACACGGGAGGTATAGTTAAGTGTATATGTGATTCAACCACACAATGGGATAGTTATAGTCAAACGTAAGTTATATTAAATATATAATATATTTATTACTGTAACTAAAATACAATAATATATAATTGTTTTTTTTTTGAAAATTTAGTTGTAAAGATACACTAAAACAATGCGATACACAGAAAATGAAAGTAAATAAATAAATTTGTTTTTATATTTTTAAATAGTGTCACATAAGAAATACTTATAATAATAATAATTTTTTACATAGGATGGTAAAACAGGTACAGATCATTGTAAAGATAGTGTTACACCACATTCAGTGGGTTGTGATGACACGGGAGGTATAGTTAAATGTATATGTGATTCAACTACAGAATGGGACGTTTCAACTGAAACGTAAGATTAATGATAATTAAAATTACGTAATAAATCTTTTGATTTTTTGATAATTTTAATTTACAGTTGTATAGCTAAGTCGATAGAAAAGTGCGATACAAAAATTATGAAAGTAATTATTTAAATAAAAATTTATGATTACACTAAATTGTAATAAGTTATTAATTATTATTTAATTGTAGGATAAGAAAACAGGTACAGAACATTGTAAAGATGCGGTTACACCACATTCAAAGGGTTGTGATGATACGGGAGGTGTTGTTAAATGTAAATGTGATGAAACCACACAATGGGACACTGATTCAGAAAGGTAATATAAATTATACTAAAATTAATTTTCAAAAATTGTAAAATTTTATTTAAACTAAACAGATGTAAAGCTAACACTTGTGAAAATACAAAATTAAGGTAACATATATTATAAACAAAACTAAAAATATCAATAATTAATATATTATTAATTATAAATAGTATGGATTAACAGGTAATGAATATTGTAAACCAACTAAACATACCATTCAATTGGTTGTGATGATACGGGAGGTATAGTTAAATGTAAATGTGATGAAACCACACAATGGGACTTTGATAGTTACACGTAAAATTAATAAAACTAAAATTAAACTTAAAAATTGATTAAATTTTATTTTACTAAATTTACAGATGTAAAGCTAACACTTGTGAAAATAAAAAAATGAAGGTAAAGTAAATTATTTACATTAAACTAAGATTAAATAAATTATATTTTATTAATCTAAATAGGATACTAAAACAGGTACAGAACATTGTAAACCTAGTGTTACACCACATTCAACGGGTTGTGATGATACGGGAGGTGTTGTTAAATGTAAATGTGATGAAACCACAAAATGGCACATTGATAGTGAAACGTAAAATTAATATAAGTTAAATAAATGAAAAAAAAATTATAATATATCTATATATTATCAGTTGCATAGTTCGTGAACAATGTGATAGACAATTAATGAAAGTAAGTAATATTATAAACTTTTGTTACTAAATGTGAATTAATAAAATTGTTAAATATTAATAGGATGGATTAACAGGTACAGAACATTGTAAATCAACTAAAACATATCATTCAACTGGTTGTGATGATAGGGATGGTGTAGTCAAATGTAGTTGTGATGATTATACAAAATGGGATAGTGATAGTCAAACGTAAGATATATATTTCATATTCAAAATAAATAACTATTATAATACTTATATATATATATCAAATTAATTATCTATTATTTATTTAAAATTAAATTAGATGTAAATCATATTATTCATGCGACACTGATGAACAAGTATATAAAATTATATATATATATATATATTACTAAATATTATTATTTGAATTAAAATTATAAACTATAAGAATATTTGATTATAATTATATATATAGCCTGGAATAACTTGGAATCAATATTGTGTTAATAATCCAACAAATCATTTTGACGGATGTCTAGTTATAGATAATAAACCTCATTGTAAATGTCAAGAAAATTATCGTTGGATAGAAACTACTAAAAAGTATAAAAATATAATTTTTAATATTATATCTAATAATAAATTGTATAAATTAGTTGTGATAGAGATGCTCAATGTTCTAATGAAAAAGAGGTATATTAAAAATTTTTATAAAATAAAATAATTTAAATTATATATATAATAAATTTATATATATATTACGATATATCTTATTATTATTATAGACAGGAATAACTTGGAATCAATATTGTATTAATAATACAACAAATCATTTTATCGGATGTCAAGTACTTAAAAATAATATTCAATGCAAATGTGAACCAAACTATCATTGGATTGAATATAACAAAGGGTATTCAAATATATATCTAAAAACAATATTAATATTATATTTTTAAAGTTATTAGTTTTTAATTATTTATAATTTATATATTTTTAAGTCAATAGTTGTAATAATGTTATAATTTTTTCAACAGATGCAGAGCTTATGCGGATATTAATTAGAAATAATATTATATTTCAATGATATATATATAATTTCTAACATATTTAAAAATTTGTTTTGAATAATTAATATATTAAAAATCCAATAATTAGTTAAATATTAATAAATAAAATTTAATATATTTTTTGAAAATGTCATTTTATTAATTATCTTTAAAAAATTATAATAATACAGTTTGCTAATCTTATAAAGAAATTATTTTAATATTTAAAAATATCATATGCACTTAAATTTCATAAATAATATATTTATAATTTCTTATAAAATTGTTGATTATTTCAACAACAAAAAAATTGTCAGCAAATGTAGAAACATATATAAAATGTTTTGACTGTCGACATATTGAAACCAATATCAATAGCCATATCAAACATTTTACTTAAATTTTACTTAAAAATCAATTAGGATTTTTTTGCTATTACAATATTATATGATAATAATATGAATTAGAAAAACATTAAGATAATTATAATAATTATAAAGTATTAACTAAAATTGCTGATTAAAATATTGTTATTGTATTCATAAATTATCGATAATAATAATACTGTATATTTGTATAGTAAATATATAATTTCAATATTTTCAAGATATAATTTTGAAATTATTTTGAAGTTATCTAATACAGGATATTATCAAATACTTTAATTTTAATGATAATATTTGAAGTTATATTTGAAGATATATTTGAATTAATTTATAATATTTAGATTATAAATTATTTTTATATTAATTATTATAAAACAATATTTTAAAGTTATTTGATTATTTTATGGACTTAACTGTTGATATGAAATTAATTTTTATATTAAAATAAAATTAGTTTATTTATCAATTTACTTATCATAATTAACATAAATTTAAGTATAAATACAAAAAAATCATATATGGTAAAATAGTTATTTATTATAACAATAAAAAACTTTATATTAATAAATAATATCCTAACTTAATAATTGTTGTGATTTAATTATATTAAAAGTAAAAATTTACAAATATATAAATTATGAAGGTAACATGTAAGTTAATTAAATACATAATTATCATTATGTAAACATTTGTAATTTAATATTTGTTATTTGTTATTAACTTTATTTAGATCTGTATTTCATTTTACTATTAATAATAATAAACATCAATTGTTATCAATTGAAAATAAGCTGTAAAACTGACAAAATGAAAGTTAGTATTAAAAAAACTATTAAATTATTAAATATTAAAACTTAATAATTAATATTTAATAATCTATAGGACGGACGTACTGGTGATGATCACTGTAGTCCTTATATCACTCAATACTCTATAGGATGTAATATATAATTAATTATAAATAGGATGGATTAAGTGGTGCAGAGCATTGTAAAGCAACTAAAACTATTCATTCAACTGGTTGTGATGACACGGGAGGTGTTGTTAAATGTAAATGTGATGATAAAACAATATGGGATAGTCTTAAACAAATGTAAGACATGTATTAGAAACAAATTAAAAATTTTTAATAACTATAATTTTAATAATAATATCAACTTTTTTCTATATTACACTTATTAACAGTCAAAAAGTTGTGCTAATGTTATAATTTTTTGTTTAAAGGTGTGGATAAAAAAGAAGATTAATTTGCAATAAAATTTCATTGCAATTAATAAGTAAATAATTTAAAACATATTTAAAAATTATTGTTAAACAATGAGAATTATATACAAAAAAATACTGTACAAATAAATAATTAAATTATTTTGAATAAAAAATTTTTAATTTTATTATTATATTATAATTACATTTATATATTGGTCTTAAAAATTTTGAGTAAATTAATTATTTTTTACATTTTTATCGTTATGTAATTTCTAAATATTAGAGAATAAAAACGTTTTTTATGTTTATATTACATAAAAACATAAATTTCATAAATTATATATATTTTTATTTAATAATTAATTTCTAATAAAATCTTTAATTGTTTCAAATAGTTGTCGGCAAATGTCGACACATGTATACAATGTTTGGCTGTCGGCATACCATTGAATCCATGACTGGAAAAGCTATGTGAATAGGCGCCCATATCTTCAAACACTATATGATCGCCAATAGACAACTCGGGCATAGATATATATCTTACAATACAATCAGCACTGGCACAGGTAGGTCCCCATAATGTGCTCATATAAGTTTGAGTATTATTATTATTAAGTTTAYTCGTGAGCACTGGTATTGGTTTATACTGTTTCTTAACAATGATTGCATTTGCAAACGATCCGTAGGCGCCGTCATTCAGATAATACATGATATGTTGGTTATGGTTGTCATCAGTGACCATACGTTTCGATATAATACGAGTTAGTAAAGTGAATGCCGACTCTGCAAAGTAAGTGCCCGGTTCTGCCATTATTTCCATAGTATTATTGTCAACAAAATAGGTATCTATAGCTCGGTTAATATCGGCGGCAATGTCTTCAAAAGTGGCAACATTTGTGACCAATTTATTAAAATAAAATTTATCGGTTCCCGGAAATCCACCGCCAATATCCAGAATTGTCATTTTGAAACCAATATCAATGGCCATATCAAACACTTTACGACATCTTTTGATTGCATCCACATATGTCTGACCCGACTGACAGAGTGGTCCCACATGAAAGGCCACACCGACCACTTGAAGTCCTAATTCGTAACACAGTTTAAGCAATTGTTGACAATCGGCAAAATCGGCTCCAAATTTTTGGCCCAATTTAAGTGTCGAGTGTTTGTCGTCGACTTTAATTCTCAACAAAAGTCTAGMTCCGGGATATAAGTCATGAATTTTATGTATTTCCTCTTTGCCGTCAAAAGTCAGTAAATCTACGCCAACTTTTTGTGAGTATATGATTGATGTCTGAGTTTTGTTAGTATTGGCATATATTATGGATTCGGGTTCAACACCAATGGATAGTACTGTTTTGATTTCATGCTTTATTTGTTATGAAAATTTATGTTAAATACAAATAATTGTTTTAGCAATCATAAGTAAGACATACCTGACTGGCGCAGTCAAACCCAATACCAAACTTATGCAAAATCTTGAGCATCGGTACAAATGGATTACATTTGACGGCATAGTATGGCTTAACTCTGGGCAGTAATTGTTGCCATTTATCATGTTTTTTGATYACATTTTCCACATTGAATATAGAAATTGGTTCATCACTTTCACTGCTAATATATTCTGATATATTATTAATTAAATTAACCATTTTTTGTTTGTTTTTATTTCAACTTAATTATTATGAATTTAATAATTATTATAGTATTGAACATAAATKACTAAATATTTATATATATATATATATATAGTTTGTATCAAATAGCTCAAATAACTAATTTATCTGACCATTTCTAGCTTATCTACCTGTGCAATATTTATTATATTTTAATACAATTAATCTTGTATAAAAAATGCTATGTAAAGTCCTTAAAATCACAAAAATTAWATAWTTATTGTAGATTAGATTATTTATTTGTTATATAAAGTCCAGAGATGTATAAATGTTATTTTTTAATGTCAATACACTATAGCTGTCAATCAGCCAAAGATAAACAATATCAATGATATTATTATAATATAATATTATGAGTACCGGTAATGTTAACTGTTTCAAAATTTAAGTGACCAAGATTAAATCAATTTAATAACATTTTATTAGATTTACAAGTATATGATATTTTTTATAAATAATGATAAAAAATTATATATTATGTAAAACATGTTAACAGGATATGATTATAAATATTTTGGTATAGTATAGTGATATAAATTATTTGATGAAATTTAATGTTAAGTAATGATTCAAACGAGTCCGGCATCTTTGGCGAGGGAGTAAAATATTGTTTGATTATCATTCAGTAGATTATTAGGTGAATCAAACTCAGCCACCCGTCCCTCGTGAAGAACTAACACACGGTCTGAATCCATGATTGTATTCAATCTGTGAGCTATTGTAAGGACAGTACATGACTTGAATTCCTGTCTAATGGTTTGCTGTATCAGTGCGTCTGTCTCCACATCAATGGCAGCCGTGGCCTCATCGAGGATCAGTATAGCCGTGTGTCGGAGCAGAGCTCGACCCAGACATATGAGTTGGCGCTGACCAACACTCAGATTTTCTCCGCCTTCAGACACACGATAGTCGAGTCCATTGTCTTGTGATTTAACAAATGACTTGAGATGTGAGTTCTCTAATGCATTCCATAAGTCATTGTCTGAAGACTTTTCAAACGGATCTAAATTAGAGCGAATGGTTCCCGAAAACAATACCGGATCCTGAGGTATGATTGTTAGACGTGATCTCAAGTCTTGGAGACCCATTTTGCTGATATCGACGCCATCGATGACTATTTTACCGAACACTGACTCAATAATTCTAAAGAGTGCCAAAGTTAGTGACGACTTCCCGGCACCGGTTCGGCCAACGATTCCAATCTGTGAGATAATAAAACAAATTTTTTTATTTAATTTATTGATATTATTATGAATTCATCAAAATATCACTTTACATACCTTCTCTCCCGATTTGATATTTAAATCAATGTTTTTGATAACTAAATCCAGTCCATCGCGATATCGAGTACCGTAATCACTAAACTCAATGCATCCTTTTCTGGCCAACTCTCGGCAACCTTTTGACCSGAATGCCATTCGGCTTCTAACGGGACGTTAGAATACTCGTCGATCCGTTCGACTGACACCACATTGTTCTCCAATTCAGCAAACATTTTGACACACATATTGAGCGCAGTTGTGATACTCATTGCATATGATATTGACATACCAGCCCCACCTCCAGTCAATGTTCCCTTTGCCAGCACAGCGAACAGTGCGGCAAAAAATATCAGACAATTGCCCATTAATTCAAGCCTTATCTGTAGCCAACAGTTGGCAATAGTGCTCGGATAGAGACACATCTGATTGTTATCGACTCGAGTGTCCGATTCTCGTATAAACCGATCGCTGCAACCGTAGGCTCTTATGGTGGACACACCGGTAACTGTTTCGCTGAAATGGGTGTAAATCGGCGATCGAGTAATTGACTCCAAACTATTTTTTAGTGAAAAATTATTTTTATAAATTATTATTATTATTAAAAATGATATGATTTATAAATTGAATAATAATAATAATAATAATAATATACCGTTTAAGTTGTCGCGATGTTGCAACATAAATTTTCTATAAAAAAAATATTAAAKATATTAAAAATTAACTGTAATTAGTATATAAATATATTTTTAACTACTATGCAAAATACCTGCAGAAAATAGTATAGAATAATAATGGGAACAAATGCGGCCAAAAATGTCGGCGTTTCAGTCGATATGATAATAATAGTAGAAATCACAGAAAATGTAGTACTGGTGACCACACGCATGGTTTGGTTCATCATAGTGTCCATTACGTCGATGTCTTTACTGAACCGATTCAGTATCCGACCCAATGGTGTCGTGTCGAAGAAGCTCATCGGCGAGTGTAAGATATTTGTTAAGAGATTGTGATGGAGAACACGTGAGGCCCGGTTACTGCCGCATACGTTCATTAACCAATCAATACCCGACGATATTGCCTGAATTGAGCCCATCAATGCATAGATGCCGTAATAAAAGGCATTGTTATCAGGATTACCGTCCTCTGTCCATGTGGTCAACCAATAACTTTTGCCTAAATCCATTGCTTTAGTAGTTATGGCACAAAACACCATTATTARTGTAAACGGGTAGGACATGGCTCTGAARTATTTTAGATACACCTTAAGAGAAGAGAAGATAATAATAATAATAATAATAATAAGTTATAAAGTTTTTATAACAAAAATGTTTTTCAAAATATTTACCGAAAACTTAACATTTCCTGTCTCTGCGTTTTCATTGGTAACCAGTTTTGCTTTATCTTTATTTTCGTCGTTTTCATCGTTGTTGATGACTGTTGTCGTCTTTTTACGTTTTCTGACAACACTTTTCTCTTCTTCATTGTCTTCATCTTTTTCTTCAGTCTTATCCATTGAATATTGTTTTATTAATTCTGCAAAATCTTTGTCCTCATGAAGTAGGTAATCGTAAGTACCAATTGATCCAATTTTCCCATCTTTTAGTACAACAATCAAATCGACATTCGGTAACACAAAGAGTTGATTTGTTACCAGAATTCGGGTTTTATTTTTCAAAACACCAGTATTTGTATCTAAAACCTCATTCATAATATGTTTGCCCACATGTGCGTCAACTTTTTATATACCAATAAATATAAAATTATTAGTTTTTAATTTTAAAAAACAAATTTTGTAAAATAATTTAATTAAAACAATAAAAAAAAATACCGGCGCTGAGAGGGTCGTCAAGTAGATAGAGATCGGCATCGGAATACACAGCTCGGGCTAAACTGACTCTTTGTTTTTGACCTCCGCTTAAATTTATGCCTTTTTCTCCAATTTCTGTGGCGTCTCCGGCCGACAGTTGAAGTAAATCCTGTTTGAGAGCACAACTCCGGATGACTTTATCATACAGTCTTACATCAAATGATTCTCCAAATGTGATATTTTCTTTGACGGTTGCATTTTGAATCCACGCCTGTTGGGGAACGTACGCTATTTTGGCTCCCGATTTAACATTGACTGAACCCGAAACTATTTCCATTTCACCCAATATTGCCGACAAAAATGAACTTTTACCCGAACCCACAGTACCGACTACTGCAACAAACATGCCGTCCTTTACATTCAAATTAATCTCTTTAAGTATCGGTTTKGCRCCATTTTGGACATCTTCGACAGTGTCCCAGGTGAAGGTACCATTAGTTAGTCTAACTGTATATTGTTTGTCCTCTTGACGGCTAACATAACCGCTTAGTTCGGGAAAGTCGAGAAACTTGTTTAGACGTTTGATAGACACCATCACTAGTGTCAGACCATTGATCATATAGGGTATCAAAACTAACGGCATATTCAATAGATTGAACAGCGATAGCGAGACAAACACTTTGCTGGCGTCGATCTGATTGCGGCTATCGATAACCAAATACAAACCAAACGTTGTAAGCGCCACAAAAAACGGTGTGTTTGATGCAATAAACATGAGGACAGTCTGTATAAAACCGGCCAAACGTAGAAACCATAGCTCTTTTGATCGGATTTTCAGAATTACTTGAGTAAAAGCTTCTTCCCAGGCGTACAACTGGTCATTCAGACAGAAAGTGAGACAATTAAGTGTTTTATTAATTATATTAATTTATATTTTATTATCATTTTATTATTTATAATTACTTTTAAGACTTTAATGCCGCTGAGGATCTCATTCATTGTTTTAATACGTGAATCCTTTAATATCATTTGTTGCATTTGAATCCGTTTGACTCTACTGATGACCACCCAATTGATTGGTATGAATGTCATCATTAGTACCAAACCGCCAAATACGGCAACACCTAATTCATTGTACAATAGATACAATGCTATACATATCTGGATGGGAGCTGTCCATAGAAACTGCATATATGGTAATAGTGCTAAATAAAAATAATATAATAATTAGATAATTTTTTAAAAAAATTAACTATAATTTTCATTTTATTACCTGAAAAACGTTGGCAATCGATGGCCATAATGTTGACAATCTCGCCGGTAGTCGTGTCCTTTCGGGCGCTATTACTCAACACAAGTGACTTACGATATACGGCTGATGTCAAACATGTCTTGATTCGCATACCTATTGTAGAGACATAAACATTATTTTATTTTTTTAAAAATAGTATCTAAACTAAAGTTATTAGTAATAATAATAGTAGTTAACTACTGTTTTACTAATATAATGCTGTTTCTCTACATTATTACAGTAATTACAACTATTAGTATACTCTTATGAAACATACCTAAGACTGCCATACGCTGGGAATGGTAGGCAGTGACCAAACTGTTGAACATATTGGTGAATACAAATAACAGTGCGTAGACATAGCCGTGCCAACCGGGCTCATCTGATGTCGTAAAATTGATCAATAATCTGATTGACAACAAATAATAAGTTATATATATATATATATATATATATATATATATTATTGTTATTAATAAAATAAATCAAATGTATAAAATGTTTTTACTTAAGTATCATAGGATTAGCCAATTGTAGACAATCGGTAAACAGTCTTAAAATACACGGCGGAAAAAAGTAAAACCAAAACGCTTTACACACCACTAGAAAAATATTACTACTTCTTGTTGTCGACGGTTTGGTTAGTGTTGGCATTATTTGTAAACTTTTCTGTGACTTTTCGCTCACCAAACACTGTTTGGATGAATATCCGTCGTCAGTATTTACCAATTGTCGCACTTTTAGCTCATCCGAGTCCATAAATTTCTCATTTTTCCAATACTTATTAAGATATCGAAACACAATATCCGATTTGTCGTCACTTCGGACAGTCCACAGATCAGCTGTAGTTAGCGGGTGTCGCCAGCCTTTGATAACAATCTCATTGATCCAATTGAATGTCAGTCGCGATGGAAATGATACCATTTCTTTTGGACACATTTTGTCATTAATATGTTTTTCATCATTATTTTGGGGAAATTGATCGGCAAATGAACAAAACAATAGTAGGACTACTGTTAGCGAAAATTGAATGCAATATAATACAAATTCATGGGTTTGTCGTATATCTTGTGTGGCATATGTGGCCACAGATAGGGCACCAAAAATAGTATCCAAAAGTAGATATAGCCAAACACAACCACTGCTGTTAATACCATACTTTCGGTGACAGTAGAAAACTATACAAAGTGCTAATCGTGTAATGGTTTGGACAACTGTTGCTATTAAATAAGCATCCGTTGGATTGTCATCCCATTGAAATTTCCGACACAAACATAGTATACAAACAATTAATGTAATACTAGTACAGACAATGGCTATCAATAACCGGATGATATTATAAGAGTTCCAATGAATTGAATTTTTATTGGATTTAAGACAATCCCATATTATATATGGAATACATAACCATATGAATAGTGATGGCAACCATACGAATGCCGTTTCGAGCATACATGAGCTCAGTATTGGTGATTCTGTATCCCATGTTTGGTTAGTCTCCTAATAGATAAAATTAAAAAAATTAGTATATTTTTATATAAAAAAACTTATTTTTAACAAATTTTAAAATAAAAAGTTTTTTTTTACAAATATTGGAGAATCGCATATTTTTTCAAACATATTTTTTAGTTATTTTTATAAATATTCAATGTCTAAAAAAAATAAATTATTAACTAGATGAAAAGCATTATTTGGCCATTTGATAAATATAAAATTAATTAAATTATAAATCAAATAATTATTCTCATCAATTAATACTTTATATTTATATACTATGAAAATAATTGTACTGATCTTAACACTTTTTTTGTAATATTTAACAATTTGTAATCATATGTTTTTTTTGTGCAAATACAATAATATAGTGCACAATTTTTTGTTATTTTTATTATTTTGTAGTTATTTTATATATATATCTATTGATATTTTGTTGCATTAGTACAATATTTTTTGATTTTTTATGGCATATTTTTGTACGGAAAGTACTTACAGTTTGGCGTCCGTAATATGGGTTTTATTTATTTATTATATGTTTGATTACATCAATTTTATTGTCACTCTGATAATTAGTAATTTAAGGTAAATATTTATTACAGTGCAAATACAGTACTTTAATTGAACTTCAAAATTAAAAATAAATGAAACATATGTTTTTGTCTAATATCAAAAATTATTCAAATTAATTAACAAAATTTAGTTAAACTATACACTAATTTAGATGTCATATTAAGGTAATTTTTAAATACATTATTTTAAGTTTTATTTATTTTTAAATATATTTTCTAATATTTACATCATTATCAATATTTTATTAATATTAAATTTTATAATTAAATTTAAAAATAAATTTTTGTTACCGTAAATATAATATTAGTACAACTACTAAATCACGTTATAAATTATTATTTAATTTATAAAAATTTTCAAAATAATATTAAATTATTTTTGTTATTTTGTTAGTCCTATATTTTAATTAACAAAAACAAATAACTTAATATAAACCCTTATCTTATTGTAATTTTGGTACAATTTGGTTAACAGAGACATTATTGCACTTACGGTTAGTTAATATAAAATACTAAATTTATTTAGAAAAAGCTATTCAATTAAAAATATTGTAGTCATAAATTTATATTATATTGTAAATATTAGTTTAAAATAATAAAATAATAAAAATATAAATTAACTATAAATATCTAAAACAATGATAATTACTGAAAAAGTGAAAACAATTAAAACTAAATTATTTAACTAATAATTTGTTATCAGTAAATAAATATTAAAATTATAAAATATGCTTTATTACATAAATATTAAATTTTAATTAGATTTTGATTAGATTATTTTCTATTTTTTATTAAAATCAATGTGATTATTGTTTAGTTTACTAAATTTAATATATTATTTTATTTAATAAAGACATAATACTACATATTGTAATTAAAAAAATAATTTACAATTAAAAATGTACTATATTTCGACAATTATATAATAATAGCTATTTTTTGTTATTACATAAATGTATGTATTATATAGTATATGTATTTTGTTTATTATTTGAATTATTATATTGAAAAAATAAGTTTATAAATACAAGATTAATAAAAAAATATATAAATAATTAAATATAATTAAAATTATTATTTTCTGTTTTTATTGATATTTATTATAAAACTAAGAAAGTTTTGAAATAAATAAAATTTAATAAATAAATATAATATAAATTTATCTAAACTAATGATTCAGACGAGTCCAGCATATTTGGTGAGTGAATAGAGATTGTCTGAAGATTTTTCAAACGGATCTAAATTAGAGCGAATGGTTCCCGAAAACAATACCGGATCCTGAGGTGAGTTACGATTGTTAGACGAGATTAGAAATTAAAAGTTTTTTATTTGTTGTAAATAAAAATAAGTACTAAATTTATATTATTAAATAAAATTTAATAAATAAAACTTATGAAATATCGTAATTATGATATTTAATAAAAATCGGATCCTGAGGTATGATTGTTAGACGTGATCTCAAGTCTTGAAGACCCATTTGACTGATATCAATACCATCGATGACTATTTTACCGAACACTGACTCAATAATTCTAAAGAGTGCCAAAGTTAGAGATGACTTCCCGGCACCGGTTCGGCCAAATTAAAATTAATTTAATATATAATTTCTAGTGTAGAGAATTGCTTTAATTAATAATAATAATAATAATGAATAATATAACCAATTGTATCGTTTCTACAGATTTTGGGTATTAGTCATACAAAAAGTTGGAAGCCTTAGACATAAATATAATTGGGTTTCAAAACAAAATTAACTGTTGAATAGTACTGTATATATACACACAGAAAAAAATTCAAACTTTTTATATATCATATTAAGTTATATATATATATATGTGGTATTATTATTAGTTAAAGATTATTATTTGTAGTACTTATTATTAAGAGCAGCAAATCTCATAAGTTTTTTATTTATCATATAATTTACTATCAATATAATAGTTTAAATGTACTGTAAGTAGTATATATAGGGTTATAGGCGCGATTTAATCCTCCTATAGTTTTAATCCTTTAATCCCATACTAATCCTCTTATCAGTTAATCCGATCAGTCCGTGCGTAAAAGTTATGAATGAAATAGTACTACTACATGTAGTAGTAGGACTATTGACCATTCATAAATTATGTAAATGTGTAAAAGTGATGTTATGCAATATGTCACGTGACATATTGCTCACATGAAATAAAAAATGTTTTTTTAATTATGCTTCTATTTTTTGATTAATTAATTAAATTTATTTATTTATCATATTTCAAGTTAAATACAATTAGATAGTTAAATACAATTAAATAGTTAAATACAATTAAATAGTTAAATACAATTAAATAAAAGTTAATTACAATTAAGTATAATATAATTAATATAATAATTTAAATTGGTAATTATAATTATTCAGTATTATTTTTTAACAAAAAAGTATTTGTTTTTATTTTTAATAAAATTATATTTTGATTTATTAGGTATAAATTCTAAATATATTTTCAATGATAAATTGAAAAAACATTCTCGTTGATAAATATACTCATTATTATCCGAGTTTATAATAATCAACTGTAACCCTAGATTACCTTTTATATTTACAGTTAATAGATAGTCTTGCATTAAATCCCAATTGTGTGACCCTAATTTCTCACTATAATTGATCCCAGCTAAGCGACATAACTTTTGTGTACCACGAGTTTGAATGTTTGGACTATATCCCTTTGCAGCAATAATTTTAAACCAATGAAGATTATTGGATAGTTTTTGTTTATCAAATCCATAATAATGCCAGACGCTTCCGATCCAAATAGCATGATATCCAGATGAATAATATTTGCAATTAATTGTGATAACACTTCGCTTTTTAAAACTTTTTATTAACTGCTCTTTTTGATTATTCACAACAGGTATTATTTCAATTGATTGTGATCTAATTGTTTTTGAGTCGCCGGTGTTAAAATTCATATTTTAATGATATACTAATTATCACACTACAAACACGTAAAAATAAATAAAAAATACGTTTTAATAACACTATAATTTATAATCTTATTGAGATTGAAGTATATATTGCTTGCAATTTACTGTGCGCTATATTAAGCGCCTGCGTTTAAATAAAATAATTATTTATGATGCAATGCTTATTAATATTTATAACACAATTAGATATTGTTATAATTATTATATATCTAAAATAAATAATATATATTTATATATTATAATATTTAAAATAACAAATTATAATAAAATTATTAACATACTAATAATTGTAATATTAGTTATATATCAACTAACAATAATTTAATAATAAAGTACTTTAAAACATTAATATACTTATAATATTACCTGTTTATAACATGTATAATAAGATAAATTAAATGAAGTGAACGTTTAAAGCTATGCAAAGCTAATGAAATGTGTTAACTGCTATGCAATGTTGCAATATGTGGTGCTAATTATTACGCCTGCGCACAAAGTGTAAATGCTGTTAATGCATAAATGTTGATGCAATCATATGTTTATCAAAAAATATATATAATTATAGATGATGCAATGAGTTTCTTGATATTATTATTAACACTAATATATTACTATTATTTCTTTTACTTAAAATAATCATAACACTAGAATAGTAGTTAACTCTTATTATAACTTAGTATAATAAGTAATAAAATAAATTTTTTGTTACAATTGAAGTAAGTTTTAATAAAATTATTTAAAATAAAAAATGATGCAATACAAAATTCAGTAGTTCTTATTATTACACTAAAGACTAGTATTATAAATAATTATAATATACTGTGAATTAAAATTGTTTATTACAAGTTTTACGATTATTTATATATTAACTAATATATATATATAACTTAAGTGCATCCATTAATACACTCTAATAGAATAATGCTAGATATTAAGATAGCTTGTATGCAATACGTTGAGCTATGTATTACGTCTGCGCAAAACCGGTTATTAAATGTTGATTCAATAAAACTCGTTCAAACCGGTTTATTAGTGTTAATGCAATCACATGATTAAAGAACCGGTTATTACTAGTTTAAAAATATAGATAAAAATAATGAATTCCTAAACCTAGTTATAGTCATTATATATATATCGTAGCTATAAGTTTAATAAGGTATGTATTAGATATTGTTTATAATACGGATTGGCTGTATATACTAGTGGTTCTGTAATAAAAATATATACATATATATATTTAGACAGTTATGATAGAAAATTTTTCGTTGAGTTATATACTAAAGATACAGTATAATACTGTTTTTTTCGAATATTAAGTTTTAAAAGCAATATTTAATTTATTTATGTTAAAGTTATATTGTATAAGTAATTTTCTTAATGCGTTGTTAAGAATATATGTATTACAGTATATAATACTGTATAGTAACTTGTAAAGTATATAAAATAAAGAGTAACTTGGTTATATTAAATCTATGTACTGTATATAAGTGATAATTAAACTACTACTTAATTTGTTATTAATAATATCTTAATTTATATTAATTATCAATATTGTACTATAAAAAATACCTATTAATTTATCTATAATGTTATAATATTATGATACTGAGTACAAGTATTAATATTACTGCATTATATTCTATTATTTTTACATTTTAGTAATATATATCTATGATATATTGTACCATAACATATACTATTTTTGAAATATTATACTACGTCAACTTTTAATTGCATTAAATATGTAAGAAAGTTTGGTCATTATTCCGGATTTTCGGATCAGTAATCCATCTCCGAGACAGATACAAGACTTCAAAATAATATTAGTTATATATAACGCGGCTATCAATAAACAGAACTTCAAATGGGTCATTCATATACACTGTGACGTAATAGATAAGCTATAAAAATTCACCATACCCCTTAATCTTTGATAAGTAATATTTTAATTCATAAATTACGTTACAGTTCCTTATAAAATATATCTAGCTTTACTTATTGTTTTGTAAATTTTACTTAAAATTCACTTTAAGGCTATATGACGGTTAACTCACAGACTAAACCGTCAAATACTAATATTATTATATTTAATAATATATTAACTTAAAATTAATAATACATAATACATTTTATTAACATATTAAAACATATTACACACATAAAAATTATTTTAAAAGAAAACTATTGTATTTTATATTATAAATAAATAATATTGTACTATAAATTTATAAAGATACATTACTATTATGTTATATATTTATATTTCTACATTAATTTTAAATATTTGTACATTTTACTAAAATATGTCTATTATTTATTGTACTCTAGCATATATTATACTAATTTTTATAATTTTACTAGTTATACATTATAATACCCTATTATGTCATAATATACATTGTATTGTACTATTATTTTTAACTATTATTGTTGTAATATAGTAGCATTGGAATAATTAATTTCTATATTTGATTATATACTAATAGACTATTTAGTACAATTATATATATTTACTTCATAGTTAATTTTATTACCATAATTTTTTTTAAATACTATTTTATTTAATTTATTTAAATCTTTTTTCAGTATTACTTTTTTCATATTACAATTCGTATTATTAAGTTATATAACAAAATTATATTACACTATTACTGTATTATTTGACTATACTAAGCTTATATTATTATATTAATACATTAAAATTATTAAACACTAATTTATTTATATTTTATTATTATTTATTCAATATAATTAAAAGTTTTATTTTTTATTACGTTTATTTTTAAAACACTATTTTAAAAAATAAATAGCTATTACAATTACACAATTTAAAATTTATTATAAAAAATAATAAATTATATTACAAATACACTATTTTGCATTTTAGTTAATTTATAAACTAGTAATACAATATTTTAATAATAATTATAATAAATTAAACTATTACAATATATTTTACTATACATGTATGATTTATTACTAGCAGATTAATTAAACATTATGATATATTTATAAATATTAAATAATATATCTTTATTATGATCAACGAAAACTAATATATTAATTTACATTATGTATGTTTTAACAAATTATAATATGGAAATAATGATATACTATTAATAATCGTATATATTATATCTTATTTATATTCAATAACTTCAATAAATAACAATTTTACATTATTTTTCAATAATACTGTCTTATTTTACACTATTTGTATATTAATTTATATTTTAACTATTTTATATAACACTATTAAATTACGTTTACCTATACAATTACAAAAGCAGATAACATACAGATTAAAGATATAATGCTATTTTTATATTTATGTTATACTGGACTACATTATACCATTAAACAGTATGACTATATTTAATTAAAGCACTAATTATTAATATAACGTTATAATTTATTAGTTTTGCATTTGATAGTAATATAAAATATTTGAAATATACTACACAAACTAATTTATATTAATTAATAATAGTATTACAACATTTACACTTGTTATGAATATAATATTTGTTTATTATAATACACTTATAATAACTAAAAATACAAAAATATGTTTAATCCTATTACACATCTAAATTATTTCAACTATAACTATCTATAGTTTTTAGTTAACTACTAGCTAACAACACAATTATGTAATTATGTAGTACACTTACACTATAACTAAGTTATACTACACTATATTCAACTAATTATTAATATAATTATAGGTTATAGCACTTATAGGTTAATACTTATAATATTTATTCCTAATTACTATTATGTAATTTGCAATATATCTATGCCATATAGCATTTTCAATTTATACAATAATTTAATTTTTAACTATGTATATTCAACTACCTTTTAATAATTTACGACATAACAATGAAATATTTCTTTATAATACGTTATATTGTATCATATATTATAACTTTATTATATATAACTATATCTATACTAATTAAAAATGTTATTATAATCAATTCTCTATACACTTGTTAACAAAAATAGTAATCTATTCTGCACTATATTAGTTAAAAATATCTTAACATTAAGTATGATGTATTAGATTTAGATTTTTAAACAGTATGACACTTGACAGTTATACTAATTCACACTCACACTAATTTACAGTATTGTTATATTGTTTAATAATAAATTTATATTTTAATACATTACAATTAACATCACTAGATAATAGTACAACTTTATTTTACTACACAAATATATACTATAACTAATATATTCTACTACATTTACATTAATTAATTATATAATTTTGTTATATTTAACTACTTTTACACTATTTAACTAAACAATTATATAAATATAATATATACTTACATTATTTAACTCATATACAGTATAAGTATATTATACTACACTATGATCATATTAATTATTAATATAACTAAATGATATTCAACTATATTTTTATTAATTTATATTAAAAATATTATACATTACTATTATTATCTATTATTACAATTAATTATAATATATTACTTTAACTTTTCATTAGCTGACAGTGAAATAATGGATTATTACACAATTCATATACATTCATTACAATATTATACTATATTTCTATGTTATATTCATTAAAATTACGCTACATAATAAGGTTTTTTATGTCTAATTAATAATTTATACACTTTTAACAGTAATATTAAAATAAATTACAATAGAAATAAACTATTTTACAATAAAATTATTTTATACATCACAAGTCATACATTAGTTAACAGTATAACTGTTCTATAAAACTATATTAATGCAAATTATTAAAACTTAATTTTTTATTATAATAAATTTACACTAAATTACTATATAGTTATTATATTTTACAACGTCTAGATTAATTTATAATGTATCAATCTAAACTTAGTGCATTTACACTGATTAAGTCTATAATTGTTTTATATTGTGATACCTATATTAACTAATAAGATAATTACATTATATTACATTACTATTATTGTAACTAGCTTGTGGTATAACTACGTTAAATTTTACTAAACTTATGCTAATTTGATATTTAAAATATACTTTAAACTTAACATTATAATTTTTATACTACCTTCAAACTAATATACACTATAAATATTATACATTGTACATCATTTACTTTACTAAACATTACTATATGATTAATATTAATTTACTATACTGTACTACATTTATTTAACAAACAATTTTTTATTACATCATCAAGCACTATAACTACACTATATATTTCAGTAAACTTAGACAAATTTAAAATATAAATATTATATATAGCACTACCATTATACTATATGACAGTATAACCTTTCTATGTTCCCCAATACTTAAAATTTCTAACAGTTTCAATATGCTATATTGTAGTAATAACACTATATTACGATAAACTTAGACTATGATGTTAACAATATTACAGATAACAATGTTTTTTAATTTAATAAATAACTTTTAAACTAGATATCAATATAACTATGTTAAAGACATTACACGTACACACATATAACTATAAGTTTAACTAAAGTTAACTATATTTACTGCAAGTATACTTAATTTGATAAATTGTTCTCTTACTTTTAATATAATTTTTCTGAATTTTTAAATTGTTTTATAATGTTTATGTATGAGTATAAAATAATATTGTTATTTTTTAGTGTTTTAGTAAACTAATTAACTATGTAACTGTTTATTTTTGTTATTTGTGTAAAAAATGTTATACAATAAAAATGATTGATAAAAAATTACTTGTCGTTGATATTACACATAAATAACATAGAATATTTACAAATTTATGAAGTAATAATTTTGGTAATTTTGGTTTTTTGGTAGATATGGTAATAATAATTATGTAACTTCTGTAATCTATAGTTTTTAGTGTATTCATATGGTGATGGAAATGTGTTATAAATAAATTTCAGACCGTCATTGCATATATTTAGTAATAATTATTGCTTATTAGTAATTAATTATAACATAATCTGAGCAAGTAATACATTATACACATTGTTATTAGAAATAAACTGTTGTGTACAATTGGTAACCAATAGATATAATAAATATTATATGAGTCGTGCTATTATACACTCTAGTGACTAAATTATATTTTTGTATTATTAATGGTAATAAACATTACTATTTTTAGTTAACACAATTGATATATATTTCTTTGTTAGTATTTATTATTATTTATAATAAAACATGGTTGAATAGTATCATTATTCTACATATACTAACATATTTTTCAATTTACAGCATAATTTATTAAAAATGTAACTAATATATTTTTATAGAGTAATTTGTTGTGCAACAATATATTACGTTTGACTATAAACTATTAAGTTTACAACTTATGTATTAATGTAACATAAAATCTAATTAATAGTAAGTATCAACTATCAAAGAGAACTAAACCACAATATTACTTTATTATATTTTACTTTGATAACTTATTTATTGTACTAATAATTTAATTTAAGCAGTAATATTATTATATTATTAACTATTAGTAACCAATATTTTACTAAAATATATTATGTTATGAGAGACAAGTAAATTATTTATATTTTTATATATACTTACTATTGAATATAATGTTTAAAATAACTTTAGTTTATATATGTGACATTTGTTATATAATGAATTATATATTCAAGTTGTAGTATATATTACTTTGTATAGTATGTGATATTGGATAATTTGATAGTATATAAATAGTATATAGTCATTGTACAAGTATAATGTGTATAGATGTATTTTTTACTGATTTACTAAATATGTATATTGAAAAGTAGAACACAGTAAATAAAACTTCATAAATCATATATTTTTTATATAATTATACATTTACTTATATTACTAAACTTATATTAGAACGATATTATTACATACACAACTATATCAACAATAACATATATTTTATAATTGCTATTACAATTTATTGTAATATTTGTAATATATTATTTTATATTTGCATCATCTTAATTATTTATATAACTATGTTGATATTATTTATACTAAACAATTTTAATATATATTCTAATCTTATATATAGTAGGTGAATGTTTGAACATCACTAATCCCCTTCCAATGTCACTAATTGAAATATAGTTAACTATTTCATTATAAGTAATTTATACTGTATATAGTTATAATTTTCTTATAGTAATTAATTTAATATATCTTTTATGTAATTTTATTATTATAACAATATTTAATTTTATTACCGATTCTATCTTTATACCTTCTTATTAGTGAAATTTTAATTGATTAATTAAGTTTATAATTTATTATTAATGTTGTACATATAGTAAATTAGTTAATATAAAGATTATTAGCTTTAAATATAAAATATATGACATGTATCTATTATCTCATTATAATATCACAAATCCCTGTCCATCTTAGCAATAGGTAAACTAGGATTCCAGTATCGTATATGAAGATGTAATATTTATTAATTTAAAGTTTAAATAGTAATAGATAAGGTGTAACAAAGTTTGGTTAAAATATTGTTAAAACAGATGAATCATACCCATTTCCACTTAGTTACCAATGATCAAACACCCGAATGGGCCATTCATATATACTGTGACGTAATAAAAATATTAGATATATATACTCATAAATAATCTTCAATAGCTATTCTTTAAAAGAATACGACATATTTGTAACATATATATCCCACTTTGCATATTTAATTTCAAACATTTTGATAGTTACACAAACATAACAATTATATTATATCTTTACACTCACTGTAAAGTTCTACCTTAACACTTATAAATAACTATTGTATTTCATATTACATATTTTAAGAGTGCATAATATACAATTATTCGATCTTAAGAAATTACTTATCTAAAAAGTAAAAACAATTCTTTATAATTTATAAATTATTTTATATACTAATATTTATTAAATAGTAAAATTTGTTAGCCTTCTCATAATTATAAATATCACTACCTTAAGTAAACAAAACACAAATAAATAATCGATATTATTTGGATCTAAAATATGCAAACATACAAGTATATCAACGTAAAGAAAACATTTATTAAAACGTATTGAAATAAATGATAGTGAAAAGAGTAGTGAAAACAAAGTACTTTACCCAAGTTCGAAGAATTGATTTCAAAAATTAATAATTTAAAAATAGTATTAATGATCAATTACTCTGTAAAAAATGTTATGTAAATAAAATAAAAGTGTAGTATTGCAATGTTGTCATCACTTAACTGATATAGACTAATTTAAAAATTACAAATTGTCTAATTGTCAATTGTTTAATTAATATAAAAAAAATTAGATTCTTTATTTTATTTTATAATTTAGTGATTATTTTAAAACATTATATATTTTATCTCTAGAGTCTTTTTCAAAATGTACAATATATTTTCTGCAATATGATTACATTTATATTCATGAATACGTCTGTCCCATATTATTCAATGCCTGTTAGATATTCTAGCTTGTTTAGAGGCATATGGTTAAACATACATAATCTTGAATATTATCATTAAGTTTATATCAGATTTTATATATGTTAAACTAATTATATTTCGAATATGTAATTGTGTTGTTTTCATAGTTTCAACATTAATATTGAATCAATTATTGTAAGCTAATAATTATGATACATAAAATTATAAAATTAGAGTAATTATAAAAATAACTTGGTATTTAATATTAATAAGTATCGTATAACTGTTATATTTTAAAACTGTTATAACTATTATGCAATTATATATATATGCAATAGTTGTGTATGTAATAATATCGTTCTAATATAAGTTTAGTAATATAAGTAAATGTATAATTATATAAAAAATATATGATTTATGAAGTTTTATTTACTGTGTTCTACTTTTCAATATACATATTTAGTAAATCAGTAAAAAATACATCTATACACATTATACTTGTACAATGACTATATACTATTTATATACTATCAAATTATCCAATATCACATACTATACAAAGTAATATATACTACAACTTGAATATATAATTCATTATATAACAAATGTCACATATATAAACTAAAGTTATTTTAAACATTATATTCAATAGTAAGTATATATAAAAATATAAATAATTTACTTGTCTCTCATAACATAATATATTTTAGTAAAATATTGGTTACTAATAGTTAATAATATAATAATATTACTGCTTAAATTAAATTATTAGTACAATAAATAAGTTATCAAAGTAAAATATAATAAAGTAATATTGTGGTTTAGTTCTCTTTGATAGTTGATACTTACTATTAATTAGATTTTATGTTACATTAATACATAAGTTGTAAACTTAATAGTTTATAGTCAAACGTAATATATTGTTGCACAACAAATTACTCTATAAAAATATATTAGTTACATTTTTAATAAATTATGCTGTAAATTGAAAAATATGTTAGTATATGTAGAATAATGATACTATTCAACCATGTTTTATTATAAATAATAATAAATACTAACAAAGAAATATATATCAATTGTGTTAACTAAAAATAGTAATGTTTATTACCATTAATAATACAAAAATATAATCAGTATAATTATTTTATAACCTCATCACTTTATAATTTAGTCACTAGAGTGTATAATAGCACGACTCATATAATATTTATTATATCTATTGGTTACCAATTGTACACAACAGTTTATTTCTAATAACAATGTGTATAATGTATTACTTGCTCAGATTATGTTATAATTAATTACTAATAAGCAATAATTATTACTAAATATATGCAATGACGGTCTGAAATTTATTTATAACACATTTCCATCACCATATGAATACACTAAAAACTATAGATTACAGAAGTTACATAATTATTATTACCATATCTACCAAAAAACCAAAATTACCAAAATTATTACTTCATAAATTTGTAAATATTCTATGTTATTTATGTGTAATATCAACGACAAGTAATTTTTTATCAATCATTTTTATTGTATAACATTTTTTACACAAATAACAAAAATAAACAGTTACATAGTTAATTAGTTTACTAAAACACTAAAAAATAACAATATTATTTTATACTCATACATAAACATTATAAAACAATTTAAAAATTCAGAAAAATTATATTAAAAGTAAGAGAACAATTTATCAAATTAAGTATACTTGCAGTAAATATAGTTAACTTTAGTTAAACTTATAGTTATATGTGTGTACGTGTAATGTCTTTAACATAGTTATATTGATATCTAGTTTAAAAGTTATTTATTAAATTAAAAAACATTGTTATCTGTAATATTGTTAACATCATAGTCTAAGTTTATCGTAATATAGTGTTATTACTACAATATAGCATATTGAAACTGTTAGAAATTTTAAGTATTGGGGAACATAGAAAGGTTATACTGTCATATAGTATAATGGTAGTGCTATATATAATATTTATATTTTAAATTTGTCTAAGTTTACTGAAATATATAGTGTAGTTATAGTGCTTGATGATGTAATAAAAAATTGTTTGTTAAATAAATGTAGTACAGTATAGTAAATTAATATTAATCATATAGTAATGTTTAGTAAAGTAAATGATGTACAATGTATAATATTTATAGTGTATATTAGTTTGAAGGTAGTATAAAAATTATAATGTTAAGTTTAAAGTATATTTTAAATATCAAATTAGCATAAGTTTAGTAAAATTTAACGTAGTTATACCACAAGCTAGTTACAATAATAGTAATGTAATATAATGTAATTATCTTATTAGTTAATATAGGTATCACAATATAAAACAATTATAGACTTAATCAGTGTAAATGCACTAAGTTTAGATTGATACATTATAAATTAATCTAGACGTTGTAAAATATAATAACTATATAGTAATTTAGTGTAAATTTATTATAATAAAAAATTAAGTTTTAATAATTTGCATTAATATAGTTTTATAGAACAGTTATACTGTTAACTAATGTATGACTTGTGATGTATAAAATAATTTTATTGTAAAATAGTTTATTTCTATTGTAATTTATTTTAATATTACTGTTAAAAGTGTATAAATTATTAATTAGACATAAAAAACCTTATTATGTAGCGTAATTTTAATGAATATAACATAGAAATATAGTATAATATTGTAATGAATGTATATGAATTGTGTAATAATCCATTATTTCACTGTCAGCTAATGAAAAGTTAAAGTAATATATTATAATTAATTGTAATAATAGATAATAATAGTAATGTATAATATTTTTAATATAAATTAATAAAAATATAGTTGAATATCATTTAGTTATATTAATAATTAATATGATCATAGTGTAGTATAATATACTTATACTGTATATGAGTTAAATAATGTAAGTATATATTATATTTATATAATTGTTTAGTTAAATAGTGTAAAAGTAGTTAAATATAACAAAATTATATAATTAATTAATGTAAATGTAGTAGAATATATTAGTTATAGTATATATTTGTGTAGTAAAATAAAGTTGTACTATTATCTAGTGATGTTAATTGTAATGTATTAAAATATAAATTTATTATTAAACAATATAACAATACTGTAAATTAGTGTGAGTGTGAATTAGTATAACTGTCAAGTGTCATACTGTTTAAAAATCTAAATCTAATACATCATACTTAATGTTAAGATATTTTTAACTAATATAGTGCAGAATAGATTACTATTTTTGTTAACAAGTGTATAGAGAATTGATTATAATAACATTTTTAATTAGTATAGATATAGTTATATATAATAAAGTTATAATATATGATACAATATAACGTATTATAAAGAAATATTTCATTGTTATGTCGTAAATTATTAAAAGGTAGTTGAATATACATAGTTAAAAATTAAATTATTGTATAAATTGAAAATGCTATATGGCATAGATATATTGCAAATTACATAATAGTAATTAGGAATAAATATTATAAGTATTAACCTATAAGTGCTATAACCTATAATTATATTAATAATTAGTTGAATATAGTGTAGTATAACTTAGTTATAGTGTAAGTGTACTACATAATTACATAATTGTGTTGTTAGCTAGTAGTTAACTAAAAACTATAGATAGTTATAGTTGAAATAATTTAGATGTGTAATAGGATTAAACATATTTTTGTATTTTTAGTTATTATAAGTGTATTATAATAAACAAATATTATATTCATAACAAGTGTAAATGTTGTAATACTATTATTAATTAATATAAATTAGTTTGTGTAGTATATTTCAAATATTTTATATTACTATCAAATGCAAAACTAATAAATTATAACGTTATATTAATAATTAGTGCTTTAATTAAATATAGTCATACTGTTTAATGGTATAATGTAGTCCAGTATAACATAAATATAAAAATAGCATTATATCTTTAATCTGTATGTTATCTGCTTTTGTAATTGTATAGGTAAACGTAATTTAATAGTGTTATATAAAATAGTTAAAATATAAATTAATATACAAATAGTGTAAAATAAGACAGTATTATTGAAAAATAATGTAAAATTGTTATTTATTGAAGTTATTGAATATAAATAAGATATAATATATACGATTATTAATAGTATATCATTATTTCCATATTATAATTTGTTAAAACATACATAATGTAAATTAATATATTAGTTTTCGTTGATCATAATAAAGATATATTATTTAATATTTATAAATATATCATAATGTTTAATTAATCTGCTAGTAATAAATCATACATGTATAGTAAAATATATTGTAATAGTTTAATTTATTATAATTATTATTAAAATATTGTATTACTAGTTTATAAATTAACTAAAATGCAAAATAGTGTATTTGTAATATAATTTATTATTTTTTATAATAAATTTTAAATTGTGTAATTGTAATAGCTATTTATTTTTTAAAATAGTGTTTTAAAAATAAACGTAATAAAAAATAAAACTTTTAATTATATTGAATAAATAATAATAAAATATAAATAAATTAGTGTTTAATAATTTTAATGTATTAATATAATAATATAAGCTTAGTATAGTCAAATAATACAGTAATAGTGTAATATAATTTTGTTATATAACTTAATAATACGAATTGTAATATGAAAAAAGTAATACTGAAAAAAGATTTAAATAAATTAAATAAAATAGTATTTAAAAAAAATTATGGTAATAAAATTAACTATGAAGTAAATATATATAATTGTACTAAATAGTCTATTAGTATATAATCAAATATAGAAATTAATTATTCCAATGCTACTATATTACAACAATAATAGTTAAAAATAATAGTACAATACAATGTATATTATGACATAATAGGGTATTATAATGTATAACTAGTAAAATTATAAAAATTAGTATAATATATGCTAGAGTACAATAAATAATAGACATATTTTAGTAAAATGTACAAATATTTAAAATTAATGTAGAAATATAAATATATAACATAATAGTAATGTATCTTTATAAATTTATAGTACAATATTATTTATTTATAATATAAAATACAATAGTTTTCTTTTAAAATAATTTTTATGTGTGTAATATGTTTTAATATGTTAATAAAATGTATTATGTATTATTAATTTTAAGTTAATATATTATTAAATATAATAATATTAGTATTTGACGGTTTAGTCTGTGAGTTAACCGTCATATAGCCTTAAAGTGAATTTTAAGTAAAATTTACAAAACAATAAGTAAAGCTAGATATATTTTATAAGGAACTGTAACGTAATTTATGAATTAAAATATTACTTATCAAAGATTAAGGGGTATGGTGAATTTTTATAGCTTATCTATTACGTCACAGTGTATATGAATGACCCATTTGAAGTTCTGTTTATTGATAGCCGCGTTATATATAACTAATATTATTTTGAAGTCTTGTATCTGTCTCGGAGATGGATTACTGATCCGAAAATCCGGAATAATGACCAAACTTTCTTACATATTTAATGCAATTAAAAGTTGACGTAGTATAATATTTCAAAAATAGTATATGTTATGGTACAATATATCATAGATATATATTACTAAAATGTAAAAATAATAGAATATAATGCAGTAATATTAATACTTGTACTCAGTATCATAATATTATAACATTATAGATAAATTAATAGGTATTTTTTATAGTACAATATTGATAATTAATATAAATTAAGATATTATTAATAACAAATTAAGTAGTAGTTTAATTATCACTTATATACAGTACATAGATTTAATATAACCAAGTTACTCTTTATTTTATATACTTTACAAGTTACTATACAGTATTATATACTGTAATACATATATTCTTAACAACGCATTAAGAAAATTACTTATACAATATAACTTTAACATAAATAAATTAAATATTGCTTTTAAAACTTAATATTCGAAAAAAACAGTATTATACTGTATCTTTAGTATATAACTCAACGAAAAATTTTCTATCATAACTGTCTAAATATATATATGTATATATTTTTATTACAGAACCACTAGTATATACAGCCAATCCGTATTATAAACAATATCTAATACATACCTTATTAAACTTATAGCTACGATATATATATAATGACTATAACTAGGTTTAGGAATTCATTATTTTTATCTATATTTTTAAACTAGTAATAACCGGTTCTTTAATCATGTGATTGCATTAACACTAATAAACCGGTTTGAACGAGTTTTATTGAATCAACATTTAATAACCGGTTTTGCGCAGACGTAATACATAGCTCAACGTATTGCATACAAGCTATCTTAATATCTAGCATTATTCTATTAGAGTGTATTAATGGATGCACTTAAGTTATATATATATATTAGTTAATATATAAATAATCGTAAAACTTGTAATAAACAATTTTAATTCACAGTATATTATAATTATTTATAATACTAGTCTTTAGTGTAATAATAAGAACTACTGAATTTTGTATTGCATCATTTTTTATTTTAAATAATTTTATTAAAACTTACTTCAATTGTAACAAAAAATTTATTTTATTACTTATTATACTAAGTTATAATAAGAGTTAACTACTATTCTAGTGTTATGATTATTTTAAGTAAAAGAAATAATAGTAATATATTAGTGTTAATAATAATATCAAGAAACTCATTGCATCATCTATAATTATATATATTTTTTGATAAACATATGATTGCATCAACATTTATGCATTAACAGCATTTACACTTTGTGCGCAGGCGTAATAATTAGCACCACATATTGCAACATTGCATAGCAGTTAACACATTTCATTAGCTTTGCATAGCTTTAAACGTTCACTTCATTTAATTTATCTTATTATACATGTTATAAACAGGTAATATTATAAGTATATTAATGTTTTAAAGTACTTTATTATTAAATTATTGTTAGTTGATATATAACTAATATTACAATTATTAGTATGTTAATAATTTTATTATAATTTGTTATTTTAAATATTATAATATATAAATATATATTATTTATTTTAGATATATAATAATTATAACAATATCTAATTGTGTTATAAATATTAATAAGCATTGCATCATAAATAATTATTTTATTTAAACGCAGGCGCTTAATATAGCGCACAGTAAATTGCAAGCAATATATACTTCAATCTCAATAAGATTATAAATTATAGTGTTATTAAAACGTATTTTTTATTTATTTTTACGTGTTTGTAGTGTGATAATTAGTATATCATTAAAATATGAATTTTAACACCGGCGACTCAAAAACAATTAGATCACAATCAATTGAAATAATACCTGTTGTGAATAATCAAAAAGAGCAGTTAATAAAAAGTTTTAAAAAGCGAAGTGTTATCACAATTAATTGCAAATATTATTCATCTGGATATCATGCTATTTGGATCGGAAGCGTCTGGCATTATTATGGATTTGATAAACAAAAACTATCCAATAATCTTCATTGGTTTAAAATTATTGCTGCAAAGGGATATAGTCCAAACATTCAAACTCGTGGTACACAAAAGTTATGTCGCTTAGCTGGGATCAATTATAGTGAGAAATTAGGGTCACACAATTGGGATTTAATGCAAGACTATCTATTAACTGTAAATATAAAAGGTAATCTAGGGTTACAGTTGATTATTATAAACTCGGATAATAATGAGTATATTTATCAACGAGAATGTTTTTTCAATTTATCATTGAAAATATATTTAGAATTTATACCTAATAAATCAAAATATAATTTTATTAAAAATAAAAACAAATACTTTTTTGTTAAAAAATAATACTGAATAATTATAATTACCAATTTAAATTATTATATTAATTATATTATACTTAATTGTAATTAACTTTTATTTAATTGTATTTAACTATTTAATTGTATTTAACTATTTAATTGTATTTAACTATCTAATTGTATTTAACTTGAAATATGATAAATAAATAAATTTAATTAATTAATCAAAAAATAGAAGCATAATTAAAAAAACATTTTTTATTTCATGTGAGCAATATGTCACGTGACATATTGCATAACATCACTTTTACACATTTACATAATTTATGAATGGTCAATAGTCCTACTACTACATGTAGTAGTACTATTTCATTCATAACTTTTACGCACGGACTGATCGGATTAACTGATAAGAGGATTAGTATGGGATTAAAGGATTAAAACTATAGGAGGATTAAATCGCGCCTATAACCCTATATATACTACTACTGTATTATATTTGATATAACTAATTACCAGTAATAGGATATTAAATATATATATTTGTTTGTTGATAATTATAACTAAATTATTTATTTGTAATATATAACATCATATGAATCAATATTTTTATTATGAATGATATATAATTAAATTATTATTTTTTTAATTTTAATAAAAACAATGTATTGTAAATATATTGAATAATTCAATCAAAAAAACTAAAAAACAAAACAACATAATAAATAAATAAAATAATTTTATGCTAAACAAGTTTAATGTCAATGACGCTATTGACGCTAATTTATAATATAAATATATAAATAACTACAGTGTGTGTGTGTGTGTGTACAATTATACATTCAATGGCACATAATTAATATTGTAAATTAATTAGTTTTATTACAAAATAGCATATATATAAAGTATATCTACATTATATATGATGATAATTTATATATAAGAAATATTTCACTTAAAATAAGTAATAATTAAATTAACAAATAGACATTAATTTAATATTTATGCAAATAATAAAAAAATATTTTGCTTTCTATAACTTTATTACTTTTTCTAATAACTACAGACTATTTGTGACATAAATTTAAAGATATCATTAATATTTAGCTTTTATGAAAAAATATTATGATTTTTATTTTGTTTAATAATTTAATAATTTCTAAATTAATTGATTTCAATTTTAGTTTTGTATAATATAAAATCATCTTAAGGGATAACATAGGGCTAATTATTAAACCACTTTGTATTAACATAATTGTCCAAATAGTCATCATTGGGATCAATAGTATTAGTAAATAACAACATAATTTAAAATAATAATACAAAAAACTGGTGACAATACCAACCATTGGAAATGTTAACACTATTTTCTTATTGTAATTAAATAAAAGTTTTGAAAACATTACCAATCGATAGACATCGTGACTATTGGTTAAACCTATACTATATGGAGACCGATCTCCTGATAACATCTCAAATACTGCCATATATATCGGCTTACGATAATTACTAATATAATATAATAATCAATGTAATGTATCGATAATGATAATAATGCAAAACAATTACTTATTATTAAAAATATGTTAATGCAATATTTAGTACCCAATAAATAGGCAACATCACCCAACATTAGATAATTATTTAGTTTTTTTAAAACAATTATAAAAACTAAAAACATGTACTTAGTGATGGACTACAAAATCCTATCTATTTTTTTGTAAAACAAATTATAATGATTTCTAAATTTAAAGGTAATAAAGTTTTATTTATTTATCAGTATTTATATTTAATATTTACATTATTATGAATATTTTATTAATATTAAATTTAAAAATAAATTTTGTTACCGTAATTATAATATTAGTATAATTACTAAATCATGTTATAATAAATTATGTAATTTATAAAAAAATTCAAAATAATATAAAATGCTAAATTTATATACCCTAATTTATTTAGAAAATTTATTCAATTAAAAATATTGCAGTCATAAATTTATATTATATTGTAAATATTAATTTATAAAAATAATAAAAATATAAATTAACTATAAATATTTAAAACAATGATAATTAATGAAAAAGTAAAAACAATTAAAAATAAATTATTTAACTAATAATTTGTTAACAGTAAATAAATATTAAAATTATAAAATATGTTTTATTACATAAATATTAAATTTTAATTAGATTAGATTATTTTCTAATATTTATTAAAAAAATTATATTATAATATCTATTGTTTTTGTTATTACATACTGTAAATGTATGTATCATACATATCGTAATAGTATATGTATTTTGTTTTTTATTTTAATTATTATATTGAAAAAAATAAGTTTATAAATACAAGATTAATAAACAAAATATAAATAATTATATATAATTATTATTATTATCTGTTTTATTGGTATTTATTATATTATTAATTTCCAAATAAAAAATACAAACCAAAAATTTTATATGTTCTCTATTATCGCTGTATTTAATTAGACCAAATAAATATTGTTGAGTAAACCTTTATTATTAGCATTTATTACATACAATATGTACTGCTATAACACAATTATGAGGGATTGACTGAACTGCGGTCAGCAATGGGATATTCTGCGGTCGGCTATATCTCGAATACGGTAGGTCAGATGTTGCGGTCACCAATAGAAAAGTTGTAGGGAACAAAAAGTTTATGTTGAAATGTATGGTCAAAAAAAATATCTGACCACCAGGGACCACATAAAAAAATTAAAACTTGTTTTTTATCAGTAATGATGCTGCGATTAACCTGGAATTAATTTTGGAAAACCAGTAATCAAAACTTGCTGTTAAACATAAAAGTTTTTGTCAATAAAATGGTAGAAACAATGGTACACTTGAAAAAATTTTAGGTCCATCTGTGGCCTTAGAAAAAAATAATTTTTATTTTTAAAAAGTGGCGGTCAGTGATTAACTATAGAATTATTGATCCTTTCTTTTAATTAACAACTTTTATATGTCCACAAGTTGTTCTTTATTTAATAATTGACCGTCACTTTTATAAAATAAAAAATATATGGTAGACCTAAATTAGTTTATGTAAACCATTGTTTCTAACTTAATTGTCTAAAACTTTTATATGCTTTAGATCTGAAAACTGGTCATTGACTGCAAATTTTTAATAAAAAAGTTTGAATTTATTGCGCCTCATGGTGAACCAAGATTTTTTTAATTTAACAATTGTTTCTAACATTTTATTCTCCTTAACTATTCTACTGGTGACCGCAACATCTGACCAACCATATTCAAGATATGGCTGACCGCAGCATCATTACTGATAAAAAACAAGTTTTAATTTTTTATGTGGTCCCTGGTGGTCAGATATTTTTTTTGACCATACATTTCAACATAAACTTTTTGTTCCCTACAACTTTTCTATTGGTGACCGCAACATCTGACCTACCGTATTCGAGATATAGCCGACCGCAGAATATCCCATTGCTGACCGCAGTTCAGTCAATCCCCAATTATGACCACAAGTTATTCTCTATTCTCTTGTATTATAAGCTTATATTGTATTCAATCATATAATTTGAACTAAATTACTATAACAATCAAAAACTTGTCATAAATGTAAAGTTTGGACACATTTCTCATAACATTTAGTTGATTTCATTATAACTTTTAACATAAGTATTGTTTATAGAGTTAATTAAGTTTTAAAAAAGTGAGTTTTTTGTCATTGTGTTCATAGATGCAGAGCATTTGACACGCATTGGCTCATATTAGTACTAAATATGTAAGGGTCAGTTTGTGAATTTTTATTTTAAAAAAATATATTGTTGAGATCTAAGTTTAAAATTATATTTTAAGTGGCATTTATAACATTAGATTATAAAATAGTTTTGTTACCATAACAATATAAATTTTTAAATTAAACTATGATTGGATTATGTCAATTGCTCTCATGACTGATTGTGTTGAGTAATGCTATCATCACAGACATCAATAATGACTGACTGGACAAGGATTCAGATGAACGCCACTGTTATAAAGACTAAATACAAAATAGCTAGTGATGGCTATAATGTGAGAGGGGATGCAATTGTGCTATTGTTGTGCCAGTTATGTGACATACTGTTGATTGATATGGAGATCTCAATTGATTGATATGGACTAAACCCCTGTCTATAGCTCTGGTGTATAGCACTGGAGTATAGCATTGATTTTGTGAATCGCTTTACTCTCCTACACAACAATGGAGTCAATATGCTGTTTAACGGCATTCAATTACCCGACTCGGGTAACCTTTAGCTCAGCAACGCATACATTATTGTGTATTTCTACAATTGTTGTTTTTATTTCATCAAAATTATAAAATAAACATTTTATAAACTGTACCTGAATTAAATTTCAAAAATTACCAGTAATTTCAGTAGTGTCAAAATACTTTTAATAGTACTTTAATAAGTAACTTAAATAGGCTATATTATATTTATACACACAATCAATTAAATGTTAACTGTAATATATATCAGATAATTAAATTTGTTGAACTTTCAACTTGTATTCTATAAAATTTAAAATACAAGTCAACAAAATTTTTTAAAAATAGAGTTTATATATATATATATCTTTATATAAACTGCGGCAATATTATACTATTTATGCTATGTATAGTGATTATATAAGTAAAAAATTGAAATTTTGGCTTTCAGTGGATTAAATTTAGTACTAGTTATACTATGGTTGGGAGAGAAAATATCGCCCTTTCGGCACCACTGAAATGTTGTATACAGTATATTACTGTACTAAGAATAGATTTGAATCAAAAAAGTATTAAGATATATATATTCTTTTTTAATTTTATAACTTCAAAATGCATAATTTTATGAAGAACTAGCATTTTATTTAATTATATTTAATATATTATAAATTATATTACTATTAAAACATTTATTATTGTATACAAACATACACACACACATACACACATTCTCATATACAGTGACTCACACATAGAGCTACGCTGAAATGCCTAACCGATAGTGCTTCGACTCTTCGTATGCTTTATAATGTATTGCCAGTTGATGATGCTAGCGTAGTGTCAACACTGTGTTCTATGTGTTAAATACAGTACATTATATATAACATAATATATTAATCAATAATATTTGTGATTTTAATTTAATCAATAATTTGTTAATTATTAATATTTTGTGAATATTATTTTTGTGCCGATACCTACACATCATACTGAACACAACCATGTAAGACATAATACATAATTATTTATAGTTTAAATATTTATCGATCGGTATAAAAATACATATAAATCCCATAGACCTGTCAATCATAGCAATCCTGTGCTCTGGTTACATCACTGCATCAACAGTTGCGTAACTATAGAATATTTTAGAAGCATAGCCTTAACAATACATTTATTGATTAGTAGATTCACTTTATAATAATGCTTTGCATCCATTGTTTTATTCAGTTACTCGCTTGCTATCATAGAGCACGCATCTCTTGTTTTTCAGTTTATTATTACTATACACTATATTATATTGTATTCTAAACAATGTGTACACCCTATATATTTCAATGTGCAGTTAACTTTAAATAAAATACAGTTTTAATTCTAAGTGATTGTATACACTTGAGACGGAACCTATGGAACATTCCTGTTAATTAATAATTATTTATTAATTATTTTCATCATTCATCAACAACACTCAACATTGGCTTTTTTATCACAGCTTCGCTTCAATGACGGGAAAGTCAACCCCACACCCGTCACAATTTTAACTAAAATCAAGTTTTTAAAAATATAACAGATTTCAGAAAAAATGTTTATAATGCTTAATAAATCGATGGAGTCAAGCTATAATTTAACACAAATAACAATAAGTTTTCGAGGTTTTAGAGATATTAAGTTTTGGCTGATCTACATTATACTATATAAATCCGTATAAGCGGTATTGTTAGTATAACTAAATATTGTATATGGGACCAATTATACGGTTCATCAATAGATTATGTTGCTAAATTAGCATAATACAGTATAGTTTAGATACATATAGTCTATAAGTAATTAGTATTAAACAGTCTAATAAATTACTAGTAAATTCACTTAAATATTAGGTTTAGTTAGTTTGGGGTTAGGTTAAGTGAATGGCGTGCGGTAGCGCACTATTTACGATGATTAGGTTAAAATTTAGGTTAGATTTAGGTTTATATTAGATTTAAGTATATTGTTTATTAATTATACTGTATCAATAATAATATCTATATAATCTAATTTAAATCAAATTTGAAAAATTATATTATTATATAAATAAATAATATACTGGTAATCAAATTAGAAAAAATACAAATAATTAGAAATTAAAAGTTTTTTATTTGTTGTACGATTAAAGTAATCACTAAATTTATATTATAAAATTAAAAATTATATTAACAAATAAAACTTAATAAATAAAACATATGACATATTTAATGATAATTGATGTAAAGTAATGATTCAAACGAGTCCGGCATCTTTGGCGAGGGAGTAAAATATTGTTTGATTATCATTCAGTAGATTATTAGGTGAATCAAACTCAGCCACCCGTCCCTCGTGAAGAACTAACACACGGTCTGAATCCATGATTGTATTCAATCTGTGAGCTATTGTAAGGACAGTACATGACTTGAATTCATGTCTAATAGTTTGTTGTATCAGTGCGTCGGTCTCCACGTCTACCGCAGCCGTGGCCTCATCGAGAATAAGTACAGCCGTGTGTCGGAGCAGAGCTCGAGCCAGACATATGAGTTGGCGCTGACCAACACTCAGGTTTTCTCCGCCTTCAGACACACGATAGTCTAGTTCTGTGTCTTGTGATTTGACAAATGACTTGAGATGTGAGTTCTCTAATGCTTTCCATAAGTCATTGTCTGAAGACTTTTCAAACGGATCTAAATTAGAGCGAATGGTTCCCGAAAATAATATCGGATCCTGAGGTATGATTGTTAGACGTGATCTCAAGTCTTGGAGACCCATTTGACTGATATCAATACCATCGATGACTATTTTACCGAACACTGACTCAATAATTCTAAAGAGTGCCAAAGTTAGTGATGACTTCCCGGCACCGGTTCGGCCAACGATTCCAATCTATTAAGAAAATAAAAAATTTATTAAATTAAAGTAAAACTAATCTTTTAATTAGTAAAATGTTTACCTTTTCTCCCGGTTTTACATTTAAATCAACTCCTTTTAATACCAAATCCAATCCCTCTCTATAACGAGTGCCATATCCTTCAAAAGTTACCTTTCCTTTATCAGGCCAATTGTCCGGTACCTTACATTGTGTTTGCCAATCAGCCTCCCTGTCCACCTGACTATATTCATCAATACGTTCGACGGCCACCACATTATTTTCCACTTCGGCAAACATACGGACACACATATTAAGAGCTAATGTAATATTCATGGCATACGATATCGAGAGACCAGCACTTCCAGCTGTCATTCCGTCACCCGAATTGCGGGCCAACACAGCAAACAGTGCGGCAAAAAATATCAGACAATTAGCTAACACCTCGAGCCGCACCTGAAGCCAACAATTGGCAATAGCATTGGGATAGTAGCACATCATGTTGTTGTCCACACGTTTGTCTGACTCTTTGATAAACCTATCACTACAAGCATAGGCTCTTATAGTGGACACACCATTAATTGTTTCGCTGAAATGAGTATATATTGGCGATCGAGTAATTGACTCTAATCTTTAAAGTTTAAAAAATATCATAAATTAATAATAATAATAATTACGGTATAATATAAATAACAAACCTTTTTAGTTGTCTTGAAGTTATGATATAAACTTTTTGTATGAGATAATAGATAATAAATATGGGAACAAATACGGCTATAAACAATGGTGTTTCTATTGTTATGATTATGATTGTGGCCAACACTGACAAAGTGGTGTTTAATAATATCCTAAATAATTTTAATAATTTATTATATTAATAGTAATGAATCAATGAATTATTAAAACATAAATTATATACAAATACTAACCTCAACGACATTTGCATCAAAGTGTCCAAAATGTCTATATCTTTGCTAAATCGGTTGACTATACGTCCTATAGGTGTGGTATCAAAGAAACTCATCGGTGAGTGCATCATAGCATTCATCAATCTTTGATGTAATGTCTTGGATGCCAACAGTGTACCGGTTACGATGGCTACCCAACCAAGAGATACGGTCAGTGCCTGGACAAACCCAATCAGTGCATATATGCCAATATAATAGGCATTTTGATCGGCACCGGTATGATCGCCCCATTTGGATAACCAGAAACTAGAACCAGAACTACAGCCATTTGTAACGATATAGCAAAACAGTATAACAAAAGTCCAGAATAGAGACATAGATTTGGCATATTTAGCATAAACCTGATGTAAACAATATTCAGATATTATTATAAATTTATATATTTATAACTATAGTTATATATAATATACCGTAATCTTAACACTTCCCACTTCAGCCTTTTCAGAGTCAACCAGTTTTGACATATCTTTCTTGTCATCGTTTGCATCGTTGTTCACGATTGTTGTAGTCTTCTTACGCCTATTAACTACGGACTTCTCTTTTTCATTGTCTTCAACTTCCTCTTCAGTCTTATTCATAGAGTATTCTTTAACTAATTCTGCAAAATCTTTGTCCTCATGAAGTAAGTTATCGTAAGTACCAATTGATCCAATTTTCCCATCTTTTAGTACAACAATCAAATCGACATCCGGTAACACAAAGAGTTGATTTGTTACCAGAATTCTGGTTTTATTCTTCAAAACACCGGTTTTTGTATCTAAAACTTCAGTCATTATATGTTTGCCCACATGTGCGTCAACTGTTCAGAAAAAACAAAATATATATTATATACAGATTATTGTTGTTTTGCTTTTTACTTACCGGCGCTGAGCGGATCATCGAGTAGATAGAGATCGACATCAGAATATACAGCTCGGGCTAAACTGACTCTTTGTTTTTGACCTCCGCTTAAATTAATGCCTTTCTCTCCAATTTCTGTGGCGTCTCCGGCAGACAATTGATGCAAATCCTGTTTGAGAGCACAACTCCGGATCACTTGATCGTAAAGTTTATTATCCAATGGTTTTCCAAACAATATATTTTCCTTTACGGTTGCATTTTGTATCCACGCCTGTTGGGGAACGTATGCTATTTTGGTACCACCTTTGATGCTAACATTTCCGGAGACTAATTCCATTTCACCCAACAGTGCCGATAGGAATGAGCTTTTACCGGAGCCGACACTACCGACTATTGCAACAAACATGCCGTCATTGACTCGCAAATTAATGTTATCGAGTGTAGGAACTGCTCCATTGCGGACATCATCGACTGTATCCCATGTAAACCGGCCATTATCTATACTAACCATCTCTGATGAACTGTACGAACGTTTTACATAACCAGACAATTCAGGGAAATCTAAAAACTTATTCAAACGTTTTACTGATACACTGGTCTGAAATATATTAATAACAAAATTATAAATTGTTAATATTATTAATTAATTAATATAACTAATTATAAATTCATTTACCAGAACTAAACCGTTGATCATATTGGGAATCATTAGGAGTGGTATTCTTAGCAAATTAAACAGTGATATTGAAACAAATATTTTGCTGGCGTCTAATACACTATCGTTGATGACTATGTATAGACCGAAAGTCATCAATGAAACAAACAGTGGAGTACACGATGCGATACATATAAATATTGTGAATATCCAACCGGAACGACGCAAAAATTTTATCTCCTGTTCCCTAATATGTTGTATCATTTGGGTGAATGCCTTTTCCCAAGCATACAACTATCGATAAGTAAATTAAATGATAAACCATTAGTTTTGAGACTTAAAAACTGTTATATCGTTCATATATATTACTTTTAAGACTTTAATACCGCTAAGAATCTCATTCATTGTTTTCAATCGTTTGTCTTTGAGTTTCATTTGTTTCATTTGATACTGTTTTACTTTGGCCGCCGTCACACCATTTATCGGTAAAAATAGTATCATAAGTGCGAGTCCACCGAAAACGGCAGTTCCCATCTCATTATACAAAAGATACACAGCTATACCCATCTGTATGGGAGCCGTATATAAGAAGCTAAGCCAAGGCAACAGATCTATATATATATAAATATTATTATTAGTTTCATTTCAAATAATAAAATTGATTATTATTTATACCTGAAAATCGTTGGCAGTCAACGGCCATAATGTTGACGATCTCACCGGTTGTCGTCTCCTTTTTTGCCGAATTGCTTAATACAAGTGCTTTACGATAGACGGCTGATATAAGACAGGTCTTTATGCGCATACCTTTATATTAAAAACATTACATTATTTTTTTTCTCAATTTTTAATATTTATGTTAAATCAAAAAAAAAATAATAATCAAATTAGTGATTAATACCCAATACAGTCATACGTTGCGACTGATATGAAGTGACCAAACTGTTGAAGACATTTGTGAACACAAATAACAGGGCATATATGTATCCGTGCCAACTGGGCTCAGTTGATGAGGTAAAATTGATTAATAATCTATAAAATTTAATTATATTATTATTATTAAATTGACTTTTAAAATTTTATTAATAGCCAATAATACATTATTATACAGTATTTTGTTGTGTGTGTGCAAAGATTACAGTTTATGTTTATACAGTACTAAACTTTATACACAATTTTAAATATAAAGTACCGCTATTACTAAACAGAGTTAGTAAAGTATAAGCAAAATACAGATATAAACTATTATTAAAGTTATTAAAAGTATTTTTCACTTAAATTAACTAATTAATTACATTTATTATAATATACTTTACTTACTTAAGTATCATAGGATTGGCTAACTGTAAGCAATCGGTGAATAGTCTTATGAGACACGGGGGCAAAAAGTAAGCCCAAAACGCCTTTCCCACTACAATGGCAATGTTGCTTGATGCTTTTTCACCAATTTTATTACTTTCCTTTACCAACCCATTTGTTAACGATTTATCTAACTTTTCCATTGCTTTATGTTCTTCATCACTGTATTTATCACTTTTCCAGTACTGATTGAAATATTTAAATATATTTTTAGTACAATCCTCGCGACGAACGGCCCATAAGTCGTGGACAGTCAACGGATTTCTCCAGCCTTTGATTATCAATGATGTCAACCAATCAAATGATAGTCTCGATGGAAATGAAACGTATTCTTTGGGACAGACATTGCCATTGACTTCAATAAAATACTCGTTTTGTGGTAAACGGTCGGCAAATGAACAGATAATTAATAAGAGAGTCGTCAATGAAAACTCTGTACAATACAGTGCAAACTCATGTGTTTGTCGATAGTCTTGTGTCGCATAAGTGGCTACCGATAAGGCGCCCAAAATAGTATCAAAAAACAAATAAAACCACACAATACCGCTACAGTGGACACCGGCCCGTCGATGTCCGTATAGTACAAAACATATGGCCAATCGTGATATAAATTGTATGGCTGTTGCAATAATATATGAAGTGCTGGGATTATCGGCCCATTGAAACTTACGACACAAACTTAATATAAAATCAATAAATGTTATAACTGTCCAAACGATTGCCACCAATAATCGCAAAATATTATATCCGTTCCAATTAATCGGTGGTTTCTTTGACCGAATGCAGTCTATTATTAAATACGGCAAAAATATCCACAAAAATATTGCCGGAATCCATACAATAAATGTTTCGATAATACATGAGCTTAATGTCGGCGATTGAGTTTCCCAACTGATCTCTGGATCCTAATATTAGTAACGAAATATGACTTTTAATTGAATTTTTATTTATATTTAACTAACTTTATCAATGAAATAAAAAAATATTGTARTATTTAGTAGAATTATCATTTTTAAAAAAATTAATTATTTAAAGTACAATTAAAATTTGTCAATATCTTTTCTAATAGTTTAAACTGTATCATTTAAAAGTTTAATTGTAAGAATTAATTTGTATTATTAAATATAAATAGTTTATTTTAAAAATTTAATTATATAAACACATTTAGTAACTTACAAATAACTCTATATAGTAATTTAAAATCTTAAATAATTTATACTAATTTTAGAAATTATTTTAATGATAACTCACCCATATTTTTGAATTATTAGCACAAATACTTTCAATTCGTTCAAACATTTTTTTTAATAAAAATAATAAAAATTAATGTGGATTTGAAAAATAAACTCTTAATAATTTTTTAAATTTATTTTAACATATATGATATTTTTTTAAAAATATATATCATGTTAAAAATAAATTTTATAATAATAATAATATTACTACTAATATTTTTTCATAATATAACTTTAATATATAAATAAATAAAAAAACAATAAAAATTATTATTTAAATTATAAATAATTACAATGTTGTATTGAACAGTTTTATATAGTATTTCAATTTATGATGCTTACAGAAATAATATACAATTTTATCCAAATTTTATCTAAATGTTATATATATATATTGAGCTATATAAACAATTTAGAAATTGATATATTAATATACTGTATTATATTACAGATATTTCAAGTAAAATTATTGGATTTTTCAGTTATTTTCTTGCTAAACTAAACTATTATATTTAGCACAATATCTAATTTTTTTATAAAATTAAAATACTAATACTGCAAATTTATCACTATTTATAAAAATAATTAGTACATTGTTTTTTTTAACATTTTGAGCCTTTAATTAGAAAGTAATAATTAAAAAAAATGAAATATCATTTTTCTATTATTAAACAATATTATTGTATAAATAACAAACAAATGTTATTGATTTTTATTAAATTCAATTTTTTTTATCTCAAGTTAAAGTATTTGTTATTTTGTTATTTGCATCTATAAAAAAATATCTTGTAATATCTATACTATTTTATTATATTTATATCAATAATAATATTATTTATTTAAATTAATAACTATATTCAATGGTAAATTTCTTGGAAACATTTTAATTTTCAACTCTTTTAGAAATCACTTGTTTTGTACTGAAGGCTTATATATCATATTATGTTTATGGCAGTAGTTATGCTTATACTTTCAATGGCACATAAATAATATTGTAAATTAATTAGTTTTATTACAAAAAAGTATAATTTTATTATTTTGTGAAAATAAAAGTAATTAAACAATAATTTTGATATATATTTATTAAATATTATTAAATATTTTGTACTAATATATTGAACATCACATACTAATCATATACAGTATATATAGCATTATTACTCTGCATTGTTTTAGAAAATAGTTTTCATATGTAATTCAAAAAATAAAATATTTTAATTTAAACTATTATATGTGCATTTTTTACGCCGCAGTATTCTGCATTTTTTAAAATTAAATTTAAAGTGTTATTTTAATGATAAATAAATAAATAAATTGAAAATAGCAAATATAATAACAATATATTAATAAAATCCTAATTAAATTAAATTATTTTTAATAAGTTTGTATCTGAAATATTTTAAACACAATAAACCAATTTTTATTAATTAAATATTATTATTATAAATATTATTGTATTGTTAGTTAAAATATAGTAAGTTTCTATGAATACAAATATGCAAAATAATTGTTAACCATGATATATATTTTTAAATGATAAATAAAATTTAAATAAATTTATATTTGAAAATAAACTTGTATATAGTTAATAATATTTTTGTATCTATTGTTCATATTTATTATATTAAGTTATAATTTAAAAAAATATCTCTTTTAATTTTATTTATCATTTAAAAATATATATATCATGGTTAACAATTATCTTGCATATTTGTATTCATAGAGTTATATAGAAGTTATTTTGTACTCAAATATTTATTTGCAATAGTCTAACTAATTTATTGATAAGAGTTTAATTAGTTTTAAGCAATAAAATTTGCACTTTTTATTATTACTGTATATTAATCATTACAGGTAACATTTTTTGACAAATTTTATTACTTAGAATTTTAGAATTTTATTAAAGTATTACATTATAAAAATAATAGAGTAATAAAATGCAAAAAAAACTATCATGATATCAAACATTACTCATAACATTAAAATAGATATATAAGTTAAGCAAATATGATGATTGTTATCTATTGTATTATCTATTATAGTTAAAGATATATTTATATATATTATTTAAATTAAATATATTTTCAGTGATAAACAATTAGTTTTTTTATGTGTATATAAATTAATTTAAAAACCAGTGTTGCAAATGTTTTAAGAAATAACAAAAATCTTAGTGTGGGTCACAAATTTTTAGTGAATCTTTAAATGACAATTTATATAATTTTTAAGTAAATTCCCTATAAATTCTCTATAAATTCCCTATAAATTCCCTATAAATTCCCTATAAATTCTCTATAAATTCCCTATAAATTCCCTATAAATTCTCTATAAATTCGCAAATAAATTCTCTATAAAGTTCCTATAAAATCCCAGAATAAAAGAAAGCATATTTTTAATTAAATAATAAATAGTGCAAGGTGAATAAAGAAAAAATATATAAATCTATAGATATTTTACATAAATGATTAAACAAAATCGTTGATAAAATGTCATATAGTTATCATTTATTTATAAACTAAGTGTATTTTAGGGACAATTTTCTCACTGTATAAATAAATATAAAGGACTTTTAATTACAGATTATAAATAAATCTAATTAAACAAAAGTTCAGTTGATATAACACAATTGCAATGCAATATAAATTAAGTTTAAAAAAACTAAAATGAAATCACAATAAAACTTGTAGTTTTGATATTAAATAATAATATAAATATTATATATTTAAATCTAAATATAATTTAATTATATAGTTTATTAAAATATTGCATATAATCAATTTTGAATACATAAATAAGAATAATTGAACTTGGTGCATTAAATGCCCCAAAGTTAACATCAAATGGTATTAAGTGCACAAATAATTTCAGTATAAAATTCAGTAATATTATAATATAAAGCAAATATCAATAATACGATAAAATATTTTACTAAAAAAATTTAATTAACAAAATTATTTTGACATCATTTTTGTAGTTTTGTTTCACAAATAAATATATAAATATAATATTCAATTCAAACAAATATAYWTTTTTTTGTAAACCATATTCTTAGCTATTTATTGCTATTATCAATTAATTGTTTAAAAATAAAAGTGAGTTATGCAATATATGATTTAATAATTGATTTTTTTAAATATATTAAACTTTTTATATATTTTATTTAAAAAAATAATTTTTAATTATTATGTAATTTTATATCAATCGGATAATTAATATTACAAAACAAATATGTATTTTAGTAAAATAAAAGATATTACTGATGAGGATAGATCTAAATTACATGATTTATGTATTTAATAATAATTATTTTTAAAAAAAGTTAATTCATAATATTGTATAATACATGAGGATACCATTATAGTATTATAGTAATACAGTGTGTATATAAATATTTGATTATTTTTTAGGAAAATTGGAGGAAATTTATTACTAAAAAAATCATGATGTCAGGAAGGGGTAACCGGCTCACCCCACAATTGCAACCCTGTTTGAAAACATAAAATAAAATATTTTTAAATATTTATAATAATTAATATAAATAAAATAAACTTCGATAAATTACATCGATATTATGTAATAAATCATGATTGTATGTACAATATATAATGTTTAATATTTTACAAACATTACAGTAATTACTGTTTTATATACAATATATTGATATAATAGTAGTATTGTGCTGAAAAATATATTGACTTTTCAATTAATATATTTTAATTACAATCATTTGATAAATGATTTTTAATTAAATATTAATTTAATTTACTTATTTACAACAACAAAAATCTACATACAACAGGTGTTTATACATGAAAAATACCAGAATTTGATTTTATTATTCAAATTTATCATTATATGTGTAAAAACTTTTTATGAAAGTACTATTTTATTTATTTATACTTAACTTCATTAATAATAAATGATATTTTTCAAGTGCATCACAAAAAATTATTTATAACAAACCTATTTTATACTGAATAATTATTTTATAATCATGAATATTATCAAATAAAAAGAGTAATAATAATAATAATAATAATGAAAAATAAAATATTTTTATCTTTTATAGAAATTTTTTTAGTTATTTCTATAATAAATATAATAAATAGTGATTGGGTTGTAGTCTGGAAGGATGACTTTAATACGGATAAACTGGATCTAAATAATTGGCAATTTGAAGTAGGAAGGGGTCCTAATAATGATGGTTAGTTATAAATATATATCAATATATATATATTATCGATATTTTAATTTGAACATTACTATTTTTATTTATAAAAATATAATTTATCAATTTTTATTGTATTTAATTGTATTATTATTATAGGTTGGGGTAATAATGAATTAGAGTACTATACTGACGGCCCTAATGTCGCCGTAGCTAATGGTGTGATGTCTATCAATGTAAAGGTTGAGGACATGAATGGTGGTCAGTATACTTCATCGCGTTTGCATTCAAAAAATTCATGGACTTACGGCCTGTTTGAATGTCGGGCCAAAATGCCAAACGGCAAAAATCTGTGGCCCGCTATTTGGATGTTACCCGAAAATAATATATATGGAACATGGTCAATTTTCTATTATTATTATTATTATATAATATTTCATTTTGTAGATTAAATTTTTTTCCGATTTTTATTAATTAATTTCTATTAGTGTAATCATTTATGTCTTGATTTATATTATAAATTTTAAATACTTTATATATCTTTTTTCATATTAATATATAAAATATTAACAAATAATAATATCATTAAAGGGCTGCAAGCGGTGAAATAGATATAGCAGAGGCTCGAGGGGAACGACTTAATCAATTATTAGGCAGCATTCACTTCGGCGGTCAATGGCCTAACCATTTAGTTGCGACCAGCAATGAGGTCAACTTTACCGTCGATTTTTCGGCCGACTTTCATGTATTCGGAATGGAATGGAGTGAGACAACCGTGAAATGGACAGTCGATGGCAACCAATTTTCCATACAAGATATCAATCGTAATTTGTCTAACGGTGCACCATATACGAAAAATGGTCAACCATTTGACCAACCGTTTCATTTGATATTAAATGTGGCAGTGGGTGGCCAATTTTTCTCGAACCCACAGTACGGGCCAATGGTAACACAGGACGAGGCCAAACAATGGCCTCAACCCAATATGCAGGTCGACTGGTGTAGTGTATCGCAATTCACACCAACTGATACAACACTCGCTACTACTACAACACATGCACCCGATACCGTGACAACCCATCCACCTGATCCCGTGACAACCCATCCACCTGATCCCGTGACAACCCATCCACCTGATCCCGAACCTGCAGCTAATACGACAGATCCAGTAACTCCGACCAAAAAACCTGGTCCAACTAAAAAGCCGGGACCATCTAAAAAGCCGGGACCATCAAAGAAACCGGGACCTTCAAAGAAACCCGGACCGTCTAAAAAACCGGGACCATCTAAAAAACCGGGACCATCTAAAAAACCGGGACCATCAAAGAAACCGGGACCATCCAAAAAACCTGGACCCTCTAAGAAACCTACGCCAAAACGTAATAATAATAATAATAATAATCGCAATAAAAATAAATGTAATCCTAATAATAGAAATTGCAAACAAAAAAACTATAATGTAAAAGTTTAATGTTTTTTTTTAATTTTAGACAAATTAATAAATATTAATAGACAGAGATAATTAGTAAATGATTTAATCATTATACTCAGTTGTCATTATATTATATAAATAATCACATTAATCACTATATAAGTGAGCCATAGTATAGATAAAAAAAATATTTAAGATCATAAATTTAAAACTATTTATACTAAACATTTTCATAATTTAATTCATAACGAAATAATTGGATACAAATACAAATTTTTAAAATATTTATAAATTACTATTTCTAATTATGATTGCAGTAGTTTGTTAGTTATATTAATTATTTATATAAATTTATAGCTTAGTATTTAAATATTATTTATAATATACAAATAATAATAAATAGATACATAAGTTTGAATTACTATTTAATTAATATTCTTATATTGTTAGCTAATAGTATATAATATATACAAATATTTCAAGTATTTCATAATTTTATACAAATATAATTTTTAATTTATTTATGAAAGCCTTTAAGCACATTAAGATGAATACAAATAAAATGCAAAAATATTTTATGACAACAAATATTATAAACAAAAATAATTTAATTATCAATATTTAGATGCAAATATTCAGCAATAAAAATGCGAAAAATTTTCATCAAATTATTAATTGTAGAAAAGTTTAGATTCTCTCTGTTATCGGACTCCCGATGCCAGACACTGGGAAACGGTGTCGGTATCATATGAAGCACCGGTACATTAAGCTTAAGAAACGGTACATGGTCGTCCTCTATATAACTAAATGGGTGTCGGCTATTAAAATATGATGTCCGCTTACGACCACTATTACTGATTTCCATTAAATTTAAATCATTCAGTTTTTTCTCTTAATAACAGAATAACAAACAAACAAAAAACAGTTTAAATTATATATTATTATATATTTTAAAAAATGAAAAATAAATACCAATTTCCATAAGTCTGTTAAAAAGTGGTTTAGTATTTGGAAAATAACTATAAAACTTGGGATTTGCGGCACCAATCAAGTCAAGCAAAACCATGAGTTCAATCCTATCCAATTCAGATGTCTGTCCAAGCGATGAGTTTTGGCACATATTTGTCATACTTTTCGGATACTGTTTATGATTCCATTTGTTGGCCAAATGTCGGGAGCCGTACAATGAGTCCTCATTAGACCACTGGACCATTGCTTCTTCGCCATCGAAAAACACCATTTGAACGGTTGTCTCATTGTTTGCCTAAAATTATTAGACAACAATAATAATCATTAGATTTCAAATTACCGGTATTTGTAAATATCTTTTGATACTAAACATAAAACTAAGAGAAGTTTTGTTATACTTTTTTAAGGTATTTGTCTAATATGAGTCCCAAATGTAATATCATAGCACAGGGAACGGCTGAGTCAATGGCTCCGATAAATGTTTTTTCTCGATTCAGTTTAGAGTCATAATGACAGGACAGTATGATTCGCTTACAATGGTTGGGCTCTATTGTGGCCATTATGTTGTTGAACGTACGCCTTCCCAATGGTGTACTACTAGTAAACTTGTCCTCCTCTAGGCTCCAACCCAACGATTTAATCATTTTAATGATAAACTTTATTTATTATACAAAAATATATGGTTATAATATTTTATTTATATTTATTATTTTTTTTTAAATTACTAAAGTTAAAATAAAAATAATTAATAATATCTAAACAAACTTTTTGGACAGATTTGTGACCATCGGTTCCTGGACTCCGCGGTAAAAGTATTGAGTCCAATATAGATTCAAACATATCTCGATCTTCAAACCGTTTTGAGGCCAAAAATTTTATCTTATTATCCGTCAGTGGCTTTGGTTGATGTGTCAACTATTATGTAAATAAATTTTGTTTATTATATAATACAATATTAGCCACATATAAATCATTCATCGGGTCTTATATTATATTAAAAGATTGATTTAATCAGACTGTAGTGTTATGTATGGTATGGGTTAATGCAATTGTTATTGATTAGCAACTAATTAACTAATTGCATACAAATCTCTTTCACATATATATTGTATAATAAAGTCGACAATAAATCTACTAAAACACTAACACTATTGACGTAATCTTTTTTTCTATTGTTAAACAAATGTGATATAATTCTCATGAAATAAGAGTGTATTACTGTTTATTGAAGATTATTGGATTTAAACTTAATTACATTATATTTAAAGTAATAAATTGGATCAAGTGTTTGCTAAACAATTTATTGTGTCAGTGTGTGTGTGTTTTGATTTAGTGAGTAAGAGAGAGAGAGAGAGAGAGAGAGAGAGAGAGAGAGAAAGAGAGAGAGAGTATTAGACAGATATAGAGAGTGAATGAGAGAAACTTTATTTTTTTTAAATTAATGTTAATTTTAATACAGTATTATCTATATTCTAAACATTTTTAAAAAATTTTAAATTACAAATTAATAGAGACATTAATGTACTCAATACAAAAAAGCAATTTATTTTCCTTATAAATAATATATGCATAATCTCTCTCTTTCTCTCTCTCTCTCTCTCTCTCTCTCACACACACACACACACACACACACACACATACACTCACTCACTCACTCACTCACTCACTCACTCACTCACTCACTCACTTACTTTCACAAACAAAATTATAAACCTAATAACACATTAAACTTTTATACTTTTGAAATAATGTTTATTTTTTTAACTATGTCAAACTAAATAAACATTTATGAATATTATCATTTTTATAAAAAAATTATTATGATATAAATAAAAATAACCTTGAATTTTAAATATAATATTATAGTTTATATTTGATAAATATATTAATAGATTAATTCATTAATAATAATAATAATAATAGACATAAAATCTTTTATACAATAATTTTCAAACAAACCTCTCTGTAATCCCAACGCTTGAAGCGATTGTGTTGTTGTGATGTTTGTGTCAAACATTGTATACATAATAATAATAAACTAAATATTAAAACATTTATAAATACGACTATAAAATTCAATTTAAATAATTTTATTTTATTTAAAAAAATTATTAATGAATTCATTATTGTGACATTGTTTCAACAATTTTAACATATGATATGTAGAAAAATTGAATCAAATCAAAAATCAATTTTATTTATTTGAAAAAAATAAACTTTAATTATTAACTTCAAAAAAAACAAAAACTAAAAAACTTTTGACAACAATAAATAACAGGAAAATTGTGTATTCATATGACTGTCCTTAACATACAATACAATAGGAGAGAGAAAGAGAGTCTACACTTGTATGCGATTAACAGCTAATCGTATATAAAATATGTGTTGAGTCGCCGTCTAAAGGCATACGGCGTTGATATAGGGATTGACATTACGTACGGATACGTCACTCATATTAATGCATTCAATAGCACTATCAATATTAAGGCATTCAATATATTGAATAATACTTTATATTAAATTGTATAAAACATAATAACATATTGTACACTAATTTAAGTTTATTTTTTGTGAAAATTATAAATTTATTTTCACCTGGCTAATAGTTAGTAATATGTATTATTGTGAAAAAATGTTTTTTTGTTTAAAATTATTACTAATTGATAGATTAATTTTTTTATATAATAAAGTTTATATAGTATAATAATACAGCATAAGCATAACCTAAAGTATTTATATATTTTTTAAAACAATTATCAAAACTAAAATCAAGTACTTAGTGATGGCCTACAAAATCTTATCTATTTTTTGTAAAACAAATTATAATGATTTCTAAATTAATCGGTTATAAAGTGTATAACAATTGTTTCAACAAGTATTGTACTAAACTGTTGTTTTATATACATGTAGTAAACATAAAAAAATATAAAGTAATAATAATATTAGTAAAATAAATAAACTAATTAATCACTTAAATAACTTATATTAAGTTGACTTTATGGTATATATGTTACTATTTTTATATACAGTATAACATTAAGTTATAAGTTAACAAAATCTGTCAAAAGTCTATTTATTATACAATTAATTAACTGTATTGTTATGTAAGAAATATTATATTTACTATAGTTTACTATCAAAATACTTATACTCTAAATATACTGTATGTCTTAATTAAAATACAGTATAAATATCAATGTCAATGTGTAGGTTGTTGACATAATTGCTTATTTTTAGCTATAAATATACACTAATTTACCAATAGTGTAGTATTTAATAGCTAAATGAACCTGTATAGTATATAATGTTTATATCATAACTATTTACAGTATTATTGAATTAATTATAAGGTAATACATTTTTTTTATTTAAAATATTATTAAATTTTACATTTAAAAAATTATATATTTTGTGTTTAAACATAACAAAGAATTGCATAATAAAAGCATATATTGTAATTGATTTATTTGTTATCACTGTTTATATAATTATTAATAATAGATATCATAACTAACTAGTGAGAGAAAATTAAAATACCCCCTCCCCCTCCCTGTCCCTTAAGACCAACATATTTAGCCGGATTAGACTAAAATTAATCTTGTTTTTCATATTTACATTTCTTATTCATAATGTATTTAATATTTTTAAAACAATTTTTCATAAAATTATCAATAGTTTGCTCATTGATCTCAAATTGATAATATATTTCATTAAAATTCACACTTTTAAGATATTTTAGTTGAGATAATGATTCAAATGTTGATTTATTAGTAATTGTAACACAATTAGCGGCAAAGTATCGAAGTTTAGGATAATTGTTGTCAATATTGTTAAAGAATCCGTCATCGAGTTTGAGATGACCACCAATGGACAGGTGTGTCAATTGAGGAAATCGATGACTTTTTGTTAGCAAATGATTGCGTCCACAACTGTTTCCTATATATAAACTGAATACTTGGGGAAAGTATGCTCCGATTATGGCCAACCAGTTGTCTAATTGATTGACATTTGGGATGTCAAAGCTAATCGATAGGCGCCTTAATTGACAGCATTTTTTTCCAACAGTTTGTAAATATTTATTTTTATAAATCATTTTAGTTGTACTTTTGCCGTCTGACCTCAAACACAGTTCAACCAATTTTGGCATTTTTGATAAACCAATAAACAATTGTGACAACGATTGGTCGTCCATTCCCATTATCTGTACGTCCATTGATTGTATTTGTTGACCGCATTTATCGGCAAACAGTAGATACCAATCGGTATCGCTTTCGTGATAAACAAACTTAAATGTTGACAATCTTTTAAATGACAAGTTGTTATACAAAAATTGTTGTCTTAAATGTACGTTTGCATAGGCCGTGTCGTTCAATGATTTAATCGATAGTGATGTCAATTGTTTAGCAAATTTTGATAACAATTTGTATATCAATTTCATTGACAATCCTATCTCTACATAGATATCAATGTTTGTCAAATGATGGTTATATTTAGTGAATACATTGCAAATGTTTTTATTCATCAATGAATTCAAGTTCTGTCTTCGAGAGGACTGAATATGAGTAATATTGGGACACTTTTTGATGATTTTCTTCAATATCTGCCATTTAATTGTCCGATAAATTGGTTGTATTTTGAATGAAACAACTGTTTCATAAATAAATGTTTGCCATTGTTTGCTAACGCATTCATATCGGAACCGGTCGTCAGTTGGCAGATATCTGAGTAATAGTCGGCACAAATCATCGCCAAAGCGGTCAAAACTGTCTCTCGGGTAGCGAACCATTGATTTATTAGACATTATGTTTTTATTTAAAAAAGTTTCTGATTTAAAAAAAAACTATTTTAAATCTTTATATACCATTTGATAGTAATATAAATTGATACAAAGTCATAGTGACTCACATTAATGCTATAAATTATAATACAATGTAATTATAATACTAAATAACTTATAAATAACTTATAAAAAATAATTTACAGAAAAATTAATAAATTAAATAATATTATAAATAAAAATTATGAATAAATATAATAAAAAATAATTATTTTCTACAGTTGATATTTTTTTAGTCTATAATTTTTATGATAATATAATTTTTGATTTGTATTTTTCTATTGATATTCTGATATTTAATATAATATTTAAGTCAAGTGAGGATACAATTGTCAGCTTAAGCTTTAATAAATTTGATATTTTAATTCTGTACTGTATATCATATACTGTATTAAATAGTTTTAGTATAGATATATTTATACAATATTTTAATTGTTATATGCTTTCAATATTTAATAAAAATTATTAATAATAAATATTTTATTATATTGTTTGGTTATTTAGCTAGTAATATACAGTACAATATCATATATTTACATGTTAATCGTCAAAATAATAAAATAGTTGCATAAAATTATAATTTTAGCATTTAATAAACACATAAATCTAACAAAAGTATATAAACTTTATCATTATTAAAATTCCTTAAAATTTATTTAAAAAATCTAAATAAAGAATCGCAATAAAAATATTAGTGTATTTATTGTATATTAATATTGTATATGTATATACTGTATAAGGAATTGATGTATGATTTAGCAAAAATTGTCTATCAATTCTACATTAAAATTATAATATATTCAAACACTTTTAAAATGTTTTCTGAAATGCATAAATCTATGTCTGTATGTCTGTATGTCTGTATGTCTGTATGTCTGTATGTCTGTATGTCTGTATGTCTGTATGTCTGTATGTCTGTATGTCTGTATGTCTGTATGTCTGTATGTCTGTATGTCTGTATGTCTGTATGTCTGTATGTCTGTATGTCTGTATGTCTGTATGTCTGTATGTCTGTATGTCTGTATGTCTGTATGTCTGTATGTCTGTATGTCTGTATGTCTGTATGTCTGTATGTCTGTATGTCTGTATGTCTGTATGTCTGTATGTCTGTATGTCTGTATGTCTGTATGTCTGTATGTCTGTATGTCTGTATGTCTGTATGTCTGTATGTCTGTATGTCTGTATGTCTGTATGTCTGTATGTCTGTATGTCTGTATGTCTGTATGTCTGTATGTCTGTATGTCTGTATGTCTGTATGTCTGTATGTCTGTATGTCTGTATGTCTGTATGTCTGTATGTCTGTATGTCTGTATGTCTGTATGTCTGTATGTCTGTATGTCTGTATGTCTGTATGTCTGTATGTCTGTATGTCTGTATGTCTGTATGTCTGTATGTCTGTATGTCTGTATGTCTGTATGTCTGTATGTCTGTATGTCTGTATGTCTATGTTGTATACGATGTATATACTAATATAAATTAAATCAAATTTTAATTATAATATGACTTATATAGAGAATGGTTATCATCAATGAATATTTTTGTTATACTATGACTTATAAGAAAAATAGGGGTTTTATATTTAATATTTTTTATGTTATATTATAAATACATAAAATTTAATAAAGCATTTGTGAAGTATTATAATTATTATACTAATTTGTAAGTAATTTATTCTATTAAAGTTTATTTCTTGGCAATGCTTTCTATTACATTCTTAACTGGTTTTACATGATTTAGTATTTTTTGTGATTAAAAATATTATTTTTTTAAAATATTGATAATTAAAATGACTTGAATTATTTTTATTAATGTCATTAAGGATTAGTAGTTAAACTTGTTGTATGTTTTCAATAATAAGCTCAGACTAAGTCAGTATAATACAGTAATATTTACTATATATTTACAATATTATTAAATCATAAAATTTTTCTAATTATATTATTTTAAATATTTAGATATCAATTTTATATGTTATACTTATTTTTTATTTTCTTTATTAAACCAAAAATATTCACAAAGTATACATACAATTGATAATGAAATGCCGATAAAACATAAATAAATAATATCTAAAACATGATTGACGGCCAACGGCTTAAAATTGGCCACATTTTGGCTCAAACTGTTGTGCAAATACTCGGTGTTTGGAAACATTTTCACAAATATTTGTATCCAATACCCATATAAACCACTTTCTCTTAACCCTACGATTCTATAGTATTTAAAAAAAACATCAAACAAATTGTTATAATTAAATAAATAATAATAATTTTAAACAAATTAATTACATTATTATAGTAAAGTACAGTATAAATAATGTATTTTATTTTTCATAAATATTTTAAAATTCATTAATTATTGAGCTATTGATTCATGACTTACATAGTATTCAAAGTATTGAAAGCTTTACGATTTATTTGTTTTTCAGTTACAGACAAATAGTATGGCAACTGTCCGGCACCGGTAGTAGACAAATGAAAGCGATTCAAAAATTGTTTGTTATTTCTCGATATAAGGTTTAAATGATACAAAAGATCCCATTTGTCTGTTACATAGGCGTACTGTCCACTCGTTATTTTGTCAAATAAAAATATTTTGAAGTGTTCGTCGGCTTCGGGATTAAATAATGCCAATCGAGACCTAAAACTCAATGCCATTGGTGTGTCCTCTTGACGGGCGTATGTGACCAATGAGTTGGACTCACCAGTAAGTATCCATAGGTCATCCCTTGCGTATAAGTCATCCCATGAATCGATGACTATATCTGGAACTGCTTTAATCATATAATCTAATAGATGACTGCTGTAAATGATGGACAACAACATGATTAACATAAGCCACGAACCATACAATTGTTTTTCATAGATATGTTTGAAATTTAGTGATTTTGGTATTGATTTTTCAAACATTGATAATAAAATATACCATAAGTTTTTCATGTATTTTCTATTCATTAGTGATGATAAAATTGTAAACACAAAAATTGTGACAAATATTATTAGCCAAACATTTAGATCAATACATTTGAGATATGTAAACATGGGTTGTCTACCCGGTTGTACCATATAGGCTATGATACCACTGTCATCATAATCAATTAGTACAGTGCTAATCAAATTAATTGATAAAACTTTAAATAATTTTTGATAATATAATAAGTTGTTTGTATTTAATATAATAAGAAAAATATCAGGTATTTCTTTATCTAGACTTTCATAAAATTCATTTGTTTTTATTGGTGCCCTAATATAACGTAATCTAAAAATAATAATTAATTAATTTATTATTTGTTGTGTTTGTGTTATATATATATACTTACAAAATATTTTCTTTGATTGCCATTTCTTTCATTAACATAATAAGTGGTCCACAAAAAATTGGCCATAACTTAAATTATGAAAAATATTAGGCATTGATAATAATGGTATAAATGATACGGTTATATTGTAATTGGGAAACTGTGTTAATTGAATCGGTTTGGTTTCATCAACCAGTAAACAAGCTTTATTATTTTGCATTTTTAAATATATTTTATGATCAACTATAATATTTTTGTATAACAATCTTTATTAATTTCTAATAAGTTTAAAATGGTAGATACTTTATCTAYCAGAATATTWTCATGCATTTTGTATCATCAATTGAATTATGTATTTTAAATCAATTTTTGTATATATATATATATATATATATATATATATATATATTATATATTATATATATTATTTTAGAAAACACAACAATGTTAAAATAACGAMAACAAATTGCAATTATTATTATTATTTAATCTATAATATGGATCGCGCATTAACATTTATTATTGTAATATAATTTTATAAATAAAACATATTAAAACATGTAATTTTGTCTAAATTGTCAAACTAATAATTATTACTTAGTATTTCCTATTATAATATAAACATTTATAGTAATTTGTATAACTATTATAAAATAAAAACATGAAAATATTGATCATTTAATGATAACCTTAATATCAAAATAATAAAAAATATTTATAAATATTACAAATAAATAAACAAATAAATAATTGAAAACTTTTTTTTCATAATTATCGTACAAAAATTGATTATTTAAATATTGATTATTTAGGTGATATTAGATACATATTTTAGAAAATTGAATTTTTAATATATTTGAAACTTTTTTTTAAATAAGTTGTAAAATGTTTRAYATTGACTTAACAACATTTATTCTCATTTGAATAATTAAATTTGTATTAATTTATCATTTAATCACATCATAACTCAATTGTCACGTATAGTAGGGATCGTGAGTTCAAAGCTCATTAGTCCACATTTGACCAGTTAGTTATATATATATATATATATATATATATATATATATATTTAAAAAGTATATGTTTTAAACTAAATTGATTATAAATATTTACAATAATAGCGCAAAATTACATAATCTCTTAATATGACGTAATACTAGCATATACTGTAAACATGTACTGCATTGTACTGTACATTGAATATATAATTATAATATATTGTATAAAAATTGTTATACTTGTGTGCAATAAATTTTATGACATGTAAACAAAATATTTATTAACAGGTATWAGTAATACATTGTGTATTATTGCAATTTCTAAACATGACGTGTGTTTAAAAATATACTGTTATATTATATACTTTTTATTTAGTTTAACATTTTATCTRCAGTACTTGCTATTGTAAATTAATTAAATTTTTAATATAGTTTTTATTTGATTATTAATTTAAATAGTATTTTTTAAACTTTACACAAAAAGTTATCATTATAAACAAATTCTTCAATAATTAGTTTTTTTAAATAATTTATAAAAATTGTAGTTAAAGTTATAGTTTATAAAAGTTATTTAGCAATGTATTCAAGGGATTCATTTGATCGTTTTGGTGATGATTTGTGTCAACTAATTATATCTTATTTGCCAATTGAAGAGAAATTCATGTGTGAATCAGTTTGCAGACAATGGCAACAATTAATTTATTTGACACAAACAGAGCTTATCATTGATAGTAATATCAAATATTTGGCAAACAGTATCACAATTGAAAAGATACTGCAAAAGTGTCCAAATATTACAATCATTGATACTAATAAACGACTTTTACCGGACACCCGATCCTTCATTATACATATATTAAAATATTGTCATCAATTGGTTCAGTTTAAGGCATACTTATTAGGCGATCAACTGAACGATGAACTATTGGATCAATTTATGGAAAAGTTTGGGAAACAGTTACACATTTTTGAAGTCATGTTAAGTATAAATCAATCGGAAATCAAGAATTGGTTTGATATGAATGCCAACAAATATACAAATTTGTGTCCACTTATTGTCGATGGAAAGCACTTCTTGTTGATTGATATGTCCAGAGAGTCGACGACTAAGCAATTAGATGTCAATAGTCTTATATTTGATGACCAAAATCTAAACTCATTTCAAACAATAACCGAAAATTATTGTCAAAATATTAGATCTATAACTATAGTAATTCGTGATTTTGCTGACATCTCAACAAATAGTCTTTTTGATGGATTATCACAAATGAGTTCATTGTTTCGACTAAAACTTCATTACATCCGTCAATCAACTGATGCACTAATTGCTGCAAATCTTCAACAAATTGGCGCCAATTGTCCGCACATTAAAACGTTAGTGATTGTGGTTTTAAATACCGATTTGCAGACATCTAGCGAATCGTATACACGAACATTGGCCACAATTAACCGACAATTTCTGCGCCTAAAGCGATTGGATTTTAAATGCTATAATTCGGGCGATTTTGTGGTCACCAGTCAATCGTTGAATTGTTTGCAACAATTGACACACCTGTCAATTGGTGTCCGAAACAACTATGGTATCGATGACCAGTTTTTTGTTGATATTCACCAACATTTGCCTCGCATTCAATATTTACGTGTATTTAACACCCGAATCACTGGACAGGCATTTATAAGTTTATGTCAAATGAAACACTTGCGGATCATTCGTCTCTATAATTGTCATATTAAGTCTATTGAAGCAAATGTCGACAAATTCATTAATTGTTCAAAAAGTATTGTTAAGGTGTCATTAAATAATAATTTTGATTATTAGATAACATATTAATGCATATTATAACTTATTTTATGAAAAATATATTACCAGAAATTCATTATCATTAATAAAAATCAAGTTAAAAACAATATTTTTTTACTAAATACCTTTAAATTATAATTCAAATTATTTTTTTATTTTACAAATATTTTAAAATACAATTTTACAATTAATAATTTACCAATATTAATTTACTTTCAGTAACATATATAATAAAATGAAATCACTAATTATAATTATAAATTATATTATTTGAGAAAACTAATAAAAAGTTTATTTTTAATAATTTTTAAAAATATTTTATATTTGTGTTTATTTTATTTATTGATAGTTTTTTTCAGATATATTACGGTAAAGTAAAATATTGTTAAAATAATTAAGTATTATTAAGTAATAAATAATTTATACGAGTCCGGCATCTTTGGCCAAAGAGTAAAAAATTGTTTGATTATCAATAAGTAGATTATTAGGTGAATCAAACTCAGCCACCCGTCCCTCGTTAAGCACTAACACACGGTCTGAATCCATAATTGTGTTCAGTCTGTGAGCTATTGTAATGACAGTACATAACTTGAACTCWTGTCTAATGGTTTGTTGTATGAGTGCATCGGTCTCCACGTCCACCGCAGCCGTGGCCTCATCGAGTATGAGGACAGCCGTGTGTCGGAGCAAAGCACGAGCCAGACATATGAGTTGGCGCTGACCAACACTCAAGTTGTCTCCGCCTTCAGACACGTGATAATCGAGTCCTTTGTCTTGTGATTTAATAAATGACTTGAGATGTGAGTTCTCTAATGCTTTCCATAAGTCATTGTCTGAAGACTTTTCAAACGGATCTAAATTWGAGCGAATGGTTCCCGAAAACAATACCGGATCCTGAGGTATGATTGTTAGRCGAGAYCTTAACTCTTGAAGACTTAATTGACTTATATCTATGCCATCGATGACAATCTTTCCAGAAACTGACTCTATTAGTCTAAATAATGCTAAAGTTAGTGATGACTTCCCGGCACCGGTTCGGCCAACAATTCCGATCTGTTTTTCGTATTAAATATTTCTTAATAATTTTATTATTAATTTTTTATGTTTTATTATTACCTTTTCTCCCGCTTTTATTATTATATCTATTTTATTTAAAACTAAATCTAATCCTTCTCTATATTTTGTGCTATACTTTTGAAAGTCAATACATCCCATGTTTGGCCAATTTTCAGGTAATTGATTGTTTGATTTCCATTCAGCTTCGGGTTTAAGTTTACAATATTCATCTAATCTTTCAAACGATACCATACTGTCCTCAAATTGTGTAATAAGTCTACCAATAAAGCTGAAAGAGACGGATAGGCAAACAACATTTGCTAATGACATACCAGTGTCTCCGCCTTGAAATGTCTCTCTTTTTAATATAACAAACAGTCCGACAAAAAATACTAAAATACTTGATATTAAGTCGATTCGTATTTGAAGCCAATTGTTTGCCGACACATACGGATAGAGACACGACAGGTAAGTGTCGACCTTTTTTTCTAATTGTTTAATAAATCTATCACTACATCCATACGCTCTAATACTTGACAATCCGTTTATAGTTTCACTAAAATATGCATAAATTGGTGACCTATTGATTGACTCAAATCTACAAAATAAATATTTATTAATAAATTATATAAATTAATGTATTATTAATGTATTAATAAAAATAATTTTGTTTATGTATACCGTTTAAGTTGACATGATAATTTTGTGTAATAATGCTATAAAATTTTAAAAGCATAGTAAATAAATAATYAARTATGTTTTTATTTTTTATTTATTAAACAAAATATTATAATATAATTAATAAAATCTAAACGTACCTGAAATATGCAAAAAACAAAACACATCACAACTAGTGGTGCAATAAATAATGGAGTTTTTATTGATATGATTATTATCGATGCAATGCATTGCAATACAAAATCTAAAACAAATCTAAAATTGGATAATATTTTAATTATCGGTAAATAATTTTTGCATAAATAAGTATTATTAGTATAGAGTATTAAACTAATTACATGACATACCCTAATATAAAATGACTAAACGTATCTATAGTGTCGACGTCTTTACTAAATCTATTGACAATCCGTCCCAAAGGTGTCGTATCGAAGAACTTCATCGGAGATCTCATTACAGACCACAACATCTTATTGTGCATACGTTTTGATGCAACCAATGAACCGATTATCAGACTATATCTACCAATAAATAGTGTTAACATCTGACAGATGGTTAAAACTGCTAAAATTATCAATTGATAGCTATATTGTTGATGAACACCGGTATGTTTACTCCAACGGTTGAGCCAAAGATTAATCCCAATTATAAAAACATTTGATGCCATAAATAATATTAACATTAGTGTCGACAATATTATAGTCATTTCTTTAGCATAGTTTAGATAAACCTAATTTTAATAATAAATAGTCATAAATATTAGTTTTATTTTAATTTCAAATAAATATTTCTAATACACTTACTTTGAATTTGATTTCTCCATCTTCTATGTATTCCTCATCAATGAGTTGTTTATTTTCATTGTTTGTTTCAACAATATTTTGTTTTAAAATATTATTATTATTATCGTTTTTATTATCATTTTTATCTGTTTTATCTTCATTATTGTTTTCCTCTACTGAATAAAGTTTTACTAAATCTGAAAACTCATGATCTTCTTTGATTAAGTAATCATAAGAACCAATTGAACTGATTTTTCCATCTTTTAAGACAACAATTAGATCAACATTTGGCAAAACAAACAATTGATTTGTCACAAGAATTCGTGTTTTATTTTTTAATAAACCAGTTCTTGAATCCAATACTTCATTCATAATATGTTTGCCCACATGTGAGTCAACTAAATATTAATTTTTATATAAATAAAGTCTATTATACGATATTTTAGTTTAACCCAAGTATTACTTTATATAAAGCAAGTTATACCTGCACTGAGGGGGTCGTCGAGTAGGTATAGATCGGCATCGGAATACACAGCTCGGGCTAAACTGACTCTCTGTTTCTGACCTCCGCTCAAATTAATACCCTTTTCTCCGATTTCTGTTTCATCTCCAGCGGACAGTTGTCTTAAATCCTGACTGAGAGCACAACACTGTATAACTTTCTGATATAATTCATTATCCAATGTTTTGTCAAACAATATATTGTTTTTTAGCGATGCATTTTGTATCCACGCCTGTTGGGGAACGTACGCTATTTTGGTACCAATTTTTATATTGACATTTCCCGATAATCTTTCCATTTCACCAAACAGTGCCGCTAGTAATGAACTTTTACCCGAACCGACATTTCCTACAACTGCTACAAACGCTTTATCCGCTATTTTTAAATTAATATCATTCAATGTAAACGTATTGTTATTTAAATGATTGTTAATTGTTGTCCAACTGAATGATCCGTTTTCCACTCTAACTCTATACTGATCTTCATTATGATTGACAAAATCACTTTTAATGTCTAAATTAAGAAAATTATTCAATCGTTTAATGGCTACCGTATTCTGTTAAGAAAGAAAAAAATTATATTAAATAAATATAATTACTGTTATTTAAAAAATAATAATAATGTATTAACCGATATCAATGACTTAACCCCAAATGGTAAATAATTTAGACTGTATTTAATAAATTGACATAAAGACAATGAGACAAATAAATTTTCAGCATTCAATTGGTGTCCAGAGTCCACATAGATATATGTGACCAACGATACAAACATTATCCAATAGGGTGCACACGAGCCCAGTATAATGTAGGTAATGTCCAACATAGTGGCCCAACGCAATTGGCCGATCTCTTTGGACCGTAATTTAGTTAATATTTTGTAAAACGCCTCCTCCCACGCATATAACTATATCAACAAAAAAAATTGTAAAATATTTAATAAAAACAATAATAACATTTGATTACTATATTTTTAAAATACACAAACTTTTGCCACTTTAATGCCGTTTAATATATCATTTGTAAGTTGAATGCGTTGGTCTTTAATTTTCATTTGTTTAATAATAAACTGTTTCACATATTTCGATACAACGGTACAAATGATATATAATAGTAAAATTATGCCCAAACCCGCAAATGCGGACACTCCTAACTCGTTGTAAAGTAAGGCAAATATAACAACAATTTGTACCGGAGATACCAAAATAAATATCATAAAATTGAGTTCATCTGAAATATTTTTTTATGGATTAATTTAAAATATATAATAAGTTTAATACTATAGTAATGAAATTATATATATTTTTTTTAAATAACATAAATTTGTAAAATACCCGCAAATCGGGTGCAATCGATGGACATTAAACTAATAATCTCTCCGTTAGTTATTTGACTTTTGCTATTATTATAGTTTAATACAAGAGATTTGCGATATACGGCTGATGTCAGACACGATGTTATTCGTTGTCCTTATTATTTAAATAAATAAATAGTTTAATTAATTGTAATTTTTGAAAATTACAAAATTTTTATTAAGACATATACCGATAGTTTGTGTTTTTTGCATATAAAAACTAAACGTAAATGAATAGATCATATTTATTGCAATCAATAGTATAGTATAGACATATCCGTGCCATTGAGGCTCAGCCGGGTCTTCCGTAAAACGAATCATTAATCTTAATTAATCAAAAAAAAAATAATATTTTAATAATTAAAATACTGTTTAAAAAAATATTTTTTTATATATAATTACCGGATAACTATTGGTTGTGCCACTCGTATACAGGAGGCTATAATAAACAGTAAACTAATTGATAAATATGAGAAGCCATATGTTTTAAATAGTACCATGTACAAATTTGTCGATAATTTTGTTTTAGTTATATTAACAGTTTGTTTGTTTATTAATTTTGATAGAAATGATGGAATTAATACTTTTTCAGATGAACTCAAATCAGTTGGACATAAAGTGTTTGATTTTTTACTGTTTTTCCAATGTTTATCAAAACAATTAAAGTTATAAATTGTACTGTTTTTATGTCGAACAGGCCATATGTCAGTAATTTTCAATGATTTTTGTTTTAAAAACTTTATTAATAAATTATTCATCCAATGAAATGTTAGTTTTGATGGAAACGATGCCTTGTCTTCGGGACAAATATTATCATCATTTGTCTCTGTATTATCACTATTGGGTGGCAATTGGTCGGCAAATGAACAAAACAATAGTATGATTACAGTCAATGAAAATTGTATACAATATAATATGAATTCATATTTCAATCGCATAACTTGTGTGGCAAATGTGGCCACAGATAGTGAACCGAGAATAGTGTCCAATACCAGGTAAGTCCAAATACAGCCGCTATAGTGAATACCATATTTTCGGTGACAATAGAAAACTATACAAAGAATTAAACGGGTAGTGGTTTGTACTACTGTTGATATTAAATGACCAGTTGTTGGATTGTCATCCCATTGATATTTGCGACAAAAACATAGTATCAATTTGCTTAATGCAATCCCAGTGCACACAATTGTTATCAATAATCGGCTAATATTATAATAATTCCAATGAATTGATTTTTTATTGGATTTAAGACAATCCCATATCATATACGGTATACATAAAAACAAGAAGATTGCCGGCAACCATACAAATGCCGTTTCAATCATACATGAGCTCAATGTAGGTGATTGAGTGTCCCAGGATTGGGATTGTGTCTGTTAAATAACAATTATATACATTATATAAACAATATAATACTGTATATATACAATATACTAAATAGACTAATTTTTGTAACTTAAGTAAACTACATAATATAAAATAAAATACATATCCTACTTACAAATACTATTATATATTATGATAATTAAACAAACTATAATTTCAAGTCAATTATCTCATATTTATACTATATATTTATCTAACTACAGGGTATTATAATAATATATTCTATATAAACAAAATATCTGAAAAATAAAGATATTTATTAATAAAACTATTTACATAAATTTGATCTCATATTCAATTAAATCTTAATTAATAGATTAATGAGTGACAATAGTGTTAAAAATTAAACAATAATTAATAAAAACTCACCCAAATTGGAGAATCACATATTTGTTCTAACATTTTAATTTTTTATTAATATTAAATCGATTTTAATAGTTTATATTTATAAAGATTAATATTAATTATTGTAATAATGTTTTTGTTGTTGTATTTAAAGTCTATTGATTGTAATATTAATACAATTCTGAGTATTTATAATGTAAAATACTATGAGTAAAATACAAATATCATTGTAGAAAACATTTTTATTAACATATTTTTAATGAACATTTTATTGATTAATCACGACACAATTTATTATGATAACTTAACTTATTAAATACAATAGATTTCAATAATATACTGTAACTTAGTTTAAACTGTATTTTTATTTACATAAAATTTGTAAAACAGTTTGCTTATTAGTAATCAAATTATTGCTTAACACTTCATATTATAAAAGACTTTTATTTAATTAATTAATTTTTTAATTTTATTGTGACTTTTGATAAATAAACAACCTTGACAATAGTTCAGAATTTTTTTAATGGTATTTAACTAATGTACATAGATTTGATTAATCAGATTACATTAATTAAAATTTAGTAAATTAACATTATTTATAATTACTATATCATTAAGTAATGTAATTTTTAGTTAATATTTTCTTAAATAAATAGTGTATTAAAAGATATTTATAAAATTTATTAATCATAATATATAATAATTTTAAAAATTATAAAAAATTAGTTTCTATTAGTTATATAAATTTATATATATATATATATATAAAAAATTGTATAAATTTACATTTAGTCCACTTTAACAATGAAAATCCTTACTAAAAATTGTATTAATTTGTTATATGTCTCGCGTCTGGTTTTATATACGAGTTAAACGCTATTTTTATTTAAATTGTGTGAACAAACTATTGTTACTGTTCAACATATAATCACATCTACTGATGTATAAATGTCTAAAGTTTTAATATCTAAAATTTTCACTAAAATATCTCAATCCTATCAAAAGTTATTGCAACAAAACCTACTGGTTATATACGAATCAAATTTTAATAATTAAAATAATAATAATTTTGTAATATTTATATATCTATATATAATAACTATTTAATAATTAAGTTATATTAATAAGTTTTAAGTCTTAAGTTTTAATAAATTAAAATTTGTTTAATTAAAATAATGATTGTATATCTCGTTAGATAGTATTTGTGAAGGATTCACAAAAATTAATATAACGCTAACTGTTTATACTGTGAATCCTTCACTAAACCATGTGATCAAAATTAAATTCATACAAACCAAACAAATTAATTATATATATATTTTTAAACATATTTATAGTCACAACTTTATAGCTAATAATTTTGTATAATTATATAAAATTATTAAAAATTTATTGTAAAATATAAACATAATATATAAAACTAAAATTACCATTTAGTAAAATTTTTAAATAATATTTATTAATATAAAACAATATTAAATTCTGTGTATGTTTATGTATTAATATATAGTTTTAATTTGTATTTTTAAGTTTATTATTATAATTAAGTGTTTAATAAATAATCGTTTATATAATATAGCAATGCAAATTTTATGGCTATTTTATGACATTTACTGTATTTTAATAATCCCTAAAGTAAATTAATTGTGTGATATATTAGCAAAATAATATATTTAACATATATATAATTTACAATATATTAAAAACACATATAAAGATGAAGTGATTGTGTAAATATTAATATGACGTTGAATTTAATTTGAATATCATTATTCAATACAATATATTAAAACTATAACTAATATATAGAATTGACAAAAAAATTTCAATAAAGTTTCTAAAAAGATATTTCTGTCTATGGTATCCTAATGTTAATTTTGTTTTTTGATATTTTTTATTTTATAACAATACAATATGCTAATATATTTAATTTATTTATATTATTATTATTATTTCAATTAATATTAAAATTTAAAAAATAGTTCATATGATTAGAATTAAACTAAAAACTATAATTGAATTATGGATGAATTTTTGTAAAAACTATAATTATAATTAGATAATTATATTATAAAATTATTTATAGGGATCCCATTTGTACTGTAGTAGTTTGGCTTAAATATGTATTATTAATATAGTATTGTATAGTAAAATAGTTATAGATATAGTAATCCAATATTCAAATAGTAAAATAAATTTCTTTAGAAATTTATATTTAAGTTTTTTAGAGGACTTTCTATTTGCTATATCCAACACATTTGAATATAACATTGAATATAATAAATTTTTCTACATATACTATCAATTTAATAACATTATCTGCTAATATATTTTAAAATTATCAATAATAAAATAAACTTGATCTAAAAATCATATATAGTTATTTATTTATCATACAAAAATTATTTTTTAATAAATGATTTTACAAAAAAATGCAGTTTTTCTAATTAATTTTTATTTTATTTTAAATAACAAAGTACATTTTAATAAAAAAAATTATATACAGGATATTATCTGATTATTACTTAATACAATTATTAAATTATATAATAAATATATAAATAAACAAAGTGTCAATAATAATTTGTTTATTTATTACTACTGACGCCACTTTTAAAAAAATTATGAAAGATTAATACTAAACAAATTTTTTTTATTAAATTAAAATATTTTGATTTTAAAAAAATGATATTAAAATCATTAAATTTTCACAATTTTCCAAATAAATAATTAAGTTTTGTGTAAATATTAGTTTCATTTTACTACTTATTTAGTATATTATTATATTTGTTATATAGCTTATATTATTATTTGATTTGTATTTTTTCAACAAACAATTATTACAATTTCACTAATTACATGTAATTAAAATAGTAATTAATAATTGAAAATTTTATATAATGTTTAAAACTTTATACTTTATACTTATATTAATTGGAATTTTAAATTATCAATATTTATTTATCAATAATAAAAAAAATATTTATATATATTATACATATAAGGGAGAGAATGTTAAATAAGTCAATAAATAAACAAATTAAAAGTTTATCAAATTTTAATAACAGTTTAAATGAATGCTTTTCCTAAGATTGTTGATATAAAACATTGACTTTTTTATTATTTTTTATTAGTAGGAAATTGTAAACCAGTAGACAGTAAAATAAACAAAAGTTTTTGTCAGTTACTAATTTTAGTTATGAAATAACCTATACTTTCCACCAAAAAAAATCATATTAAGTTAATATTATATTTTACTGTATGTCTATAAGGCATAGATCTTAATCTTAACATAAACTTGTCTTAATATAAAATAATTTTTTAATCATAAAAATATTTTATTAAATTAATTTATATATATAATAAGTAAACAAAAAAATTATACTTCAACTATTATATTTAATTATGATAATTTCTAACACATTATTTTGCTCACAAAATTGGATTATTTAATAAAACTAATTGTTTTTTTTAAATTATATAATAAAATTTAGTATTAATTATTAAATAATTGCATAATAATAATATTAATAATAATAATAATGTTGAGCACAAACTTTTCAATTATTGATTATCTGGTGTTTGGCTTTCTATTGACGGCCTCATCACTAATAGGAGTATACTTTTGGTGGATCACCCGAAACAATGCCACAAACAGTGAATTCTTGACCGGCGACCGAAAGCTCGGTATGTTTCCGGTAACACTGTCATTGGTGGCCAGTTTTATGTCGACAAATACCATATTGGGAGCACCGGCTGAAGTATTTCAAGTGGGCACACAGTTTCTCCTACAAAACATTGCCATTGTTTTGTCAATTATATTAGCAGCTGAAGTATTTATGCCTATATATTATAAACTGGATGTCATCAGTATTCATGAAGTTTGTATTGTGAAAATTGTCATTATTTTTGTTATTATTATTATTATTATATATATAAAAAAAAAGTTTATTTTACAAAATTTAGTATTTGTCACAACGATTTAATTCTAAATATATACGCTTAGCCGGAACAGTTGGTTTCCTGTTGGCCACAGTATGTTTTTTTTAAGAAAAAAGATATATTATTTATTTATTAAATATCTATAATATTTTTTTTTAATTAGTATAATTTTTTTACACACATAGGTACCATATATGGCAGTGGTATTATACGGTCCTTCACTGGCATTGAGCTCAGGTATGCACCAGAAAAAATCTAAATATTAATATACAATATATTATTTTGTAATTTTAAAATGATTTTTTTGTCTATTAGTAACCCCACTATCCATACCTACGTGCATATTAGTTGTTGGACTTATTTGTACATTTTATACATCAATTGTTAGCTTAATTAATATATTTTTATAAGATTTATAGTTTTAATTAATTTAATTAAAAAATAATTTGTATTTCTCATTATAAAGGGTGGTATTAAAGCAGTTATTTGGACAGATGTCTTACAGTGTATACTCATGTTTTTGGGTGTACTTATGGTCATTATTCAGGTATTGTTTATTTAAATAAAAACAAATAATTTATATATATTTTTAAATACTAAATATTAATATTAAAAACTATTTAATATTATAATATTTCTTAAATATTAAAAAAATTAAATATTAGGGTATTATTGAGTCAAATGGTTTGTCGGAGATTTGGCGTATCAATGAAGAGGGCGGTCGACTAATATTTTTTAAGTAAATATCATTCAATTTGTTAGTATTAATAGAGAAATTTTTTTTAATTTGCTATTATTGTAATTTTAGTTTTAAGTTTGATCTGTACAATCATAATAATATATGGAATGTCGTGTTTGGCACAATTATCTATTGGACGGCCGTCTATTGTGTTATGCAAACACAAGTGCAAAGATATTGTAGTATGAAATCACCGCAATATGCCCGACGGTTTGCTATTTAATTAATTATATAATTAGATTTTTTTTTGGGGGGGGGGGGTAAACCTACAAAAAATTAATAGTTTATATAATTTTATGACTTTTTAGAACTTTGTATTGGAATCTACCTGGCCTTATTATATTTGCCGGTATGTCCATAATGTGCGGTACAGTACTATATGCCAAATATCATGGCTGCGATCCACTGACACTGGGCCTAATTGAACGCCACGACCAATTGATGCCGTATTTTGTGATGGACACACTGGCCAAATATCCGGGCCTACCTGGCCTATTTGTTGCTTGTGTATTCAGTGGTTCACTAAGGTGTTTATTTAAGATATGATTTTGTGTKTGTGTGTGTGTGTGTGTGTGTGTGTGTGTACAACAATTTTTATGACTTACTAAACTTAATAAACTATAATTGCAGTACATTGTCGTCAGGATTCAATGCACTGGCAGCTGTCACTTGGGAGGACCTAATCAAAGATCATATCAAATTGAAAAACGAAAAACAAGTTCTAACTGTTACCAAAATAATTGGTAAATATTTTAATTTTTATAAATATATATTAATTGTTTATATATTGTTTTATTTGTGTTGAATATACATTTAATATTAATAGCTATGTGCTATGGCCTACTGGCAATTGCCATGTCATTTGGTGTGGGCAATTTAGGTACTGTATTACAAGCGTGTATGGCACTAGTAGGCTCAATGGTCGGTCCAATATTAGGATTATATTTGCTAGGAATTTTTTATAGACGAGCTACAGCACCGGTAGTTTACATTTGTTGTTGCTATTGATTAAAATTTATTTATTTCTAAAATTTATTGTTTTATTCAAAAAAGGGTGTATTAATAGCATTCATATTGGGTGTATTGATTAGTTTGTCGCTATCGATTGGTTCGCTAGTAGTTCCCCGACCCAAGGTATCACTGCCCACCACTTTAGACAACTGTCCCGATGATGTTATACAATATGCTCACAATAAATTTGGTCAATTTTTGCCTAATTCAACATATCTTCTATCGTATGACAATCCAGAGTATGAATTTTAAAAAACAAAAATATTTTATTAAATACTGTTTCAAATAATATGTTTATTTCATTTGATATTTTTTAACATTATTTTAGAGGAATTGCCAAATTTTTTCACATATCATATCTAATATTATCGATAATCGGTTTTGTGGTAACACTAGTGTTGGGTATAATACTAAGTTTATGTATTGGTTAGTAAACTAATGATTTTGACATTTATAAATCCAAATTAAATAATTTTTAACAATAACTTTAAATATGATTTAATTTCAAACAAATTATAGGTAAACCTGTGAAGACAATCAATGAGGAACTGATGTTCAGCTTTAAAAAAGCAAATAAAGATTAATTTTAAGAAATTAATATATAGATAATATTTACAATAATTTTATATCATAACTATTTTATAAAAATTATTTAATTACCGTAAGTAATATAAAAATTTCATAAACTAATTATGCGATGATATAACCGTTTATTGAGATAAACATTAAAATGAAACCATTATTATAAAAAGCATTTACAGTAAATTTTTGCAATTTTAACGCATTATACTATCATTATTACAGACTTTTAATTTCTTTATATTTATCATTAATTTGTGATTTGATATTTCAATTACCGGTATACTTATTTAACATATTTTTAGTGGACTAATATTTTAACATATATTATCTAACAGTTTTATATAAATCTTAATATGAACAGTATGTGTTGAGATTTTTAAAACAAAAATTTATATATATATATTAATATATATATAGCTAATTAAAACAAAAAGGTAATTAAAATTTTAAAAATATATAAAAACTTACAAATTGACAATTTAAGCATTTGTTAGACATATGATATAATATTAAAGTAATTGCATTATTAATAAAAATAATATAATATTACGGTATAATAAAAAAAACTATGATATTTGATGATCTTTACAAACGTCATTCAATGTCGACATAATTTGATTAGCAATTTGACGAAACTGTTGCATATGTTGACTGAAATCGGTGTTATCATTGTTATGATTAGCCAATTGGTTAGCAATTTGTGGCAATTGATCAATGAGTTGATGAATATTAGTCCACCGATGATCGGGTTTAGTAATTGTACATTCGGTAAGTTTTGAACAATTTTTTGTAAACTCGGCGATCGCTTTATCATTCAATTCATGACGACATTCAATGAACATCACATGTTTCAGATGCTTAAGACGTGACAGCGATCGAAGTATATTATCGTTGACATCAATGTCAGCCATTCGGACGCACTGAAGACGCGGTAAATGACTCTCAATGTTGTCAAAGAAGTTGTTGTCGATATTGTATTTATTACATATCAAACATAAGTCTTGTAATTGTTTCAGATTCTCAATTGATCTCAAACTTAGGCCAGAGTTAGCTCTAGTATAATCAGTTAGTGACAAGTGTTTCAATCGTTGAAAGTTATCATTAATTGTTTGGATCAGATGCTGACAATACTGTGCAGAATTGGTCTCAAAGGCGAGAGTAAGGCTCTTAAGTTTTGGACAATTGATGTTAATTTTCATCAGTTGTTTGATAGTAAATATTGATGATATGTCCCAACTGTGTCTGAAATCAATGGACAGAATAATCAATGACGACATTCGCGACAAACCGGTGACCAATACATCAATATCACTGTTTTGACAATCTTTGCCAACAATAACATCTACGGACTGTATTTGTTGGCCATATTTATCAACAAATAACTCAAAGTGTGTATCGTTTGCATAACAAGTGATCAATACTTTCTTCAGTTTGCCAAACACTACATCAGTGACTGATTTCTTATAGAGATTTTGATTTGTTTTCAAATGAATTTCACGAATGTTTGGACACAACATGACATACTTGTTCAGTGTATTGATCAGCTCTTGACTGTCTTCCTTGGAATGTAGTCTCAGATAACAGGACTTTAATTGTTTGGAAAATCTGGCGAAGAACTCGTCCAATGAGTTCCAGTCAATTGGTTTATTCAGAATAAACAAAATATCAGTCAAATGTCGACAATGTCTTGTAATTGATTCAATCAGCGACTTCTGTGTTACACGAGTTTCATTTGCGGCGATCAACTTAATGGACGTAACGTTCGCACACTTCTTGAGCAACAAATCAAATGCTGTAATGTCTTCAAGTGTTGCTATCAATTGATCGTCAATTGTGAGCACCTCTTGTCCAGCAAATATCACTCTCTGCCACTGTTTGGACACCAATTCATAGCGAAAACAGTCGCTAAACGGCAAAAAACTCAACAATAGTTGACACAAGTCATCGCCGAAACGATTCAACGAGTCTTTCGGTCGATTTGTTGCCAACGATTGTCCGCTTAATGACAGTGTCGTCGGACACCGTCTCTTCATTGGTGACAAAGTAGTCATTTAGTTGTTTTTCATACTAAAAAAAATATCAAATAATAATAATTAGTTAATATTATTAACTATTGATTTGTTTGTTACAAAATGTTTTACTTTATGTAACTATCAATCAATCACTCAATTCATTCATACATTTCTATAATATAATAATAACAGTATATTATTGTTGACATTGTTTTTCTATTGCTAGACATAACTACTTGAGGGCAACACATGTATTGTGTATTGAAATATTCAAAGATAAGACCAATTTTTTTTAGTTATCATCACATTTTGCGGATCTATTTCTTGGTCATAGATTTGATATAATTTTGTGATTTAATTAAAAAAAAATCAAATGATTTTTGAAGTCCCAGAATGTTTGACAATGAAATAAACTATATCTATATACCTGTATATAACTGTTATATCTGTAAACTATTATATTATTATATAAGCTTATCATTGCTTTTTTGTTGAAACAATTTATTAGCCATATATTTAAATAATTTTTTTTGAATAAAAGTCATTTACCCGATAATCATAGATTAAGAAGAGTGTCCACAATTACTGTTGTGATCATCACTTCCCGATGACTTTCTCTGACGTGTCTGTTAAGCAATATTTTGCTGTAAAAGGCGAGCGAACAGCCCGTGTGGCGACACTTAAATGGTCTCAAGTCTTGATGTCGGTTCATGTGTTCGGCTAACAAAAAATTTTGGGCAAACCGTTGGCCACACGCCGGCCAACTGCACACATATAGCTTGAGATGACGGGCCCTGTGGTTCTGTAACATCTTTTTTGTGCAAAAACTTTTGCCACATTCGTCGTAATCGCAGAGAAACTTACGTTCATTCAGATGAAAAGCCTTGTGTTCGTCCAATCGTTGTTTACATTTGAATCGGGACTCACATCCGGGCCAATCGCAAGAAAACGGCCGAACCTGACTATGCGCGTGCATTGCGTGTCTTTTAAGCGCCGTTTTTGTGTAATAACTTTTGCCGCAATCACTTTCGGTACATCCGAATGGCCTCTCATTTTCGTGTCGCAAGTGGTGCTCATTAAGCGATTGCAAACTTCGGCTCTCATACGGACAGTCAGTGTAACGACATTTGAACGGTTTGTCTGTCGCGTGTGTCTTCTGATGAATCTTTAGATATCTTTCGACGGGAAATGTTTTCGGACACTCGGAACACATGAACGGCCGCTCATTGGTATGTTTAAGCCGTATGTGTGCCAACAGTTCGCCCGATTCGCGAAACTTCTTTCCACAGGCCGTCCATTGACAGCAAAAAGCCTTCACACGAATCCGTTGTTTCGGTGTTTGTTCGCCACTTGACTTCAGTCTTCTCTTAGTCCGAGTCTTTACTTTAATATTTTTATTATTATTATTATTATTATCACTAATGTTGTCCACAATATCATTGTTCACACTTTTGGTGTTTTTCTTCATTAGTTTATCATCACTATTGTCGTCCATTTGATGACATCTCTCGACGACAACTCTATCGTACAGTACTTCCAGTTCATTGAATTGTGTTTTGTTAGCAGTGTTTTCATTGCACAGACAGTTGGCATTAAACCCGAAGACCAGATGTCGGTATTTATCAAACAATTGCCGCAATTGTCGACAATATCTTAATTCACGCAAAAGTCTGTCGTTTTCTTCGCTCAACTCCTGAACCAAGTCTTTGATTAATATTTTAACCGACATTTCAATTAAAAATCATATAATAAAACAAATCAATAATAAATATTATATAATATTATATTTTTATTAAAGTTTTAATAAATTATTAATAATTTTTATTAAATCTTTATTAATAGTTAAGTACTTTTTGACTTTAAATTTAATACATAAAAACATTTGACAAAAAAAATGTAAACATTTATAAATGTGTTGTCATAGCAACATATAAAACATTAATGTTTGCGTAAACAAAGTGTAAAAACTTATTATTTGATTGAATTACATAATAATTGATTGAATATAACACACAAATATCTCTGATAAAAAATATGACCTAAAATGTTATTCCGGTAAAAAAAAATCCAAAAAATACACTATTTTTTATGTACTAATTATTGATAAAAAAAACTTCTATAAAACTTAAGACATAACTTTATGTAACTTTTTTTTAAAAAATAATTTTCATAAAATTTTAGAAAGTAAATTATCAAAATCATTAGTAATAAAAACTAAGTTAGTTATAAAATATGAAACAATTTAGTAACTTTTTATTTATTTTTTTAAATTACTGTAATTGAAAAAAATTATTTTATTTTTTAAATCTGTTTTTATACAATATTAAATAAACGATTACAGTATATATGATATACCGTATAATACAATGTATAGTTATAGTTTATCTAATAATAATCTAAAACATTAAAACTAATTCATAAAAAAAAGTTTTTACTTTTAAATATATTTTTAATAAAATTCTTATACAATTTACTGTTTCTGATAAACATTTGTTGTTAAACATTTAAATCATCAAATTATTATTTTTTATTAATTGACATAATTTTAAGGAAATGTATATGAAATAATATTTGTTTCTAAAATTTAATGTCATTTATTTTATTTTTTAATAAGCGTAAGCTATTTAATAATAATAGAAAGTTTTTATAGAATTAAGGTTAGCAATAAATAAGATTATATAAATGTTAAGAATAATATTATAGATAGTATTAATAATTTTTTAAAGTTATTAATTGATTACTGTTTTTGATATTAATAATGAAACGATAAATATTGTTGTGTTTTATGTATTGTAATTCTGGATAATTCTTAGAAATAATATGGAAAGTAATGCCAATATCTATATAAAGAAAACAAATAATAATATAGAATTGTTTTAAAATTTTAGTTTTAGAGAAATAGATTTTTTTAGTAATATATATATATATAAATAATGATATATATATATATAGTGCATAATTAAAATTATTTAACAATATCTTACTTCATAGGATCTAAAATAATTAATTGTAAACAATTTCCAACACGAAAAACCAATGTTATTCATTGACGTCCTTTCAATTAATATCAATAACTAAATGTAATTTTTTTTATAGAATTATATATATTATTAATATTATTACAATTATTTACAAAAAAAAAATAAAATTTATGTTAACCTTAATTTTATCACTAGTAGTGATACGATTTATGTTAGTAACTGAAAACTTATTCAATATTTTATATGTTTGATTAGCAGTAGAATTAATTGACGAAGTAATGTATATAATAAACATAAATATTATGGTAAATACTATAAAAACATATATAATAATAATTTTTGTAATTATATTCATTGATTTGAATATAATATCATAAAGAAGTATAACATCTGCCGATCCAAAGGTTAACCAAAAATAAAGCAATATTTTTGACCAAATTGTTGTGTTATAGTCATCGATCTCAGCAAACATACGATCAAACGATAAGATAATAGACGGTAATTGAAATGTTTTTCTGTTTATTATTAGTTTATGTAATTTATTTAATTTTAATTTCAAATATTTACATAATATAGTAAAATATAATAATTGAAATGTAATACTATTCCACCAATAATAACCCCAAATTGTAAATATAATTGCATTGGGTATACCATATAATAAAGCATAAGTTAGTGAATATGTTAATACATATGGTAATAGACATATAGATATATTAATAATTAGTATAATAATTTCACTGTTAAATCGACAATATAAACTGACCAATCTCATTTGTTTAATTAGTTTAACAATTTCATTGGTATCGGTTAGGCCAACACTAGCCGGTGTTACCAAACCGGACATCATTTTGAAAACAGCTAAAAATGTCGGTTTTATACCCATTTTGTGATTGAAAATAAATGTCGACTGCGATGCCATTGCTAACAATGTAATCATTATGAAAAATATATTATTAATATCTTTAACACCTATTAGATAACCCCAATCACCCAACAGTGCATACAATTGCCAATAATCGGTATTATTATCTAATAAACAAATTGTTCGTTCAGTTAAATAGATAGTAAATATAATCAATTGAAATACTGGTTTATTAAACCATTTTTGTTTAATTTGATTATTTTCTATATATTGCTGACATAAACCGATACGATATAAATGAAATGCCGCCGATTTGTAGATAATATTTGGTGGCAAATGTTTTGTGACTTTAAAATTAGACATTTTATTATTAAGAAAATACAAAAAAATGAGTTAATCAATTAGTACTATTATATTAATATAATTTAATACTATTTATATTATTCAATATATCAATAGTAATAATAATTAAAATTAACAAATATTAAAACAGTACAACATTTTTGCTATATGTACACTTTATTTAGAAACACATTATACTAATACTATTTATTATATACAGTATTAAATATTAAACTTTTGTTATTTTAATATTTTTTGAAATTATTATTGTGTTTTATTTATAACTAGTTATAACAATATTTATTGTAATATAACATATGATACACAACAAATTGCATGATAATATTAAATATATTATATTTATGAGTAATAAAGTAAACACAATTAAATATAACATTATTTATAATATATAAATATTTTAAAATAAATTATTAACAATATATATAAATTTATATATCAATATATTTAATATATACAAAAATATAACATGTTATTATATAAATTCATTAATAAATATCTAAAAATTTATTTATAATTTAAATAATCAAATTGCAATTAACTAACTTAGGTTTATATTATTTATATAAATACTTTTATATAAGAAAACATTTTAATTGCATAATATTATATCAACAATAATTGGAAGTGTATTATGAAATTTCATTGACTAAAACAAAAACATATAGAATAATAATAATTAATAAAACTATATATACTTATTATTACTTTAATATTTGCTCTAAAAAATTCATTATAACTAAAAATTAGTTGAAAAATAATTCTTAACAAATAATTAAAAAATTCAATTATAATATGTAAACGTAATTATAAATAACAATTAATTATCAATGTTACCCAAAACAATACAATATTAAATATCTATTTTTATAAACTCATTCAAAACAAGTATAGATTTTATTTAAAAGTATTTGTTAGAAAATATTATTTAAATCATTTATTATATGATCATAAACATAATAATTTTAATATATCTACAGTATTACAATGCATTAAATTAATTATTATTATATTTAGTAAATTATATTTTATTATAATAATATATTATTAATTATAAGTAATAAAAAGCAAAACAATTTTTTTGATGATACTAAGCATGTAATAATTTATATTATTATTAAAAATATAAAAATAATATAAATTTACAAATTGACTATATTGGTTAGAACAATTTTAGTTAATTACAATTATTAAAAATTTTTTATTTAAAATTTTCAATAATATTTAATAATTAATTTATCCGTTTGTTTAGCATTTCTTGAATAATTTTCAAAAACAAAAACGACATGTATACCAATATCTATTTTTTTAAAAAAATTACACATTACAATTAAAAACATTAATAGTTATTATTTTTAGACAAATATTTTTTTTGCTAATAAAATTTTTCATAACAAATACAAACCTCATACGCCCGAAAATAATTAATTGTAAATAATTTCCAACACGAAAAACCAACATCATTCCTACCCGTCCTCTCTATTAATACCATTAACTAAAAAATACAGTATAATTGAAATAGTATATGAGTTTAAAAAATATATAAATTTAATTTTATGTTTTTTAATATATACTTTTATTTTGTGTTTAACTGTAAGGATATGCTTATTGGAGACTAAATATTGATTTAATATTTTATAAGATTTGTTAACAGTTTCAGTGACGGCAGCCGTTGTAAAGATAATGAACATAAATATAATGCTAAACAAAATCAATACATAAGTAATGACAAGTCGTGAGATAATATTCATTGATGTAAATAATATACTGTAAAGAAATATAACGGATGCCGAACCCAAAGTCACCCAAAAATAGATCAATATCTTTGACCAATAGGTACTGTTGTAGTCATTGATTTCGACAAATAAATTATTAAATTTATTTAAAATATATGTTATGCGAAGTTTGTTTTGTTGGTTATGGTCTGTAAGGATTAGTTGATATAGTGTTTGCAATTTGTAATTCAAGTACCGACACATTATGAACAGATAGATAATCTGAAATGTAATACTATTCCACCAGTAATAACACCAAACTTGAAAAAACAGTGCATTGGGTATACCGTAAATGAGAGCATCAGTTAGCGATAGTGTCAGTAGATATGGTGCCATAACCGCACCGATAGCGCCAAAAGTTTGCAAAATCCAATCATTATTAATACGATTAAGTCGACAGATTAGACTCATTTGTTTAACAAGTCTAACAATTTCGATGGGATCTGTTAGGCCAACACTGACTGGTGATATCAAACCGGACATCATTTTGAAGACATTCAAAAATGTTGGCGAAATGCCGTTAAGAAAATTCATTAAATAAGTCAATTGTGTCAACAAAGCCAACAGTGATATCAATATAAAGTAAATATTATTAATGTCTTTAATGCCCATTAGATAACCCCAATCACCTAATAGTGCGTAAAATTGCCAATTCTGGTGATCAGTAAATAAACAGATGAGTCGTATGAATAAAAATATTGAAAATATCATAAACTTGAAAAAAGGTTTATTAAACAATTGTCTCTTAATTTGATTGTAACCCATATTATCTGCAGTCAATCCAATACGATATAAATGAAATGCCGACCATTTATAGGCAATGTTTGTCGGCAACGATTTATTCACATCAAAGTCATACATCTTATTAATTTTAATTTTATTTACAAAATAATATTATATATATATATATTTAATATAACAAAATATATATATAATAATTGCAAAACTATTATAGATTATGTTTATAATGAAAATACTGTAAATTAATGCAAACTTAATTCATTACAATATATTTCTTACTTTAACTGATAATTTATATCTACAAACTATTTTCTAATAATTATTTTATTTTATTTATTTATTTTTCATTTAATAGAATAGTTTATATTGTATTAATGCTATAATATATTAATGATTATTATATTGATTTTATTACTTATATCAATAATTTTATGAACATCATTAATTATAATTACCAAAAATATATATAATTTATTTCAATTATATTATATAATTTTATAATTGGAGATAAATATCTATAAGTTTTAGAGCAAAAATCTATAATAACTTTTTCAACATTTTTATATAATTAAATTTTATTTTTTGAACTAAAAACTATATAACTATTTTTTTAGTAATAGAAATTATTTTTTTATAATCGTAGTCTTAACTTCAATTTAGTTTTATTTACTATTTAAAACAATATTTAGCTCAATTAACAAATAATTATTTTATTTTTATTAATTATTATTATTAAGTGTTTGTTAATTTTAATATTTAAAAAAATGTTTGATATATACTTTTACTGTTTAAATGTATTACAAAATAGATTATTTATGAGTATGAGTTATTAGTATGTCAATTTTGTTTTTCTCTATATATGTTATTATATAACAATACATTGTTTTTACAAGTAATAATTAAATATTAGTATTAATATTTTAATTATTAATTAAAATAACATTTAATTTATTTAATTATCTTAAATTCTTATATATATATATATATGTAAAACATTAGTTGAGTTTTACGGCAATTGTTTATTAGGCGCACAAATACATTAAAAAACTCATTGTATTTTAAAATTATTATTTTATTTAATTGTGATTTGTTATACATTTGTAGTTAATATGTTGCAGTCGTAAGCACAGGCATATCAAAGCATGAAAAGTATGGTCACTGGTTGACTATCCCTTATATAGGGATTTAAGTCAATAGATTGACCCATAAAATAGTCGGCAGTTATTTGAAAAAGTAATAAAGTTATAGAAAGTAAAATATTTTCTATTATTAGCAAAAATGTTAAATTTATGTCTATTTGTTAATTAAATTATTACTTATTTTATGTGAAATATTTCTATATATAAGTTATCATCAAATATAAAGTAGATATACTTTACATATAATAAAATGATTAGTAAAATTTTACAAAATTTATTATTATTAAATAATTATAATTATTTTACATATAGGTATCGCATTTTTTTTATAGTAGTGTATAGTTACTATATTATAGTATAATGTTATATGAGTAGTAGTGTCTCATTATTTATATATTATTACAATAGCTATAGATATGGGGATCCCATAGTATAACAATAAAGTTAAATTTATATAGAAATTTATTCATGAGAAACTTTCTAGAAACTTTCTATTTGCACATCTCTAGTTATGACAAATAATTAGATATGTTTATTACATTTTAACAAATTTAAAATACCATTTCTTTAATTATTTTTAAAAACAATACTGACATATATCCCAATATCTACATTAAAAAAATAAAATATAATAAATTTATTTATCTGTTAATATAATACTTTAAAATTAATTTAAATAAACGCTTACTTCATAGGATCTGAAATAATTAATTGTAAACAATTTCCAACACGAAAATCCCATGTTTTTCATACCCGTCCTTTCAATTAATAACAATAACTATTTTATAATATAAACAAAAATATTATTAATTAAAAATATATATTATATTACATAAATATATATATATATATATATATATTACATACTTTTAATTTGTTCATCATGGTCAAATTATTACCATTGATACATAAAAATTGATTTAATATAATATATGATTTATTAGTACTGGCAGTTACCGATGAGGCTGTAAATATGATAAACAAAAATATTATGGAAAACATAACAGATATATAACTATTGATTGTCTTGGATATGATATTCATTGGTATAAATAATATATTATAGAGAAATATAACAATAGCTGAACCAAGAGTTAGCCAAAAGTATAGCAATATTTTTGACCAAAAAGTTGTATTGTATTCATCAATCTCATCGAACACGCGGTTAATCGATACCGATATGTAGGTTATATCCCGGTGTCGGTGATTGTGACGACCGACAAATTGAGTCAGTTTAGTGTAAATTGAGTGCAATTTATATTTTAAATACAAACACATAAAATAAAAGTATATAATGGGAAAGTTGACGACATTCCAGAAATAATAGGCCCAAACCATAAATACTATGGTATTTGGTATACCATAAAGTAGGGCATAATTGGTGGGCATATTCATCAGGTATGGCACAAGTACTGTAAACGGTACCATAAATTCAATGACAACTTCGGTGTTAATACGACACACTTGACATATTAAATGCATTTGTTTTGTTAATCTAATAACTTGTTTGGTATCGGTTAGGCCAACACTGGCCGGTGTCACCAAACCGGACATCATTTGGAAAACAGCCAAAAATGTCGGTTTTATCCTATTTTTGTGATTCAATTGAAATGTTAATTGTATTAATATAACCAACAATGATATCAATGCAAAGAAAATATTGTTAATGTATTTGATGCCCACAAAGTAACACCAGTCACCCAACAGTGCAAACATAGGCCAATTGTCTGCCGAAACAAACAGACAAATAATTTTTTGCAACAAAAACACTAAAAATACTGTAAACATAATAATTGGTTTATTAAACCATTTTCTTTTGATATGATTGTAACCCATATTATCGGCACTCAAACCGATACGATATAAATGAAATGCCGACCATTTATAGGCAATGTTTGTCGGCAAACATTTTGATAAATCAAAATCACTCATTATTTTCTCATTTAATTATTAGAAAATAAAATATTAACGTTTCAAATAAAAAAATAAAATCTTATTCATAATGTAATTTCACAAAAATAAATAATTTATAAATTTTATATTTTCTTCTATCTGAACCCAACAAACTTGAAAATATTAATAATTAAGTTTATAACTTAATATTATAGTTAACTATATTGATTTATAAATATCTGTAAAATTAGATATAATGATATAATGATAGCATTATTGTATATACAATATAATTATTATAATTATTCTGTAAATATTCATTAAATTTGGTTATATTACAAAATCAATAAAAATAAATTATGTTTATTTATAAATTATAGATTATGCAATTGTAAATGAACTGAAAATAAATAAATAAAATAATATTTTTAAAGATCTATTTATCTATTGAAACATCAATTTATATATTTTAATTGTAGTTAGTGTTGGCAAAAAAAGAGAAATTTATACAAAGTTTCTAAAAGAAATTTCTATCTATGGGATCCCCATGGTTAATTTTGTTATCTAGATATTTGCTATCATATAACAATATATTACCGTAAATATTATTTAATAGTATTTTAATTATTAATTAAAATAAAAAATTAATTAATTAAACTAAAGTATGATATATATAATAAAATGATGAATACAATTTTACAAAAGTAATTATTATTAAATAATTATAATTATTTTATATATAGGTATCCCATTTGTATAGTACTGTACTATACTTTGTAGTATAATATTATATGTATAGTATTATATCTTATTAATATAGTATTACAATAACTATAGATATGGGGGTCCCATAGTATAATAATAAAGTTAAATTTCTATAGAAATTTATTCCTGGGGAACTTTCTTGAAACTTTCTCACGRAAATTTATTAGAAACTTTCTATTTGCCCATCTCTAATGTTCATTAACTTTATATATAATATATAAATTAATTGCTTTAGTATATATAATGTAAATATACTAGATATATAATAAATAATAGATAAAAGTATAAATGGATTAATATATTATAAAGTTATAAACACAATAAATTATAATCTGTAATTATTGTTAAATGTTTTTTTAAACTAATGATAATTAAACTTCTATTATAACAGTAGTATAAAAATAGTATTAAAAATAATAAGTTTATTCATCAAAATATATTAAATTATATGTTTTTAGAGTTTTAAATTATATAAAATATTAACTTTAAGATAATAACAATAAAGTCTTTAACTGTATTTCCAATTTGTTATACAATTTAAATTTTTGTTTAAAAAATAATAAAGTAAACTCTATAATTAAATATTAATTATATTTTGGGTTTTTTTATTTAAATACTATATTAGTATTCAATGAAGATTTTTGTTACATTAAATTCAAATATTGACAAATAATGTTGAATATAAATAACTTTTTTAATTAAATATTTTTTAAAAATTGTCAATTCTAAATTATTTGGAATATAGAATTATTATTTTTTTAAATTAATATAAATTTGTTTAATATTACAAATTAAATAATTTTTATTATATTCTTTATGTATTTAAGTAAAAAAAATAATTAATTTTTAATATTATTATAATTGTATTGTAAGAAAATACAGTATTTACTATAAATATAAATTCTATTAATAACAATTTTCTAGTTTTTAAAAAAATATTGAGTTATTATTACTGTTACTATTTAATAAATTTTATTTATTTTATATTTTGTTAAATAATAAAATGTCTAATATATACTGTTTTCAAAGCATATTGAATACAAACAGTTCAAAAAGTGATTTAGTTATTGGTATCTATCCTAATGAAGTACTGTATTATTTTAATAATTAAATAAATTCAAATAATTTAATTGATTAAAATTTATTAAAATTATAATTTTATTAATCATAGGTTATAAATATTACCAATAATATAGTACGGTTTTGCCAAAAGAATTCCTATTTGTATTCAACCCTGGTCAACTATTATAAACTAAAGTATTATTAAATATTAATTAATTTATAATAATAATAGATTTTGATTTACAAAAAAACTAGTATAACTATTAGTATTGCAAATGGAAATTTTGGTAAACATCGTTTAAGGAACGGTAGTTTGATTGGTATGATTGCATTGTTTCAGCAAAAGGTTTTACAATTAATTATTATTACTTATTATTAATGAATTTTCCAATTTATAAGTAATGTCAATATAAAAAAAACTAATAAGCTAATATTAATTTCATATTATTTTTATATTATTTTTAAATAATAATTGTAGTTAGCCGATTTCACCATGGCACAATTTAATTATAACGAGGACAGGGCTTTGATAGTTGATTATAATATACTTATTAAGTCTAGTTATATATTGGCAATGCTATACAGTCCTGGATATGATAACAATAAAAGTTTTCAGCAAATAATTTATGGCTTTGATTATTATATTTGGATATTAATGTGTTTGACTTTTGTTGTCATTATTTTATTTATTTGGCTTCAAAATATTATAATGAAAAACAAAAAATTTTCATATAATGATTTAGTCTATTTATATTTTCCAATTATATTAAGCAAATGTAAGAATTTTATATAAAAATAAAATATCAAATATAATAATTATATTATACTATTTAATAGATACTACTGTTAAAGATAATGGTCCAAAATTAATGATTGCATTTATAGTTTTCATGTCGTTTATTATGATTCAATACATCAATGATAGCACATATTCAGCTATTGTGTCTCAAAATCGTTATAAAATTGATAGTATTAGACAATTAATTGATGAAAATACTTACAAAATTTTAATTATGGAAAATTCATTTGATCTTCATTATTTAAAAAAAATAATAAAACTTAGTTACTATAAATTTATAGTAATAATAATAATAAAATATAATTTTATATTTAATATTTTCTAGACTTATCCCGAAATACCAGACAACAGATATGAATTCATAAATCATAACAAGTTTTTTGCATTAAGTACTATCAAAATGTTATTAAATCACAATAAAGTACTGATTCATAGTTTAGAAACTATTGAAGACTTAGACAACAATTATCGACAATATTCACTGTCCATTACACCAATGGATGATAATTCATATTATACAGGATTTATTGTACGCAAAGATATTAAAATTGACGTAAAAAAAGTTTTACAAAATGCGTATGGTTAATTATTTTATTAATTTATTAATTTTAAAAAATTTTTTTATATAAATTTTTATTCAGGTTAAAATTATTTCATTACTATGGATTTCGTAATTATCATTACAAATATTTGATTAAATTTTTAAAACTTTTGGATAGTCTTACTAATAATAAATTGAATAACAAAAATCCTATTTCAGATAATAATAATAATATTAATATTAATGATAACACTATTGTTATACAATTAAATATTAATCATTTTAAATTGTCTTTTCAAATATTATTTTATGGATATTTAATATCTTCTTTATTCATATTAATAGAAAAAATCCTTAACAAATTAATTTTCTAATTTATAATTTATAGTTAACTTATTTTTTAGCGATATATACTGTATTTAGCAATTAAATATATTAATCTAATTATCAGATAATTGTATTTAATAATTGAAAAAAAATATATATTTTACTTATTTTCAAAAATTAAATATTTAATGAAATTCCAAATAATAATTTGTCATAGATTTTTTTTAATTACATTTCTAGTTACTAATTCAAAAATTATAAATTATACAGAATATATTTATATACAATGTAATAATAATTTAAAATAAAAAATTATTTAATATTTTTTAGACTTATACCAAAATACCAGATAACAGATAAAAATTAATAAATCATAATATTTTTTGCAATAAGTACTATCAAAATGTTAGTAAATCATATTAAAATTGTAATGAAAATATTTATTTAAATATTGAATTAAAATATAACTATTTATATTTTATTAATAGTAATATTTTTAAATTAATATGTATTTCGTAATTATCATTTCAAATCAAATGTAATTTAATGAAAAACTTATTTCAGATTTTAATGATAATAATGATACTAATCATAACACAATTGTAATACAATTAACTATTAATCATTTTAAATTGGTTTTTCTAATATTATATTATGGATATTATTATCTTTTATATTCATACTTATAGAAAAAATTAGTTACAAATTATTTTTCTTATTTATTATTAAAGCATTTACAATATTTAATAATTAAATTATAAAATTTTAGCTATTAAATATATTAATCTAATAATTAGATATATATATATAAACAACAATTTAATCAACATAAGAATTTTATATTTTTAATTTTATTTCTATTCAATTAATAATAAATTTAAAATTTTTATTTAAAATTTAGTATTTATTTATATTTAAAAAATATAATAAAAATAGTTCACATCGTAAATTAAATGTTATATTTTATGAATGTACTTTAATTAAACATTTAAATGATAATAAATTTAAAAAAATAAAATAATACTTTGAATTGCTTAAATAAATATACTTAGCTAAAAAAAATTATTTAATAAATTAAAATTATATTTTGATTACTTAATAATATACTGTATTATATGTATAGCAATTACGATACACTAGACATATAGTGTAATTTATTTACTGTACAGTAATTATTATCTAACCATTATTGTAAGTAAAGTATTTATATAATTAAATAACAATTAATTAGCTGTATATCTATCTATATAAATATATATTTAATATACATATATGTATATATATACTGTAATTACAATAATTATTATTTGTGTATTAAATACAATTTATAAAATCCTATAATAAAAAACGAGTCGAGATTTATATCACAATTGTTTTTTACACTCCTTTTCATTGGAATCGACGGGTAGTTTAAACGGTTCGGACTTTGGTTCGCACACATAGTGCGGACACTGCTGTATGTGTTGTGTGACCGCATGACACGAGTCCTGTTGCCAACACGTTATCGGTGTAAATGCAGAACTAAAGTACCATTTCTTAGTAAATTAAACAATAAATTAGCTATTATTTTGTGTCATTCAAAACTAAATTAATATATAATTAAATATTATTTATTTTAAATGTATTCGTAATTATAACTGACATTTGCTATCATTACTGATATATTATATTAACTATTATTTCGTAACTATTTATAAATATATTTATTATTCAAACTATTGAAATCAAGTGCAAAATAAAAAACAAAACTAAAAATTTCATCTTAAAATAAAAAATAGACTATAATGAGGTGTGGTGTCTATAAATAGTTATTTTTATATATTAGGAATTTTCAGTAATAATATAAATAAGTTTAGTATATAATAAATACAATACATAAAAACATATGAATACTATATGATGATAATGATAGCTTTTTGTTGAGCACCCACTAGTAAATGGGTAAATATATACATTTTATGCCTATTAAATATACTGTATAGACATCCAACCCATACCTTATAGCCGACATCCCACGAGTACTTTCCGTTCTCATTGAGTGAACGCTGCCATTGAAGCGATACGAGTCCTCTTGTGTCCAAAAAAGTGCGACAAACGTCACGAAAGCGTTTGCTTGTAAGCGACAAATTGTTTAACGAAAAGCTATCCAAATGTCGACATATTGTCTGAAGAATCTGTGGTTTTGAGTTAACAATAAAAATATTAAAAAACTAAATTAAAGTCTTAAAAAAAATAATTGCTAAATGTTATCATTAAAATCAAGAAAAATAAACTAATATTGAGAATACAAAATAAACTCTTTTTTTTACTTAACACACTAATGAATGTCAAAAAAAAATATTTTTTCGATAAAAATATGAAACACAAAACAAGAAAAGTTTTTAAAAATTTAGGTCAAATAAATATATTAATTTACTTTTAAAATAAATAAACAATAATATCAAACTTTCTAAATTTAAATGAATATTTTTAAAAAATATATATACAGTAAATGAAATACGATGTAAAATAATATTTTTAAAAATCATTTTAAATACATAATAATAATTACTGTATAAACATTCGCTATTAAAGAGAAAAATATTTTTATACACTATTTATGACACTATTTGAGAAACAATCAAAAAACAAAAAAGGAATGTTTAATAACTAAAATATTGCTATAAAATAATAATAATAATAATAAACAAGAAATGCAATTAAATAAAAACAATATACCGGTAATTGTAAAACAAAATAATAATATAATTGGGACTATTATACATGAAATAACAAAATTGATAAAAATTAAAAATAGATAATTACGAGAGTAATAAAATATTAATCGTTAGTCACATATATATTGACATTGAATTTAAAAAATAAAATTTATCTATATTTTTCCCTGAAAAAAACTATAGCTATTATAATAATAATTTTTAGGTTAATTCATAATAAATTACTGTTTCAAACCTCAAATGGCAATAATGATAAACTAATTGTCTGACTATCGCAATAGATTTGAGCGTCCGATTCGGGCATTTGAACTCCAAAACTTTCGACTAATTCGTTGAACACTATCACCGATCCCTCAGGTTTAGGTGTCCAACGTTTGTGTACAAAATTGCAGCCGTATTGCCAAAGTGGACACCGGTGTTCAATCCATCCATCAATACCGCCGTGAATATCGTTATGAACGTTGCGATAGTGCCACTCGTACTCATCTCTGCGAAACTCTTGTGCGCACCGAAATGTATACATTAGTTTAGGCTTCTTCTGATAGGCAGCTATTGTTCCCATATTGATATCAAGTGACAGTGAGTTACACTGTGGAAGGGCCGGTGCCTGAGGTATCGTTGACTTAGTGGCAGCGGTGCTGTCCAACAAACTGTCCGATGGTTCAACAACGGCGGAAAAATCCAATTTATTTGCATTACTTTTAATGTTATTACACTTAGTATTGTGATTATGAGACATGCAATGAGTGTTCTCAAGTAGTTTAGCGCAAACTGAACTCTGAAGACCCGGTGGACTCTGGTGTTGTGCCCACGGACTTGAGTCGGAATCGTCCTCCGATACGGACAGTGTTGATGTGGTCTGACTGTTGGTCGGCGATAACGATGGCGAATGAGATGATGAATGTTCTCTATTGGTATTGGTTTTGTCAGTTAGATGTAGACCACGATAGGGCTGTTCTCATAAAACAATTAATATATATATATATATATTTCAATTAAAATTATACAAAAACTATGCGTTAATTTACTTTTAAGGGAACGGCAGGATATTTAAGTGTCAGGTAGTTCTTGAAGGCCCGTTGTGTCCGCTTTTCAGCTGTCCATAACTGTCGAAGCATTCGCTGATCGCGTAGGGCCAGTGCGACGTCCAAATGGTTAACATTGAGTGACTGCGGCATAACATTTGACATTTGAGTAGTCAATCGGCGCTCTCGTGTATGAACTGGCCATCGATTCCACTCTACCGTACAGTGTATGACGTTTGCCGAACAGTGTAGCAAATGTGCGGACATGTTCTTGCGGTATACGTGTACCGGACAACCGTTACACCAATTAAGACACTGAACCTGTGATCGGGGGAAGAACAAGACATTCAGTGGCCAATCACCGCTAAAACAATCGGTGACCACAACAACAAACATACCTTTTGGTGTTGACATATAAGAAAATGTTCGGTAAGTTTACATTTATGCATAACCAATGGACAATCCTTGTTATTACAGTTGACCAGTGGACACACTGTTTGGCCACCAGCGGCGGTAATCGTCGTGTCGTTGACACCATTGAATCCGCAACTCTTTAACCGACAACTGGACGGCCGGATACACGTCTCGCAGTGTTTGTGTATTTCATACATTGACGATGTGTTGACCATTTCAATGGATATTATGACATATGATATACACAACAACAACAGGTTTTACCCCCGAAAGTGGTCACAAAATGTTTGACTTTTGCGATAATCAGTAGAAAATCCAACAAAACATTTGAGACAAAACAACAAATATTTTTTGGTTCAATTATTTACAGTATTTTCACGGTTAGTGTCCACACAAGTGATGGACAAACAAACAAACAAAACAAAGTGCTATTATGTGAACATAATATATAGCGATTCGGGTGACCGCAAGTCGGGCCTCAAATGTCGGCCAAAAAAAACAACAGCTGATTGTTGTATGTGTTATACAATACAGTCAAACACAACAACAATAATAACAACACAACAGTTGTCTATCTATTGCTTTACACAACAAACATATACAGAGTCTGTGTGTTTGTGTCACTCAATCAATGAGTTTTTGATGTTTTGTTTTGTTGACTAAACTATTGAATTCATATCCAGTAGTAGTAGTAATACTATAACTATAGTCTGTATTATATTATATATGTATTATTAATGTAAGAGCAATATTGTTATGGGAACCCATTGACGCGTTTTGTGTGTGTAATAGAACCTTAAATACTGTTTTTTTAGGATAAATAAATTAATGAATGATTTTAGTAGTTTTTAAAAAATTCTTATAGTAAAAGTTTTTTAAAAATTAATGTTTTTTTTTTAAAAAAAACATTGTATATTATAATTGACAATTTGTATGACCAGATACTATCTGGTTACTTGTCAGAGAGGGAGAAAGAGAAAAATTTATTTTTTTATATTTATCAATCGACTAAAATCCTAATTGTTTATTTGTTAAAAACATAGATTATAATTTTATTAAAATTTTTAATTTTGATGTCACACATTTTAAAAAATATTAAAATTCTAAGTTTAACTTAAAATTTTACATCACTTAATAGCTGAAATCTACTAGAAAATTGTTAAGTGATATCTAAAAATAAGTTAAACTAACTAAAAGTTTATATGTAATTTAAGATTTTAATTTTTATTAAAATAATAATTGATAAATAATATTATTAAAAAATCTGTGATTATTATTATTGAGTAATCATTTTCCATAAAAAACTGGCCAATGGCTTACTTTCTTTAGTTTTACGTAGACATCCATTTCCTGTATAATTAATTAATAAATTTATAATTATAACTAAATATTTAACAAATAAAAATCATAGATTATAGATTTAAATAAATTCTAAATAGATAAATTTGTTTATAATTATAATATTAATGATAATAATTAATTATCTACAATCTATTAACTATACTTTTTTTACAAAATATACAATAATTAAAAAAAATAATTTTTAAAATTCTAAATTAAGATATTATAAATATATTTTTTTACATATTCAATATAAATATTGTATTTAATATACATATATATATAAATTATATACAGTATAGATAGAAATAAAAAAAACTATTTATTATGTCACTAATATTTTAAAATTTGGTTGGTTTGGGATTATTATTATTATTATTGTCGTTGTTGCTGTTGTTGTTGTTGTTGTTGTTGTTGTTGTTGTGGTATATTGAATATAACAAAACTTGGTGGTGTTGTTGTAGTAGATGTCGGTCCAAATATTACAAAATCAGGTACAGGTGCAATGGTAGTGACCATGGATGTAGCATTTTTGTTGGTACCCTTTAGGCAACTACTAATACCCGATTGAATTTGTTGTAGTTGTGGTCGTTCAACATTTATTGAAGCCTCTATAAAAAAATTAATTAATTATTATTTAGTATAATTTATTAATTATATTTTAATCAAAATTTAAGTTAACTTAAATTTAAATAAAAAATAATTAGAATATCTATAAAAATTAATAAAACATTATTTTAATTTTTTAGACACTAATATTCTCATTTTTTAATTTAAGTATTTAATAATTACCGGTATATATATAATTTCTATCATATATTGTAGTTAAATAATTAAAAATTATTTTAGTTATTTTTTACATTAAATATAAAAAACTAGTCACTTATTTTAAAATTTTTACTACAAATAACTATTTTTATTAGTTATTTTTTTAAATACTAAAGAATTTATAGAAATTATTTTTTTATTTTCCTGAAAAACTTTACTTGACCTCAAAATTTTGAAATATTTTAATACTTTCCTATAACCAAATAATATTAAACTCTACTTTAAATATAATTTAGAGAAAGTTTTTGGTTAATTAAAATTAAGCAAACTTTAATCAATTGAATTTTTATTTGTATTAGTATTTAGTACATTAAATATATATTTTTTAATAATTTTTGTTTTATTTGATAATTCAATTTATAATCTAATAATCTATTTCTAACTAATTTGAAATCATCAGATATGATCACTATTGTTGATATAGTTGTTAAATAAATGATACGTTAGTCCTAACCAGCTATTGCTGTTGCGTGGGCTGATAATTGTTGCTGTTGTTGTTGAGCACCGGCACCATAAGCAGCCTGTTGTTGCTGTTGTTGTTGTTGTCCTAGCCCTCCCACACCAGCAATGCCTGCCTGTTGTTGTTGTTGCTGCTGTCCGCCTACACCAACAGTGCCTACTTGAGCTTGTTGTTGTTGCTGTTGAACACCGGAACCTAAAGCGGCTTGATGCTGTTGCTGTTGTTGTTGTTGATTAGCACCGGCACCTAAAGCAGCTTGTTGTTGTTGTTGCTGCTGTTGTTGAGCACCAACACCTAAAGCAGCTTGTTGTTGTTGTTGTTGTTGTCCTACTACACCCACACCAGCAACGCCTGCCTGTTGTTGTTGTTGCTGTTGTTGTTGAGCACCGGCACCTAAAGCAGTTTGTTGTTGTTGTTGTTGTTGTCCTACTACACCCACACCAGCAACTCCTGCCTGTTGTTGTTGTTGCTGCTGCTGTTGTCCGCCTACACCGGCAATGCCTGCTTGTTGTTGTTGTTGTAATTGTTGACTAGAACTTGCGAGTCCAACCCCACCCAAAGGTCCCAATCCTATGCCGGCATGTGATTGCTGGGATTGTTGTTGTTGTTGCTGTTGTCCGCCCAAACCAGCTATGCTTCCCTGTTGTTGTAATTGTTGACTAGAGCTTCCCAATCCAATTCCACCCAACGGACCTAATCCTAAACCTGCCTGAGATTGCTGTGATTGTTGTTGTTGTTGAGAACTAGCCCCTAAGCCACCGATACCCGCTTGTTGTTGTTGTTGCTGCTGTGAACTGCTACCTAATCCCAGCCCAAAACCACCAACTCCAAGGCCGGCATTTGTTTGCTGTTGTTGTTGTTGCAATTGACCCACACCACCACCACCACCTCCTTGTTGTTGCTGCTGCTGCTGCTGCTGTAGTTGTTGTTGTTGTTGTTGTTGTTGCTGCTGCTGCTGCTGCTGCTGTTGTTGTTGCTGCTGTTGTAGTTGTGCTGCACCTCCAACACCACCACCAATAGTATTACCAAATCCTAATCCAGCTGATGATCCAAAATTAGGCACTTGTTGACTGCTACCTACACCACCACCAAAACCACTTATACCGGTTCCTACACCTCCGGCATAAGATCTATAAATATTTAACAATTGTTGTTGTTGTTGTTGGTGTAGAGCATTGATGGCTGTCTTTATTTGAAAACAAAGATTTGTTATATCATTAATCTCTTGTTGTTGTTGTTGTATTAATTGATTTTGAAGATTGTTATAAATTCCACCATTAAATCCATTAGAAGACGAATAAATAGATGCGCTATTGATTATACCAGAGCTTTCTCTTATCAAAACCGGAAGTACAGTCGAGAACCAGTTATTAAGGCCACCACCACTACCACTACTACCGAATTTATTAGAACCGGTAAGTCCATAATTGACACCATCAAGCAATGTGCCGACTCCTTGTCCTAGACCACCACCTAATAAGCCACTTGAAGAGCCCCCATTCCCACCATTACCACCGGTTAATCCGTAATTAACACCATTTAATAAAGTGCCAACAGAGCCACCAAGTCCGCCTCCCAGTAGGCCAGTACCACTTCCACTTCCACTTCCACTTCCACCTCCTAATAGGCCATTTCCAGAACCATAACCACCACCATTTACCGAGCTTCCTGACTTGCCAGTTAGACCATAATTGACACCATCAAGCAGTGTGCTAACTCCTTGTCCTAAACCTCCACCTAATAAGCCACCTGAAGAGCCCCCATTTCCACCATTACCACCGGTTAATCCGTAATTAACACCGTTTAATAAAGTGCTAACAGAGCCACCAAGTCCGCCTCCCAGTAGGCCAGTACCACTTCCACTTCCACCTCCTAATAGACCGCCAGCGCCACCAGCACCACCTGCAGAGACTCCTGATCTGCCAGTTAGACCATAATTGACGCCATCGAGTAAAGTACTGATACCGTTGCCCAATCCACCGCCAAGAAGACCGTTTGACTGTTGTTGTTGTTGTTGTTGTTGTTGTTGTTGTTGACCTGTTAGACCATAGTTAAGACCATTAACCAATCCTTTTACCCCTTCACCCAAACCTCCCGTACCTAATACTGAACAATTAGTATTAATTGTAGTTAAAACTAATACAACTGCCGATACAATCGTCCACTTCATATTGATTTTCAGTTATTTTTAGCTAATTGATTGATAAATAAAATTAAAATAAAAATAAAAATATAGAATTTGTTAAATGATATAAACATACCAGGATATTTAGAAAACTAACAATTAAATAAACGTTAACACAATTAGAAAAAAATTCCTGTTAAATAATTAATTAAAAAATTTTTAATATTGTTGATGACACATATGGATAGTTAAAATGGAGTAAAAATTAATTTTAAAATATTATAATTATTTTTAACTAAATATCAAATTAAATTGATATTAATAATTAGAGTATCCAATCAAAGTATGTTAACTTTTTTTATTTACATATAAAAAAAATTACAGCAATTAAAAAAGTAATGTATCCATGTATCATGGCACTTTATTATAAAAAATTATAATATTAATTTTATAAAAACCGAGAAAATTTTTTAACAGTTATAAAATGTCTAAAATATATATCTTAAAAATATTTTATTAAAAAACATTTTTATAAAAACTTTGATTAAATACTCTACTAATAAATGAAATAATATACCGGTATATAAATATACAATATAATAATCAAACACAAAACATAATATTAAAAAAAGGAAAATTTTTAATATTTTATAGCAATAATTATTATAAGCAATTTAGATTAAATAATTTAATATTTAGTAAACATAATTAACTAAATATAATATTACTATTTATATTTATGTAATTTAATTAATAAATAGTTAAATTCTTGGCATTTTTAGTATTGATAAATAATAATAAATTTCAAGTCATTAAATTAATATCAACTTTTAACAATAATTTTAGTTTAATTGTAATATTAATTTATAGTAATAAAATAAATTTATGTTAAATTAAATCCAATTTCAGACAATAGTATTGGTTATTGTTGTTGTTGTTGGAAAACTAACATTTCTAAGACTACTGGGCGCCCACTTAACGTGAACCGGTGGGAACTGGAAAGTATCGGGTTGTCCGCTATGTAGGACACCAACAATTCGGGTGTTTGACCACTGAAACGGTGGCTGCTGTTCATATGTAGGGCCACTGTTGGCAATCATCTCAAGTTTGCTAAACAAGTCTTTGTTTGTCATTTTGACATCAATAGCACCGTGAGGTCGGAAACCTAGCGAACTAAAAGGATAGTGACCATTGGGATCATTGAGATCACATCGGGCCGCTATAGCGTATTCACCCGTATAGGGAGGCGTGCAATTGCATCGGGACAGTGGGTCGTGTTTGAAGTCATTATAGCGCATGAGTCGGTAAAGTGAGGACATGTCTGTTACTTGTTTGGCGTTGCGTCGGAATATCAGAGCTCTGGCCGTCTTATTGTACGTAAAAAAGTCGCCGTATTTCGTCACCTGTGATGTGTAGTCACTCAAATCATAGACTCCCTTAAAATACGGAACATTATATGAGGGCCAATAGTTTTGTTGCCGAAGCACATGAGTCACATCTCCAGACTCGACATAACCGGGCAATTGTTCCAAAACCCAGAGCACATCATCGGGTAATTGTGCCGGTAGTGTACCCTTTTTGTACTTATTATAGTCAACAATCATAAACTGGTTGTTATAGGTACCCGAATTGTATTTTCCGAAAATTTGTGACCACTCACGACCCGATCGGGCCAAACGATTGGCTACAGTGTTTCGGATAAATTCAAATACCACTTTGTCGGCCACAACATTGGACCACAAACTGTTATTATAATTTCCGATAGACGTCTCCAGTACTGTCAGACCACTGTTGATGAGATAATAATCATCGATAGAGAAGATGACACCGGGATATGAACTAAAGGCCTGTGATGTACCCGAAATGTTACTATAATTCATATTATATCGTTTGACTAATCTTAACATCCAAGCATAGGTTGTCCACGAATTATGTGACACCAATAGATCACTGCCGTCATCGAGTACTCTGACGATTGCCGAACAGTGGCCATCGTTGAGATCCACAGACTTGACCTTTCGCTGTAGAACCTGTTCGAGTTCACCGCATTCGGTAATTAAGTTCATAAGTATAAGACCCGTGACATTGACATTGAGATGCGGCGAACCGGGAGGTCTGATGCCATACATTGTCGATCGATAGCCATCTTCGAGACCCGTAAGCTGTGTCAGTGTTAGCTCTATTTGATGCCAGTATTCATCGCTATTGGCGTACAGTTTGATCTGTGATTTCATAAACTCAATGTTTTTGGCGATAAATGCAAATAAATTTTGACAAAATTGTTTTTCTTTATCACAATAGTGTCGGATATTGTTATCCCAATGGAGTTGAATTAAATCTGCTGTTAGTAGGCCTTCAATGAGTCCAAAATAATAGGCCTGTCGTGAGTCGTCCAGCGATTGATTTGAGTGAATGTCTAACTGAGCCCAACTATTTCGATAAATAACAATAATGTAAATATAATTAATTATAATATTAATTATTTGATTACCCGGTAGTATTGATACTATTGTCATAGACAGCCCATGTCATCCAATCGTTTATTTCATCAATACTTTTGTTGACATTTTTTAGGTTTCCGTCGGTATCAATATAATGAATAACATTTGCATTAATTATGTTTATGTTAAATATAACAAAAACACATAATACTAATGTAATTTTAAATATGTTCATTGTTTTATTTTTATTTAAAACAAAAAAATTTAATGTCACTACAGTATAACTATTTTTTTGTTACTGTATTAACAAATGACTATTAAAAGTATTCAAAAAGTATCTGTCCTTCAAATTGTCAACAAATACTTATTGATTACTCGTAAAATATTTTAAGTACTTTTACTAAATATAATAATTAATACAAACTTAGTATTAATAAGTTATCAGTTGATTATATATAAAATGTGACCAAAAAAATTTACTAAAATAAAACAATTAATGTTAAGTTAATATGATTTCTAATAATCAATGTAACAATATTTTATGTATTAAACTATTAAATACAATGTAGATACAATTTAGTATATAAATAAATATAATATATATAATTAAAAAAAATATCAAAAAACACTTAATAAAAGATAATTTTTTATTTAATTATAAAGATTAAATAAATATTAAAATTCAATATATCATATATATCATGTGATTAAATTGTTTTAACTATAATATTAATATTTATATAATGTAGTAAAACAAATAATTTTCTTCAATTTAATTTCAAATTGTATTTATTTGCAAATATTTGTATAACATTATTTCACTGATTTGTTTTATTGTAACATTAGTATTGATTTTTGTGTTACAAAGAAAAACTTAAATAATACATAATAAATAACAAAATAAAAATAATATGCAATGTAATCATAATTAATTTAAATTCAGACTTTATTAAATGTCAAATATATATATATACTGTATATAAATTATATAACTAAATGGCAAATTACAAGCTATTTAATTTGTTTGAAATTATCGATGATGGTGTCAATGTATTGTTTAGTATATCGGAAAAAAATAATATTACTGATAATTTTGTTATCGGAATTTTAGATAATACGGTAGTAAAACATCTATTATTATTGTTATTATCTAAATCTTAAAATATTTATAGATAACACAATTAAATAAAACTGCATATCAAGTGTGCCATAAATTTGATTATATTTTACCAATTATTAAGAATAACTACAAAATTAAGTATTAAATATTAATATCTAGTATATAACTATTTTTATTTATTACTGATTAATTTTTGATAATTAATAATTATTTGTTTAACTTAAAAAGTTATAGTATACGTGTTGTAAAATCATTTTTTCGGAAACATCACAAAAAAGATAATACAGGGATCGATATAAAGAGATATTTTGTTCAAAATGTTTGACTTTATTTATTTAAAAAAATAAATTATTTATTATAAAAAAAAGTAATTAAATATGTTTTGAATATTTATCTAGAATATAACCATGTTGCTAACCAATTGGATACTTGACTACAATAGACATAAATTAATTGATTATTCATATGTAGACGTTGGCAAACAATCAGCAATTTTATACTCACCAAACATAAACTTTTCAACCGATACATTCAGAATATTTCATATATTTTCCAAACATTTTTGGACTTATCTTTTAATTTCATATATTTCTTTAGTAATTATTAATTGCTATCAGAAAACCATATCAGTTATGTTTAAATTGTTAATCGATTATTTTGGTTTGCTTATCTTTAAAAGTAAAAATAATTTATTTTTAAAACTTTAAACATTGATATAACTTATAAACATTAAGTATGCTAATAGTATATTTGTTTAAAAATATAAAAATTAGGTATAATTGTAAAGCAATATCATTCAAAACTATTACTAGGAATTTGGTTAACAAGTTGTCTAATAATAATAAATTTGTTTTACACTGATTTGCGATCAATGATTATATTAACTAAAGAGGATGTCATCAATAATTTAGATGATCTTATGATACGTGATGTCAACATTTTGATGCATTCATCGAGTTATGAATACAAACGAATGAAAAATGTAATTTTAATTTAAATTTAAACAATAATTTAATAGTATTTTATAGATTAAACAGCGATTAAATATATAAATTAAATATAAATTTTTGTTTATTTGATTACTTTTTACATTTAACTGCATATTAATTTAAAATTTATTCAAATATCAATTAATTTTAAAACTATTTATTTTTTTCAAGGAATCAAATCGTTTAGTTACAAAAAGCATAAAATTTAAAACGTTTGAAAAACTATCGAGTTTTAAGACAATTGTAGATTTAATTAATAATCAGACGGTAATAGTTGGCGACAAATTAGCACTCAATAATATTTTATTGCTTTACAATGAATTTCCATTAAAACTAACCGAAGGTAACGGTTCTGTATTATTGGATGGCATTCCTCTAATCAAACATTTGAATACAACTCTCAAATCAAAATTACTAATTATGTAAATTTATAGAAAAAAATTATATAATAATAATGTAAACATTAATAATGATTAATAATATTTATATTTGATTTAGATTTGGAAATTTAATGCACTCTGGTTTATATCATCAACATTTCAAACGTAAACTATTTGCTAATCACATAAAAACTATGATAAATATGAGTGCAAAACAAAATCTTATAAAAAGTCAAATAATTATCAATGAAAACAAATATAATATGATAAAAGTTAAGTTAGATAATGTTAGATTTGTATTTGTCATATCAATTGTTGGTTTTAGTATATCATTAATTGGATTTTTTATTGAATTATATTATCAAAAACTTTACGTTTTAACATATTGATTATTTTATATTATTTATTGTAGTATATAAATTATAATATAATGATTAAAATTTATAAATATTTTACAAATATTGTTTATTATGTATAAATTTAATTATTTATTTTGAGTATTAATATTTTAATAAATCAAATAATAACTATAGCAACAATGTTGTTTTGCATTAAATATTATAAATAAAAACATGTTAAAGTAAATAAAACTATTTAGTTAATATCGTATAGAATTTGCTAATATTTAAAAAAATAAATTTAATATTAAACTAACATAGCACATTATAAAATAAAATATAAAAATTTTATTTAAAACACAGTAAACTACATTAAAAATACAATACAATATTTATAAAATTAGTATAAATAGATATATTACTATTAAAAATAAATTAGAAAATATTAATGTAAGTTTTTTTTATAAATTTTATTTGCATATAGTTTTTGAATTGTCACAATAGTTTTACAAAAATATTAGTCTATTTATGTAAATATAATTAAATAAATTAATACATTTATACTGTGATATATACTGTAACATATTTATAAAATATAACTTTTCGGTGACATTTAATTGATTTTACTATTCAATAAATACAGTTTAATTTACTTAAGTATATTTGTTATTAATGTACAGTATATTACAAATATAATATTTATTATTTAATATAAGGATGTATAGTATAATTTTTTAAACTTATTTTTGTAAATTATTTAATAATTTATGCGTTATTTATATTAACTAATTAATATATAATATATATATTTATATAACTAAATGTCTATTATAAATTATGAAAATTTGTGTACATTTATACCTAAAAATAAAGTTTACAATTCTGTACAACAATTAAATAATACAAAACTAATTATTGGTTTAGTTAGTTATTGGGTACGATAGTTTTATAGTAATTAATATTTAATTAAATAAAAATTAATTTTTAAAAAATAATATATTTTATTAATAAATTTTCAATATATAACCTTATATATATATATATATTTAATTTAAAATAAGTTGGAAAAAGTGAATGAGACATTTTATAAAGATTGTCACAATTATAACTATATATTAAAACTTATTGAAAATAATTTGCATTTAAAGTAAGTTATTTATATATATATATATATATATATATAGTTTTGTCAATTAATTATTAATTTTTATTGTTAAAGTTTTAGTATACGTTTATTCAATCCGAAAACTGTTAGTAAAATCAATAAACCGGGTAAATCTTGGACCTCTTCAATGGCTTATTTTTATTCAAATGTAAGCATTATTTTTTTATAAATTATTATTTATAGTTATAGTACAGTATATATTAAATTTAATGTAAAACTATAATTTTTTAATACTATTGTTTATCAATTAATAATTTTATTTTAATAAAGCATATATATATATAACTTATTTTTTAAATACTGTTTTTTATTTAGCTTATATCGACATATGCAATGACTATGATTATTGATAATAATAGATATGAATTATTAGACTTTTCAAATGTAGACACTTGTAGATTGTCATCGATATTATATTCATCTAAAATCAATTTTTCAACCGATTTATTTAGAATATTTCAAATATTTTCGACAAATATTTGGATATATTTACTTTTATCTTATTTAATAATTACATTTATGAATGCTTATGATAAATATTTAAACATAAAATTTAAGTTATATTTTGACTATTTTGGTTTGTTTCTATCTATGGGTAAATATTATATAATTTATATACATTGTTATTAAAATATTATTATTTTAAGTGTCCTATTTGTAATGTTTGTTTTTTATTATTTAAGGTATAAACATACAAAAATATCATTCAAAATTTTTAATAACAGTTTGGTTGATAAGCACAATACTGATAAAAATGTTATTTTTTAATGACTTTTTATCAAAAATTATATTAACTAAAGAGGATTATATCAATAGTTTAGATGTTCTTATGTTTCGTGATATTAAAGTTATAATGACTAAAGAAAATTATGAACACAAACTAATGAAAAATGTAAATATATTTTAATTAAAGTATTTTATAATAATTAGTAATTTTATAATTATTGTTTAATTTATTAATAATTATATTTTAATAAATATTTGTTGTATAAACTATGTTTAATGACTATACTTATCAATGATTATATTATTAGGAATCTTGGGCTTTGATTAGGAAAAATGTTATAACAAAATCATTTCAATTTATTTCAAGTCTTGAATCTATTAATCAAGTGGTCAGTCATCAAACAGTACTTATAAGCAGTAATTTTATGACATATGGTTTGATAAAATTTTATAAGGAGTTCCCATTGAGACAAACTAATGGCAACGGATCACTAGTTTTATATGGTATTCCTATTTCTAGACATTTGGATACTATTATAAAAATTAAACTCAAATTCATGTAAATAACTAAATATATATATATTATTCATTTAACATTGTATTTATAACCCATTAATTAGTTAGTTACTAATATTTTATGAATAAATTTTTTAGGTTTAAAAGTTTAATGGAGTCGGCATTAAATGAGCAAAACTATTATCGATACTTATTATCTATGAAACTATTTTTTCAAAAATTTATTATAAATAATCAAAAATCAATACAAACACATAATAGTGATAATCATAATGATATAATCAGAGTAACAATAAAAAATGTTATGTTTATTTATTATATGTCATTAATAGCAATATTTTTGGCAATTGTTTGTTTGATTATAGAATTTATTATAAAAAAGAAATTCAATGTAAATATGTAATAAATTAAACTTTTATTATATATAGTTAACATAAATAAACAAATTGTTTTTTACAAAATGTAGATATATAAAACTTAATATATAAATATTAATATATGTTATAATTCATAACTAATTATAATTTAACATAGTATATAAAATAATCAATATTGTAAATATTAATTTATATTATATTTATGAATATATGAATTAATATATTGTGTAAAAACAGTTGTAATATTTTACAACAAAATTATAAATATGTGTAAATTAATAAATAGTAATTTGATTTTAAACCAATTCAATGTTATAAGTAATAATTCATTGGTTATTGGATTAAATGAATTTACGGTATATAACTTAATATATTTAATAAAAATTTAAAAGATTTAAAAACATATTTTAATTTTTTGACCAAATAAGTTAAAAAAGATCAATGAATATGTTTATCACTTATGCGGTGAAAATCTGCAGATTTTAAATATCATAGAAAATTATTTACATTTAAAGTAAGTTTACTAAAAATATTTAAGACTATTAATTTTATTTAGAAATTTTTATATAGATATTATGTTTTTGTTATGCAAAATAATATTAATAATAATAATCAAACAATTAATAAAACTTTCTTCACAACAATGGATTACTTTCGTACAAATGTAAGTAATTTTAAATATATATTAATACTATAAATAATTTGATAAAATAACTCATATTTTCTATTATAGAAAATATCAATTGTATTAGATAATTATGTATTGGACCATGGTAGATTTCAAATTGTTGATTTTCCATGTGTTAGTGTAACTAAATTTTCATCAATACTTTACTCAACAAATCGTAAATTTTCAACTGATTTGTTGAGAATATTTCGTATATTTTCTGATAAATTTTGGATTTGTTTAATGATATCATATATTGCTATTACTTTTTGCAATACATATAAACAAACTATTTGTATTAAATATGAATTAATTGTTGATTATTTTGGCTTGTTCATTTCAAAAAGTAAACAATTTAATAACTAAATTATAAAATAATTTTATATCAAATTAAAATTTTTGATTTATTAATTTATATAATAACTCAGGTATTAAACTAAAAAAGTTTCATTCAAAATATTTATTAACAATTTGGTTGTTAAGCTCATTGATTATAATAAATTTATTTAACAATAAACTACTTTCAAAGATTATATCGACCAAAGAGGATGTCATCAATAATTTTAATGATATCATATCACGTGATTTACAAATCATAATGAAAAACGGTAGCTATGAATACAAATTAATGAAAAATGTAAGCAAAATAATTATATTTATTTAAAAAAATCACACAATTTTTTAATCATAATTATTTTATTACAAATATTGTTAGCAATCGTGGGATATATTTAAACAGAAAAATATAAAATTGATTAAATTTAAAAATATTGCTAATTATAACTTTATGACAAAACTAATTAACAATAAAACAGTTATCATATCAACGCAAGTAATAACAGCTCATTTAGTTGACTATTATAAAGTACTTCCATTGAGACACACTATGGGTAACGGTTCACAAGTTTTATTTGGTTTTCCTATTGTAAAAAATTTAAATATAACAATTAAAAATAAACTTATATATATGTAAGTATAAATTATTAGCAAATGCTTATTAAACAAATAACTAGTTAATATGTGATTGTTTTTTATCTGTTTTTAAAAACATAAATTAAATGATAGCATTAAATTGTCATTTAATATTTTATAAATTTATGATTTTTTAAAAATTTAATTAATAATAATTTTACTAATAATAACTTAATAATAATTATAGGTACAGACAATTGAGTGAATCTGCAATATATAAACAATATTACAATCGTTTCCTGCTTTCAATTAATCAATTGACAAATAAAGTTAACTCAAAACAGTCATCAATTAATTCACAATTTATTGAATTTGAAGATCAAAATCACACGATTAGAGTTACATTTAAAAACGTTTTATTTATTTATTACATATCATTTATTTTTATGTTTTGTGCAATAATTTGTCTTATTATAGAAATCTATTATAATTTTCTTATTTGTAGATTTTAAATTTAATTAAAAATCAAAATCATAAATATTTATTATTTATTTTACATTATATCTAATAATAGTTATAATTATTTTATATTATCTTATCGTAATTTAATAATTTTAATATTATTATAAATTAAAAATATAATATAAATAAAACTATTGTAAAGTTAAAGTTTTATAATAATTTTGACAAATAATTATCATTAAATTATTATTTATTGAAATAAATCTAATAAATTGATTTTTTAAATTCAAAAATCAACATTTAATAACATTTACAGTATTTTAGATATCAGTTGCTAACACAATATTAATAATTTAACTTTAAATTTAAATAAAATTTATAATAAATTAAACTTAAATATATTCAATATAAATAACCAAATATTTTTTTTTTACAAAATGTTAATAAATAAATTTACGTATATGATATATTTACTTTATAATAATAATTATATAAATATTATATATACAGTACATATACAATATCTATATATAATATGTACTGTAACAATGTACTGTATATATAATATACATAAATTAATTTATAAAATATAATTAATATATAAATATTAATGTATGTTACAATTTATAATAAATTGTATAATTTAACATAGTGCATAAAATAATCAATATAATCAATTTTGTAAATATTAGTTTACATTAGATTTATTTATATATAATTTAATATACTATATAAAAACATATCGTACAAACAGTAAATAGTTTTTATATTTTACGATTTAGTTATAAATATGTGTAAATTAATAAATAGTAATTTGATTTTAAACCAATTCAATGTTAATAATAATAATAATAATTCATTAATTATTGGAGTATATGAATCTATGGTATATATATATATATTATAATGAAAAGTTTTAAAATTAATATTTATATTTTATTCAATTAGTTAAAAAAGATCAATAATTCTGTTTATCAATTATGCGGTGGAAATGAAAAAATTTTAAATATTATTGAAAACAATTTACATTTAAAGTAAGTAAAGTAAAATTTTTAAACATGCATTTAATTTTATTTTAAATATATATACAGATATGATGTTTATGTTATACAAAATAATATTAATAATAATAATCAAACAATTAATAAAACTTTCTTCACAACAATGGATTACTTTCGTACAAATGTAAGTAACTTTTAATATATTATAAATTATAAAATTTGTAATAAAATGATTATAAAATAAATGATTTGATAATAAAACTTATTTATTAAATTTTAGAAAATGTCTATAGTTTTAGAAAATTATGTATTGGACCATGGTAGATTTCAAATTGTTGACTTTCCATGTGTTACTACAACTAAATTTTCATCAATACTTTACTCAACAAATCGTAATTTTTCCACTGATTTGTTGAGAATATTTCGCATATTTTCTGACAAATTTTGGATTTGTTTAATGATTTCATATATTGCTATTACATTATGTAATACATATTGTAAACATATAACAAATATATCTATTAATATTAAACTGAAATTATTTGTTGATTATTTTGGCATGTTCATTTCAAAAAGTAAGCAATTTAATAATTAAATTATAAAAAAAAATTTAACAAAATCATCTTTCAATTGATAAATTTTATTAAAATTAAACATTTTAAAATTTGTATAACAACAGGTATTAAAATAAAAAGTTATCATTCAAAATTTTTATTAACAATTTGGTTGTTAAGCTCAATGATTATAATAAATTTATTTGACAATAAAATCCGATCGAAAATAATATCGACTAAAGAGGATGTCATCAATAATTATATGGATCTTATGTTACGTGATCTGCAAATTGTAATGAATACCGGAAGTTATGAATACAGACAAATGAAAAATGTAAGCAAAATAATTATATTAAAAATAATATTAGATATTATTAACATATTATTTATATTAACTATTTTTTGTAAACTTATTCTAAAGCAATCGTGGGATTTAATACAAAATAAAAATATAAAAATGATACCATTTGTAGATATTGCTAATTATAACTTTATGACAAAACTACTTAATAATCAAACTGTTATCATATCATCGCAAACAACAACAGGTCAGTTAGTCGACTATTATAAAGAACTTCCATTGAGACATACTATGGGTAACGGTTCACAAGTTTTATTTGGTTTTCCTATTGCAAGAAATTTAAATAAAACAATTAGAAATAAACTTATATATATGTAAGTAAAAAATTATTATTAAAAGCTCAGGCATATTAATTAAATAACTAATTAATACATTATATTCTTTGTTTTTTTTGTCTATTATAAACCTAAATCAAATAATAGCATTCAATTGTTAATTAGTATTACAAGTTATAAATTTTTGATAATTTATTTAATTAATTATAATTTTATTAATAATAACTAAATAAAACTGTCACTAATAGTTTATATAAGCATGGATATTTGAAATAGATATAAGTTTGATAATTTAATACTAAACCTTAATTTATTTTAAAAATTATTTGAAAATTATTTAATTTTTAATATTATAGATATAGACAATTAAGTGAATCGGCAATAAATAAGCATTATTTCGATCGTTTCCTGCATTTAATTAATAAATCGAGAAATAAAGTTAACTCAAAACAGTCATCAATTGATTCACAATATATTGAATTTGAAGATCAAAATCATATAATTAGAGTTACATTTAAAAACGTTTTATTTATTTATTACATTTCAATTATTTTTATGTTTTGTGCTATAATTAGTTTGATTATAGAAATCAGTTATAAATCTTTTAAATATATTTTAAGATATTATAGATAGATCAATTAAAACATACATTACTGTATAATTTTATATTTACATGCATTTTATAAAAAAATTAATAATAATAACTTATTATTTATAAGTAAAACTTCACACATATTATTGTACGGTTAATAACTAATAAAATAGGCTTTAATGAGCTCTATATCTAAGTTTGTTTAACACAGTTAACTTAGTATTAGATAAAAAAAGTGGATATATTTACTGTAACTCTTATGTAACATTTGAATCGTATGTTTTGGGACTTATAGTCTAATTCAATAAATCTATTAAACTATGAAAACAAAAGATATATCGGCGGTAACCTATTAATAGTCTTTTATTTTTACAAATATAATAAACATATTAACAATAAAAATAATATTTTAATTAAATAATCAATAATTAAAGAAAAAAAAATAAATTGTGAGAAATATATGTTAAGAAATAATAATTTATTTTGTTATAAACATTTAATTTTTATAGTAAACATATTTAATTAGTTTTAATTATAAACATTTTTAAATTATTGTTACAACAAATTGCCATATAATTAACAAAACTAAATAATTTCTGTTATATAATTAATTGAACTGTAAAATTTAATTACAATAATTTTGTATAATTATATAATAATCAATATAATTTATTTTATTAATATTATAAAATGTTTTAATGTACCGATAATACTGTACATTAATTAAACTCATTCATTTATGTATAACTTATAAATAATGTAAAATAATTAAATGATTCAAATATTTTAGCAAAAACTACTAACTTATAATGTGCACAGAAATAAATAGTAATTTGTTTACAAATCAATTTAATGAAACAAATAATTTTTCGTTAATTATTGGAATAAATAAATCATTGGTATATTTAATAAAAATATTAATATTTTTAATATTAATATTTTTTTTCAAATAAGATTAAGAAAATCAATGACAGTGTTTATCAAATATGTAGTGTAAATAATTATTTTTTAAATATAATAGAAAATAATTTACATTTAAAGTAAGTAATTTTTAAAGTATCTGTAAATATTACTTTTAAAAAATAATAATATAATATTTACAAATATAAAATTTAATTGAGCTTGTACAATTTTACATTTTAATTTTTAAAAATTATTTATTATATATATATATTTTAGCAATCGTATAACATATTTAATCATGCTAATTTAAAAGTCACGCAATTAAAAAATATTAATACTTATGATTTTATGTTAAAAATAATTTACAATAAAACTGTTTTCATAGCATCACAATCACGAACAAGTGATTTAGTTAAAACTTATAGAGAACTTCCATTGAGATACACAATGGGTAACGGTTCGCAAGTTTTATTTGGTCACCCTATTTCAAGAAATTTAAATGTTATAATCAAAAATAAACTAAAATACATGTATGTCTTAAAATGATTATATAATTTAATTAATACAAATCATTCATATATCTAAAAAAAACTTTCATACATTTTAGTAATAACTAATTATAATGAATACCAGTTTACTATTTTTCCAATAAATTAATTTTGCTTTTTACTAATTTACTAACTTTTATGTTAACATTATTGTCTAACATAACTAAATCTTATATAAGATAATTATTATATTGCCGATTAACATATGTTTATTAATTTATTATATTATAGGTATATAACCTTGGTTGAATCAGCAATTATTCAACAAAATTATTATCGCCAATTTATACTTTCAAATCAATTTAGTAGAAAACAAACATCAATTTATACACATATTATTGAATATGAAGATCAAAATTTTATCATTAAAGTTACATTTAAAAATGTTTTATTTATTTATTACATATCATTTATTTTTATAATTTTAGCTATAATTTGCTTTATTATAGAAATAAACTATAAATATTAATATTTTATATGTTTTAGTTAATACAAAATTTACAAACGCAGATTAAAAAAATTAAATAACAATATTTTTAAATGTAATTTTTATGATATTTTACTAATTTGATAATAGTGATTTTAATAATACAGTACATTCTAATTATTAAAAAAATACTATAGAAAAATGTTATTAATAATAGTTTATTATAAGTTATAAAATGAATATTTCATAGAAATTCAATTATAAATATTACGATTTTAATTTAGAGTTTTATATAAAACAAATTAAATCAATCTTTATTTAGTATAATGTGTTATTCATTAACGTAATGATTATGATTAATATAAAATGTTATATTTTAATTGAATTTCTATTGAAACGTAAATTTAGTTGTAAAAAGCTATTTACTATAAATATAATGAAATTCAATTAAATATAACATTTATAGCTTTATAACATAAATACAAAAAATATAGTTTTTTATAATTAAATAATCAATAATGTACTTCAAAAAAACAAATTAATTTCTTAAATTTGAGAATTATTTTTTATCTAAATGTCATAATAAAAAAATATTGTATATAAATAAAAAAACAATTTTAACGTAAAAATTTTCTATTATAAGTAATCAAATATATAATAGAATTTATTATACAATAAATACAAATATATGTTATTATAATATGTGTACAAAAATAAATAGCAATTTAATTTTAAGACAATTTAATGAAATAAATAATACTTCATTAGTTATTGGAGTATATAATTCTATGGTATTATTTTTATTATAAATATTAATAAATTTTTGTTTAAGCACAGTATTAATAGTGAGGTTTTAAAAATATTTATTAGTTGCAGAAAATCAATGAATCTATGTATAAAATATGTGGTGAAACACACTTTTTATTAAATATCATTGAAAATAATTTACATTTAAAGTAAGTTATTAAAAATATTTTTCTTATAAATATAATTAACAGTTGAATTTACAGATACAATATTTGTATTATAAATGATGATTTCAATAATTTTACAACATTTAATAAATCTATGGGTTCAACAATGGACTATTTTCTAACTAATGTAATTATATTTTAAGTAAATTATTTACAATTAACTAAAATATTATAAACTAAATACTTTTATTTAGAAAATATCTCTAATTTTAAAATATTATGTATTGGACCATGGTAGATTTCAAATTGTTGACTTTCCATCTATATTTGCAACAAAATTTTCATCAATACTTTACTCAACAAATCCTAATTTTTCAACTGATTTGTTGAGAATATTTAGTATATTTTCTGTAAAATTTTGGATATGTTTATTGTTTTCATATATAGCTATTACATTGATTAATACTTTTAGACAAAATATGTTTATTAAACTTAAATTATTTGCAGATTATTTTGGAATTTTTATTACCAAAAGTAAATAATTTACTTATATATAATTTTCATGTATTGTCATATTGTTTATACAGTAGTATATATATTGTACTATATAGTACACTAAATTTAATTACTAAAACAATTTTTAATAATTTAATTATATTAAAATAGGTATTAAATTAGAGAGTTATCATTCAAAATTTTTATTAACAATTTGGTTGTTAAGCTCATTGATTATAATAAATACATTTTACAATGATATCCGATCAAAGATTATATCGACAAAAGAGGATATCATCAATGATTATATTGATCTTATGTCACGTGATGTACAAATTGTTATGAATACCGGAAGTTATGAATACAGACTAATGAAAAATGTATGAATAGATTAATTAATTTATATTAAAAATTAATTTTTATTTATTATACTATATGTTGATAGCAATCGTGGGATATATTTAAATATAAGAAAATAAAAATTATGCCATTTGACGAAATTGTTAATAAAAATTTTATGACACAACTAGTACACAATCAAACAGTGCTAATATCATCTAGATCAATTACACATAATTTAATTGGGTTTTATAAGGAGTTCCCATTGAGACGTACAATGGGTAACGGTTCACAAATACTCTATGGTTATCCTATTTCCCGAAATTTAAATGAAACAATCAAAAATAAAATTAAATACGTGTAAGTATTAAATATTAAATTTTTAAAATATTATTTTTTTATTATTTTACTAAAATATATGATTTGATATTTAATATTATAGGTATAAAAAAATAATTGAGTCAGCTTTAAATAAGCAAAATTATTTTCGTTTTCTGCTATCAATAAGTAAATTGAGAAATAAACGATTCAATAGAAAACAGATATCAATTAATACAAAATTTATTGAATATAAAGATCAAAATAATATGATTAGAGTTACATTTAAAAATATTTTATTTATTTATTATATATCATTTATATTTATAACTTTAGCTATAATTTGTTTAATTATGGAAATATGCTTTAAATATTTTTCGTGTTTGCGTTGATTTCAAATAATTAAAACAGTAAACAAAACAAGTTTGTAAATATAAAATAAATATTTCTAGATATAATTATTAATTTAATATTTTATGTTTTAGTAATTATTTTTCTGGAAGTAATAAAAAATTAATATTATAGTGTATTATCTAAGACTTTAACATAAATACAGTATAATGTGAATATTAAAAATATTTAAATTATTACTTTTATTAAGAAAATACTGTACATTTTACAATATTATGATTATTAAATAATTTTTGTTATATTTCTAAAAATTATATTCATTTATGCATTTGATATTAATATTACATATTTTGTTAATATTTTATTTTATAATAAAGTATAAATAAATTTTATTTACCTAAATGTTTGATTAAATATTTTATATTTTATATTATTTATTAATTATATATTTTTATTAAATTTAAAAATAAAATTATTTTCATTTATTAAAATTTTGTGTATTTTGTAACAAAAAATAATTAGAATATTTATTATTAAATAACAAAAATAGATTATAAATAACTTTTTAATTGTGTAAAAAATATTAAATATTTTATGAGAATATTACTTTATATTTATAACATTTATTACAATTTTGTACCCGTAATAATCAACTTTGGTTACAATGACTATGTTTTTTTGAGAAAAAAAACTATTTATAAAAGAAATCTAATAATAATAGATTTATAACTAATATAATAACAATGAAATTTTAATTAAGTTTAAAATGTTTATTCTTAACCTATTATATAAATATTATAAATAAGACCAATATCTACAAAATTTTTTAAATAAAAACTAATTTAGTAAAATATATTTAATTATATTTTCTCTTTATTTAAATATCTTATAAAATGTTGTATTATTTATACATTATTCACTTGAAATTTTTTTATTTTCAATATTATTTTTTTTTAACAATAATGACTACAAAGTAATCTTTCATAAGTTACTAAAGAAATATTTTTATTAAACTAACTAATAGCTAACTAAACTAAATATCAATATTTAATTACTTATTGTATTATTAAATATATTAGACATCTGTTGATTACTGTTAGTTAATATTTAATATATGTAATTAACAATATTGATCTTTGTTTTTACATTTAAATAGCATTTAATTATATGTTTTATATACTACAGAATAATGTAAGTACAGTAATAATTTTAATACAAAATAAATGCATTAATTTTTGAACATTTAATTTAATTTAACTAAATGAATCAAAATTAATTAATTAAAAATATAAACTGTTTATTACTTAAATTTAACAATAAAATAAATAAATATAAAATTGAATATTTCAATTATAGAATTTTGTGTAATTAGCATAATTATATAGTGTTTATCTAATAGTCTATGATAATTATTTATTACATGCTTTAATCATTAATGTAATTATTATTATTGATATTTTATTAACTAAACAACAAAAATTTATAATTTAATAATCAATTAATTATTGATAAAACATTTCACAGCAAAAGTTTATACACAATGTGTTACACATTACATAGTAAACAATACGCAATTCATTCATAATTATAGTTATATTGACAAAGTTTTTAAGACATTTTAATATTAGAAAATATTGCAAAACAAATGATGAAGTATTTGTTTAAAAGTTATCTATAATTAAATTTTATTTTACTTTAACTCTAATTAGAAATCAATTAAGAAACACGATTAATAAATTTATTTTACAATTTTATTAAATTAAAATAAACTATCATACAGTTATGTATAAATATGATAAAATATTTTAAAAATTTAATTTATTTATTCACCTATAATGTAATAATTAGATATTATTTGGAAAAAAAATAATATTTTTAAATATGTACGAAATTTGTCAAATATATAACGTAAATAAAATCTTATTTAATTTAAATTTTAACATCTCTAATTACGATTTACTTATTGGTATTTATGATACAAGTGTAAGTACAGCAATTAAATTAATATTTTTTGTTTAATATATTATTATTGTTTGTTTAATATAAAAAAATTTATTAAAATTTTAGATATCAATGATAAACAGTACAGCATATCATGTATGCAATAATGAAAGATATTTGTATGAATCAATTGAAAGACATGCAAATATTAAGTAAAATTATTTATTTTTAATTATTTAGTAAAAATAAATAAAATATATTTAATAATCATTTTACTATTAAGTTTTACACTGGTTGTTTTTTATCCGGATATACCATCAAATAAAAACAATAATACAGTAAATCAAATATTCAATGCATTAAAACAGGTGAAATTAATTTACAGTTAATTTTATATTTATTAAATAAATAATTAATACTAACTTATAAATTATTATTATTATTATTATATTTTAGAAAATACATATGTTATTAATGCCATATATTATTGATGAATCTAGATATAATATGATAGATTTTAGCGAGATAATTTCAATTGGATATTTTTCATCAATACTATATTCACCAAAATTTTCAATGTCAACAAATATTTTGAGAATTTTTCAAATATTTCCCACATATATATGGTATCTATTATTTATAGCCTATATGTCAATAGTGATGATAAATTTGTGTAAATTTAAAATGCGCCAGGTCTATAAATTGTTTATAGATTATTATGCAATTTTTCTATTTAAAAGTTAGTAATTTTAACGTTATTATTATTTCTTCAATTAATATATTATGTGATTCAAAATAATTAATAATTAATTTTTTTGCAGGCATTGTTATTAAAAAATATCATTCAAAACATTTATTAATTATTTGGTTATTAAGTTGTTTTGTAATAATTAATTTATTTTTGAATGATATCCGATCAATGATTATATTAAGCAATGAAGATATTATCAATAACTTGGATGATCTCAAGTCACGTAATATTAATATTTTAATTCATGATAAAAGTTATGAATATAGACTTATGAAAAGTGTAATTATTTTTTAAAAATAATTTAGTAGTTTATATTAATAACTTATTTTGTTTGTTTGTTTAAATTTAATTATAGCAATCGTGGTCTATATTAAATAAAAATATTAGACTAGTTTTATTAGATAAATTAATATTAGCTGAAAGTGTTAAACAATTAGTTTACAACAACACCGTTATTGTTGCCAATAGGCTGACCACTGATTTAATGTATAATTTTTATAAAGAGTTTCAATTGAAGCGAACTATTGGTAACGGAACCATACGATTGATTGCATATCCTATCAGTAAAAAACTTAACAATAATATTAAAACAAAACTTAAAACATTGTAAGTTGTTTTGTCAAACATTACATTAAGCTGCGTTCACACGGACAAAATCTAAGTAGACTTGACTTAAGTTTTGGTGTTCACACATGTACTTACTTGAGTTACCTTGACTTGAGGTTATTGTTATATCAAACTAATAGCATAATAAAATGCTAAACATAATTTTAAACTACTTTTTTGGTTAAATTAATCTATAGATTTCAAAATTTAATACAATCATCAAATCTGAATCAAGTATTTAAATTAAATTTGTTGACAAACAATCATCGATTTAAACTATTTAATAAAGAAAATATTAATCAACCAATTGTTAGTCAACAACAACAGAGTATTGATCAACAAATTATAGTTACTGTCAATAATATCATATTTATTATCTATATTTCATGCATTTTATATTTTTTAACAATTTTGATATTAATTATTGAAATTTGTTTATCAAAGTTACGTTAACATTTTGATTCATAATTATGAAAAATATTTATATAAGATTACTTTACAATTTTATTCATAAACTAATTTAAAAACAGTTAATAAAATATATATTTAGTTAAAATTTTATTATTTTATTATTATTAAATATCATTTACTTAATATTTGTTATCTATTAAATATTTTATATGTATAAAAATTATTGATATTTTTAATTTACTCTTTTCTTAGCATTATTTTCTATTATTGTGTATTACTATATTATTTTTTAAATATCAATAATACTGTTTACAAAATACAGTATTTAATAATAATTGTCAACACAAACACATTAATTATTAAATGTTAGACTGAATTTTATTAAAAAAAATAAATAAGTTATACAAATATTTTGTATTAATATTGTTTGTGACAATAAAAATTATATTTTAAATTAATGTATTTTTATTGATATTGTGTTTATTGTCGTATATTTACAATATTTTCAGACATTGTATTTTTAAAAAATTAATCATTTTACTATTTTTAATGTATTTAATGTATTAAAGTATTTAAGACATAAATGTTTTGCTGTTTTTAACAATATTTGATTATAATTTTATAAGTTATAGTATTAGTTAGTCTAACTATAAGTTTTATTAAACATCATAAAATATAGTATATTATTATAATAAATTTTACTAATTAATCTACATATATAATTGTTTTTAATACAATCTAATTTAGTATTGATTATAATAGTCGATAAAAACCTGTTACTCATAACAAGTTTGTTACATAAAATAATAAAAGACTAATATATTATCGATACGATTATTAAATATAAATTTTTATAATTATTCACAACTAACTATGAAATTATTTTTTATAGATTTTTTTTTATTCATTTAATATATAGATTATTTAAATTATTAAAAAATTGCAAATGAATATTATATTGATTAGATTATATACTTATTTTTTGTAATAAATAATAATAAAATGCAAAAATAAAATTAAATTCATAATCATAGAAAAAATAAAATAATCTGAAAAGTTTACATATACAGTACTGTAAATTATTAATATAAAAATAATTTATTAATTTTTAATATTATTCTAAATTTAAAACTTTATAATCATTTATAATAAAGCAACAAAAAATATCTTTACTTAAAAACATTTTAAAATATAATGTATAAATTTTGTGTGCAATATCCGATTAATAAATTTTTATTTAATCAAAATTATAATATTACGAAAAATGATTTGATTATTGGTATTTTAAATAGAACGGTATGATATAGTAAATTAAAATATCATTTTTAAAATTATAATAATTTTAATTTTTTACAAAATTTTTTTATATAGATAACAACGATAACAAATACAACATATCAAGTGTGTGACAGTGATAGTTATTTAATTGAATTAATTGAACAATATACTAAAATTAAGTATAATTAATGCTTATTATAATTTAAATAATTTAATTTTAATTTTAAGTTAATATATTTATTTATTTATATATATAGTGCAATGTTTGTTATTATATATCCTGCTATTACTAAAACAAGTAATTTACTCTATAAAGCATTTCAAACACAAGTATATAATCAAATATTTTTCATATATTATAAAATAAAATTAAAATTATTTGTTAATAACATATTTAACTTTATTTTAAAAATATATATATATAAAGAAAGTACATATAATACCACAATTATATGTAATGGATAGTTCACGGTATGATTACGTTGACTTTGTTGATCCGATTTCAAACGGATATTTATCATCAATATTATATTCACCCAAAATCAATGATTCATTAACTAATGTGATGACAATTTTTCAAATATTTTCCAAATATATTTGGTTTCTACTATTTATGTTATATATTATGATAGTTTTGGTGAATGTATTAAAAACAAAATGTAAAAATATTTCCCAATTGTTTATTGATTATTTTGCTATACTATTATCGAAAAGTATGTATATTTAAATTTCAATAAATTATTATTTTTATAAAATTTTTAACTTTCAAATACCTATAGTAATAAATTTGTTTTTTATAATTATAAAATTAATATATTTGTAATTATATGTTTATATTACTTAGAAAAGTTAATAGAGTTTTATAGTAAACTTTATTTTATTCATTTATAGTATATTGAATAGTTTTTATTAGAAAACTGCGATAATGGTTTAATAAAGCAAAATTAATTATAAAACTTTATTAACTTTTCTCATCGTCTTAAAGTTATTATATATTAATTAAATTAATTGGCAATACTATTATTTAACAATTATTTTTTTAATTTAAAGATATTTGCATTAAATCGTATCACATGAAAGTTTTGATAATAATTTGGTTATTTAGTAGTTTTATTGTAATTAATTTATTTTTGAATAACTTTCGATCATTTATTATATTAAATAACGAGAAAACAGTTGACAATTTTGATGATCTAATGTTACGTAATATGACTATTTTGATTAAAAATTCAGCATATGAATATAAACTATTAATATAAAATGTTAAATGTAAAATTATTTTTTTTAATTAATTATATAATTAACTTTTCTTATAATAAATTTAAATTTAAATTATAGCAATCGTGGAGTTTATTAACTAAAAATATTAAACCAATTTTTGCTAATCAATTACTATGTGTTGACAGTATTAAACAATTAGTTTACGAAAACGCTGTTATTATAAGCAATTATAAAATTACTGATTTATTATATAAATTTTATACGGAGTTCCCATTGAAGCGAACCATAGGTAACGGATCGTTTGTTTTTAGTGCCTATCCTATCAGTAAACAACTTAACAATAATGTAAAAATAAAATTTTAAAAATTGTAAGTTTAAACAGTATTTTACTTTTAAAATTTATCTAATATTAAAAATATTTACTTTATTTTATTGTAGATTTCAAAACTTAATACACTCTTCATTATATTACCAAAATTATAACCTCTATTTATCGGCAATTAATAAAAATATAAAACAATTAATAAATTATAAATATATTAATTTAGATCAATCTATTAATACTAATGATAAGCAAACAGAAATTACTGTTAAAAATATTATGTTTATAATTGTAATATTATGTATTATGCATTGTATGACAATAGCACTTTTGATTTTTGAGATTTTTAATAATATGTTATATAAATTTATATATCATGTTTAACAGTTTCATATAAATATAATGGATATATTGATTAGTTTTTTAAACATTTTATCTATTTTTATATTTAATTAAACAGATAATAATAATAATAATTGACAATTATAAAATATTTCTAAAATATAAATATAGATAATTACTGTAATGCACTTAACAATATTTTATTAAAAAATTATATTATTTTTATAAAACTATATTATGTTTCATAAGTTTTATAATTATTTTTAAATTAAAGTAATACAAAAATCTAATAAAAAATATTGTGTTGCGTAACATCTATAAGACTAAAAATATTTTTTTAAATTAAATATTTTTATTTTATATTAATATTCATATCTACTATTGTATTATATAATGTACTTATTATAATTATATCAATTATTTTATATTAAAAAATTTGTAGCTAAGGAAACCATTTCTATTATTTTAAAATAGTATTTTTGTAAAACAAAACTTTACTAACTTTGTAACTATCTATCAAATAATTAATACATATTTATTAAATTTTAGTTTTAAAAATCAATATTTTATATGTTATTAAATAATATAAGTTTAAAAAATAATTATTTATTAACAAAATATTTTATTATTAAAATAACAAAGTATATAAAAATATATATTAAATGTTTAAATTAATAATCTAAGTAAAGTATAATTTAATTTATTAATAATTATTTTTTGTACAATAGTTTATACAAAATGTGTTTATATAGTGTCAATAAATTGATAACAATTTTATTATTAATATTATTTTCTTATATAATACTATTGCATACAATTGAGTACTTAAACTATAAGACAAACATTGAATTATATTTCAATAAATCGGATGATATGCTTAATGTCAAAACTATGCCATCGATAACACTATGTTTGACTGAACAATGGCTTAAAAATTTAACCAAAAATATTGAAAATAAATTTAACAAATTATTTTGGTGTAGTATTGCTGGCAATTATAACAAAATATGCCATCAATTCAATGGTGAAGACTACATGCGCTATAGCTATACGGGTAGACCATGTTTGATACTAATGTACCAGGGTAGCAACTTTACTAACTATTATCATAGAAAAACATTGAGACTAAATGAAATACGTATAGTTTTAAGTTACGATATGTCATTAAAACTAGCAATGGCTACAAGTAATACACCCACACATTTTCAACACATGGATATAGTCAATGATAATAATCCACTTCAATATTTAAAAGTAAATACTAATCTTCAAAAATATCTACCGTTTCCCTATCAGACTGATTGCAAATATTATGATATCGATGGCAAACTATCTAATGGACGACTACTACCAAAATCGCGCACTGAATGCATGTTAAATGTAATGAAAGATAGAGAGTATAGGAAATGCAATTATAATTACTTTTGGACTCAATATCGCATTTATAATAAATCACACATTTTATCAATTATTAGACATTATAATAATATAAGCAATAATAATTTTATTAACAATTGTATTGTTGATTACAATTATCATGAATTACAATCAAAATGTAGACCCGATTGCAATTATTATACATACGATGTATCACAATCTCTGATGGAAATTGATTCAAAATTTAAGTCAATTATTTTATATCAATACAAACAACCAAAATATTTTAAAATTTATTTTAAAAAACATTTTATACTAACAGTATTACACTTACCCTCGATGTCGGCCATAGCCTATTGGTGTGAATTAGGAGTATTTATTAGTATGTTTTGGGGATATAGTTGTTATTCAATGATTAAAATAATTACTGAAAAAATTCTAATAAAAACATTAATAAGTAAACTATATTTCATTAATAAGATTATTAAAAATTATATCAAATATATTTCAAGTATAATTAATATCTTAATATTTCTATTATGTTTCGTTTTAATGTGTTATCATTTGCAATCAATAATAACTATTTATAAAACATATCGTATATCAACACAAATACAGTTTGGACACTATGTTAGAGTACCACAAATAGCCATCAAATTTTATCCATACAATCCTATACCGATTGATAGATTTGTTGATTACAAAAATATCAACAAAAATAATATTATTAATGAAATTTTCAATACTACTAATAGACGTCTAATACGTAAATCAATATATGATTATTTCGGAGATCTCATTGAATGTCGGTTTCAATTTACTGATGGCTCGTACAGTGATTGTCCAAAACGTCAAATATTAGCTAATATTCATAATATAGAAAAAAATGGAAATAAATTACATTTTATGTTTTTAATTAGAAATAATTTGTTTTACAATATTAGCGAAAACTTGAAATTACTATTAATAGAAAAACAATTGAAAAATATAGTTATTAGATATGAAAATATTATATCTAATAATAAATTAACAATAATATTGCACACTTGGTTTGATGATTCCGGTGATATTTATGGATATTTTTTGAAAGCAAATAGTTTGACAAATATTATCTATACAACAAAAGCTGTTAAACTATTGCAGACACCTATACATAGATGCAAACAATCAGATAATGTGTTTAATCTGATATCATATGGTAATGAAAAATTACAATCTATTGAAACGTGTATTCAAATTATGTTTTTGAAAACTAATACATGTTTTCCATTTATTATACAAGAAATAGATTTATCAGCAAATAATACTCTAATATATTGTAAAAATAATGATAAATTTCTAGAAAAATATAATTTATTTAATTTAAAATGTAGTCAACAATATATAAGTCGTTGTTTCAAAATATTTCCTTATATTAGTCTAACAACTATCGGGTCGTCGGTAGTCATGAACTATACGGAGATTAATATAATACCAAAATACTCATTAGAGCCACAAATCATTGAACAGTTATCAATGGATATCTATTCACTTGTCTATGAAATCGGTGGTACTATTGGTATGTGGATCGGCATATCTGTTGTCACTAGTAGTCAACTATATTCATACATATATTATAATATAAAAAAATTATACAATATTTATATAAATTATAAGAATCGTGTAATTGTTATTCACTTGCATTCAACTACTTTCATAGGCATATAATTTACTTAACTATTTATATCTATTTTTATTTAAACCTTGAAAACTCGTATTATTTTAATCTAAATTTTATAAAATACTCTTTTAGTGACTAATATTTCAATAAATAATTTGATTTAACTCTAATAATGTTTACTAATTATCGTATATCTTATTTGTTTTATTAATATCTAAATTTAAAATTATTTTATTTAATGTCACATATATTGGAAAAATATTGATTTAAACTATAAAACATCTTTAATTATTATTAGTTAAATTCCCATTTATTAATCTAATACCCTAAGTATAATATAATTTAAAATCAATTATTTATCTTTTAATGATAAATAATACAATATGTAAAACATATTTTTATCAATTAAAGTTTAAAAATAATAATAATAAGGAATAGTTGTGATTTTTAAAAATAAATTACAAAAAATCGACCCACTTTTAAATTAGAGATATACAGGGTATTTCAAAACAAACTTGGTCAAACTAATTTAACAAATTATTCTAAATTCTATTATTTATTTGTGTATCTATTATGTAAAGAAAAAATCTTTAAACTATAAAAGAGAAACAATAATTATTCAATAAACTTATTGATACTATTTTATTAAATACCATTCAAAGCCATACAGTTTAATATAATATTTGTTTTTCAAACATCATAATAAAATGTGTTATTTAGGTTTCAATAGGTGGTAGCACAAGGAAATTCCCTGAGATTAGGGAACATAAGGAACTTTTGGAAAATAAAACGAGGTAAGGAATTTGATCTAACCCTATATAGATATACAGTATAAGTAAATACAGATAAGTGATATATAACTAACTATTTATTGAATTGAAATTTTCTAGTTTATTTATTTTAATAAAATATAAATTTTAATAAACTAAAATAATTAATTATAATTAATAAAATTTTTAAATATTTTTTAAATAAAACTAATTAGATTTGTTTTGTTTATTATTGTTAAAGTAATTTAATTTACAGAGTTTACAGTTATAAACTGAAACAAGTATTTTTGAAATTTCCCGGAAATTTTATATACATTATTAAGTATTAATAGTAAACTTATTACACACTATACTGTATTGTAATAATACTATAGAAATAAACACAACAAACACAACAAAGTTTTTAAAAGTCTGATCACATGTTTGTCACACTTGTTGTCTGTTTTTAAAGACATCATTGCATTCACACAACTGACTGATCGACTGATTGGCCGACAAAATGACTGACCAAACAATACTTCGTCAGTTAATCCGCGACTGTTTTCATCTAAAGGCCATCAAATTTGGCGACTTTGTACTGAAGACAGGCCGCCGATCGCCAATCTATCTGGACATCCGACCGATGGTCAATCAACCGGAACCATTGGTATTGTTGTATTGATTGGGATCTAATATAAGTGATGATAATTTTGTTGTTGTTGTTATTATTATTATTTATTATCATTTAATTAAAGATCACTTTAACTAATCTAATGTACGACAAGTTGATGGCCGAGAAGTTAGAGTTTGATCTGATTTGTGGCGTTCCCTACTCTGCACTGTCTATCGCTGCGGTAGGTTATCATCATCGGTGGTCATCCCATAGGATGAGTCAATCAATTAGTGACTAATTTTTGTTTTTGTTGTTGTCTTAGGGCATGTGTGTACTTAAAGAGTATCCCGAAAAAGATCCAAAAAAAGTACCAATGATTACCAAACGCAAAGAAATGAAAGACTACGGAACCAAACAAATGATTGAAGGCGTCTATCAATCGGGCGATCGGGTGGTCATTATAGAGGATATCATATCCAGCGGCACCAGTATTCTGGAAACGGCTATCGTATGTATATATGAATCAGTATTTTTTGGTGATATTTAATGAAATAATGTCTATTTTCAAGACATTAAGAAACGCCGGACTCGTGGTAACCGATGCCGTAGTTTTCATTGATCGCCAACAGAATGGCGTCAAAAATATGAAAGAGTTTGGTCTCAATATACACAGGTTTGACATCTAATATAATAATCAATAATTGATTGATTGATCACTTCTTTTAGTATTATTGGTGTCCGCACAGCACTCAAGATCCTGGAAGAGGAACACCTAATAAGCAAAGAACAAAAAGACAATACTATTCAATGGATTGATAACAATCGTCTCGATGTCAACGATGATGTACTCAATGATTATCGTCTATTAGATCCCAGCAATCAGTCATCATCTGCAGCGGCAATAAAACGGTTGTCCTATGAACAGCGCGCCGAACTACCCACCAGTCATCCGCTGGCCAAACGATTGTTCCGATTGATGGCAAACAAACAAAGCAATCTTTGTGTAGCCGTTGATCTTACAGATGACCAACAAATATTGGATTTGGCGAAACAAATTGGTGACCAAATTGTCATTTTGAAGCTTCACATCGATATTGTTGACAATTTTAACGATAGATTTATCGATGAATTAAAATCAATTGCCGAACAAAAGGAGTTCTTGATATTTGAAGACAGGTTTGTGATAACAATTTGATCCAACAATAAAACAATAATGAAATTTATTGATTGATTGATTTATTTATTAATATTTCAGGAAATTTGCTGACATCGGACAGACAGTCAGTCTCCAGTACACGAAAGGTGTGTTTAAGATCAGCAGTTGGGCTCATATAGTGAACGCACATTTAACTGCCGGTCCCGGAGCTTTGGAAGGCCTACGCAAACACATCGCCAATGTATGTGTCATTATTTGCGATGAAAATTATGATAATTGGATTTGATTTTTTCATCTATAGAATAGCGAAAGAGGTTGTCTACTAATAGCATCCATGAGCTCAAAGGATAGCCTAATGGGCGCTAACTATACGAAAACAGCCTATAAATGGTCGAAGAAGTTCAGTGATGTTGTCTTCGGTTTTATTAGTCAATCGCGAGTCTCAGCTGACCCTTCGGTCATACATATGACACCCGGAGTGAGTATAGCTGCAAATGGCGACCCACTCGGCCAACAGTATGTTTCGCCCGAAACGGCAATTAACGAAAGGGGTGCCGATGTGGTCATTGTCGGCCGTGGTATCACCAGCTCTACTGATGTCAAACAATCGGCCGAATCGTATCGTAAACTAGCGTTTGATGCATATCTTAATCAAATAAGTCAGTGATTAAGTAAACAAATAGATTTACCGTAATTTTGTTTGAAATAAATACTTGATTTATACTATGATTTTAAAAATTAATTAAATTTTTTAAATAAATAAATAAACAAATTATTTTGAATAAGTATATTTCACTTTCACTATTTCAAATATTTATTGATATTTAAAATTATATTATAATACAGTAATAATAAAAACAATTAATTTTTTATATCTATTTAATGTTATATAATATTTTATAACTACCGTAATATCCAAACAAACAAAAGTTAATTATTCTTAAACTCTTTGAACTATATATAAATTATTAACAAATTATCAATAATATAATAATAACCAATTATTTTGTTACATTAAATACAATACTTATAATTACTATTGATTTTTTTTAGTATAAAGTACCGTATACCGCGATCTTATCGGACCAGGTCCTATAAAGTAAAACGTGTCCTTAAATGTCACGAAATAGGACCATGGTAACCGCTTGTTTTTTATAGTTACTAAATTTAGGACCACTATTGATGTATCGGTTATATTATATTTTATTTGTGTTGACATCTATAATTTGAGTCCCGGTAATTATTATTTATTTAATGATTATATGAATTGTTAACAAAATAGGACCGGGAGGTCCTATTTTGTCATACATTGGACAGGGGGTCCTATTTTGTCATCATATAGGACCATAGATACACGGTAATTTTCCAAAATCGAATTTAGGACAGGTCCGATAAGATCGCGGTATACGGTAAATTAAATTATTAATTTTGTTTTTATACACTTAAGTTAAGGTTTCATATTTACTTAAATTATTTACATATTATTTATACTCATATTATTATTATATATTTAATATTATATTCATATTCTCTCTCTCTCTCTCTCTCTCTCTCTCTCTCTCTCTCTCTCTCTCTCTCTCTCTCTCTAATTATCGTTTGCTTTTTTTAAATAACACAAATAAATTTTGTAACATAATATTTAACTTGGATAGAAAAGTGTAATAAAATATATAAAATTAAATTTATATGTAAAAATTTGATTTAAAAATATAAAAGATCTTAAGTCAATATAAAACTGTAACTTAAGTTTTTTTGGTTAAAAGAATAGAATTATTGAATTTATTAAATAATAATAAAAATTTCTACTTAAAAATCAATTTTACATTATTATACTCTTATATTAAAAATTATTTAATTTTGTTATCAAATAAAATTTTAAATTTCATACTCATTATACTAATTAATTATACATATACACTGGTACCCCCTGTACCTATACCCCACCCCTGAGATCAAAAACCTTTAGTAACCCTGATATATAGTATACTTAAATTTTTAATTAAAAAAAGGTAATAAATACATAATAATAAAAACAAGTAAAATTTTATTTTGTTGAAAAATCATATATTATACTTATATAGAGTATACTAAAATTTACATTTTTATTAAATTTTATAATTAAATTGTAATTAAACATTTGTTTTTGTTACTAAAATTAAATTTTATGATATTTTTTATATGATTCAGCAAATTTGTGTGTAAATAGAAAAAATCGTAAAAATATTATAAACATCTAAATTAATAAAAATAAATATTAATAAATTTGTTGAAACATTATATATTTTTTACAATATATTGTTTACCGTAAATGCTGTCCGTTTAGTCATAACAAACTGATTGCCACAACTAAAGCCAATTAAATACTGTTTATTTCCCACACGTGTTAAACAATTTAATAACTATTATAAATATTATTTTTAGAAATTATATAAAAAATTATTACAAATGTTTAATTAAAATATTTTCAAACCTACTTTAATCTTATTTCTAACTTCAATATAGTTATTATATTTGAAATAAAATTTCAAAAACAATTTATAGGTTTTAGAGGTCTCGCTATTGATTGAAGCTGTAATTAAATTAAGTGATAGTATACCCAACAAAAATGATATGTCGGCCGATCCACAAATAAATAGCGATAGGACTACCAGTTTCTGAAACAATACCATATGTGTGACCAATAGGGTCAGTGGCACTATTGAATAGCATACGCAAAAATAGTAGTTACGCCAAAATTGATTGTGTCGGTTTAAATTAGTACATATTTTATCATGCTCATGGATCATCAATTTCACAAAATAAGCTAAGTTTTTTGTTGTCAACTTTTTATTATTATTATTGATTTTAATTAATAATTGATTATTGAATTGTTTGAAACATGCCTTAATATAATGACATATAGTGTAGTAATAGAGAAAACAATAGTATATAGTCGTACATATATTATGTATGAATAGTTGATATAAAATTATTGATACAAAACCGTAGGTCAGAAACTGGCCGACAGTTAAATGTAAGACCAGTGATGTTGTAGAGTAAGTAATAGCAAATATATTCATTGATTTAATACAATTATCAATAATTTGTTTCATCAAACCTATCCTTTTAACTAAACTATCTATAAGCTGACGATCCTGTAGTCCGATACGGGATATATTATCCAAACCGCTTAATGCACGCATAACCGAAAACCAATCATAATTGTAACTATGATTCATAACATATACCAATAATATACCCAATATGGTAAAAATAATAGCAGCCAGGTAGATAATTTTGACAATACCTTGCATAAATTGGACTACATCAAAATATATAGGTGACAAACCAGTATTATTATTATAACTAAAATAATATATAATAAAACGTATGACTTGTATAGTCATACTAAATGTTAACAATAATGTCCTAAATTTTTGTCTAACCCGTTGTCGTTTATTGGCACCTGTATAACACATATCATGTCTATAGAGTATCCAGTGATCAAATAATAATAAATGTAGATTTTTGACAAACATTTCAAATTGTTGTTTAAAAATATATTAAAATGATTATCAAATATTATAATAAACAATTTTTATTCCAAAATTTTATTTACTGTAAAACTATAATTAATAATTTAAGCAATATATTGTGAAAAATATTTTTAGATTTTGACTAATATTTAATTATAGTTATATTTTATTAAATATTTATACAAAAATATTTATATATCTGCATAGATTAATTATAAAGTATATTAATTATTATGCGCTAAATTTGCTACAAATTATATTATACTACTTTTTTCAACATTAAATTATAATTACTAGAGTATAGTAATAATACTAATTTTTAGTCACTATAATATGATTAATGTGAGAACAATAAATATTTTAGTGACAATATTAAATTATATATATATATATAAAATAGAAATAAACTAAAAATATTTTTTTTGAAATTAATTAGAGTTTTAGTAATTGTATAGTTATAAAATAATAAAAATTTTACTAGATTAATTAAGTAACAAAATTTAGAAAAAAATTAATTTTATATAACATAATACAATAAAAATTTATTGTTTGACGATTTTAATATATAAATAAAAATTAAAAATGGTAAGTAATGTTATGTATGGTAACTACATGTATATGTAATTATAAAATTATTATGATTATTACATGCATTGTTTTAATATTACAAACATATTTAAGATAATTTTTTAAAAATTAATATTAGATTTATATTAATTGTATACTAAATTAAATGTTAATATTCATTGACGTTGTTAATCAAATATTTCATTTTAATACAAAATAAAAATATTTAAAACTATTAAAGTGTAATCTAATAGTGTAAATATTTTATTTATCAATAGTTCATTTAACTTTTTTTTATCTCATCAAATATTTAAAAAGTTTCAGTAGTATTTTATACTATATAATATATTAATATTAGCAATTTTGACATTTAAAATATATTCAAGAAAGTTATTTTCATTACTGAATTCTAATTGTAATTGTCTGTAGATTTTTTATTTTACATAATCTTAGTTATTTCAAAAGATTAAGCCTCAAAATAAATTAATATTGTGTCTATGTTTCTATATATATAACATATACTGTATAAATATAAAGAAAATCAATTCAAACAATAATCATGTTTTAGTATATAATAAACTTAATAAACTTACCAGAAGTTTGTATTGTATTTAATGATCTTAAATAATAAGAAAATTTTAAATTAATTCATTTTTTCGAGAAAAATATAAAAAATATACTTAATTATATATTTTTATAACAATTTAATTACTTTATGCATGTAAATTACACATTAATCTAATAAAAAAATTAATACAATACAGTTTTTGATTATTAAAGAAAAGTTTTATTATTATATTTGTATAACTAAATAGTATATTTCTTAATTTATTATAATTATTTATAAATATTATTAAACTCAAAACAAAATATAAATATTCATTATACTGTATATTTCTAATATTATCAATAATTTTATAATAATAATAATAATAATAATAAATTTTAAACAAACAATTGTTTTGCATTAATGCATATGCATTAATGTTTTACTTATATGAATACAATGCACCCATTTTTTTTATTAATTATTACAATAAATATAGATTATCATACAGTTATCCTAGAAATTATAATGTGTATCTAATAAATCTAATAAATTGCATAAATTTCTAGAAAATTACTTGTATTACAAAAATTTTACTTAATATTTATTAATGTCTATCTACGAATAAAAACTTTTAATAATATAATACTTCAATGTTAATTAATGATACTAATATCTATTTTTGTTTTAAAACATATTGAAATACATTTTTGTACAAATTTAGTAACTAACTTATATATAAATATTTTTATTGTTACTAAACTTAAAATACTGCACGAAAATATTGCAAACAATATGAATGATAATAAAATCAAAACAAATAAATTACTATTAAAACAGTGGCAAATACCGGGAGCAGATTGTCAACTCTATCGGATAGGGTTATCGCTATTTGCACCCAACTATCCATATGAACGAAACATTTACTATCATCCAGTATTGGTGTCCATATGTTTTATCGTGCATTTTGTTAGAAATGTTTTACTTGTTGTCATCAATTTTGACAACTATTCACCAGAGATTCATCTGTATACTGGAAATCTGGATTATTATCTAAGCACTGGCATCCTAAGCAACTCCATATGTGCAATGTGTGGTATACTGGTGATTGCCGCCTACGGTATCAACTATCGAGCGTATCGGGGATTTCAAAACAACCGCAACAAACCGTTACCCGACCTAAGCGTATGTAACGTATTTACAGGTTTGTTAAAACCGATAGATGTGGGCATTTCGGACAGTGGGGTAATGTTGAAAATAAGATCAGTTTGCTATAGAGCACTGATAGTTGCAAAGATAGGAACAAATACAGTGTGGTTTATAACGTTTGCATTGGTCACTACTGGTATTAATCAAAAATTTACATTCAAACAATATCTAACTATTGGTTTAGTACAGACCATTATCTGGGCTAATTGGGTTCACTATGCATTCAATGTAGTTGTATATCACGCAACCTATTATTACATAACAACTTATTATTTAGAAATCAAATTGAAGACAATGAATATGAAGTTAAAAAAGCGTATTATGTCGATAAACAATCATTTAAATATATCAATGAAAAACTTTTTGTATTCATTTAATTCATTGGCCATTGAAATAGCCTCCCATAATAAGGACTACTGGCAACACTATTTAGGCGTATATTGGGTATGCATTGACTCTATAATAGCAATGATAGCATTTGTGGCGTTTATGGGCGGTAAGACCGGACACCTGTATATACTATTGTATTTTATGGGCTATTTTTCACTACATGCCTACACATTGATGTTTATTATACACATATCTAATACCTTATTTATGGAGCCATTTGCTACATACAAATTAATGAACAGTTATTGTAGTACAAAACAATCTGCTAATTATGATATTAAATTTAAGGTAAAGTTAAATTGTAATTTTAGCAAAATGTTAACATTTTTAGAAATATATATTTTATAAAAAATAAATATCTATTATTATATTACAGTCGTTGGCTTTAATGGAAAGGATTGCTAAACGAAAAATTGGTTTTTGGTGTTGGAATGTATTTCTAATTAATAGACGTCGAGGTTATGAAGTAATTGAAAATTATTATTTTTATTATATATATATTTAATTTTTTTAATAATTATTTTTTTAGATTATAGGAATGATTGTACTAATATTTTTGAAGATATATGATGTGACCCGACAATCACATACAATCTAATCTATGATTTCAAATTTGATATAAAGTTTTACGAAAAGAAAACTATAATACATAATACAGATTATGATATCAATAAATAATAGTATTTTATAGATTTTGTAATAATTTTGTATCTATAAATTTATATATACTGTATAATAAGCAACATAGATATAAATTAACTATATATTTAGAATATATTTAGTTTAGATTAAAAACTATAGATATAAATAATAATTTATTAATTATTCAAAAATATATTTAACTAAAACTGTTATATATTGATTAAATTTTTGCTTATATATAATATTTATACTTAACATTATTTTTATTTACAACTAAATATGACAACAAAATACATTTTTACAAATTAATGTCTAAATGATTTCTATAATGAAAAGACAAGTTGTATGGATATATAATGAAATTTTCAATTTTATAAAATAATAAAATATCATTAATATAAAATAACTTGAAATAATAAAATTGTTAGGTAATTATAATTTTCACATTTTAATATATGTTTAGTTTATTATTAAATAAATTTGTATTTATCAAAATCAAATTTGTATTTGTATTAAAAATGTATCAAAATGTATATAATTATTAAATTTACAAACCTTTAATCTTTTACTTTATTCCCAATAATTATTTTTAAAACATTAAAATGTATTCAAATCAATTTAAATTAAAATTAAAATATTACTATATTTAATTTACAAGTCATTATAATGATTTTTATATTTTATGCTTTTATTAAATGTTTTAACAAATAAATATTATATTCATGTATAGCTAATAAATATATATAAACTTAAATATTATTTTATTTAAACTTTTAATAGAAATTCATTATAAATATAATACTGAGTCTACAAATTTATGAGTAAATAATAAGAATCGCATGAATATTATAAACATCTAGATTTTAAAAGATCAATAAAAAATTATAATTAATTAATGTTATATATATATATATGAATAAAATATAATAATAATAAATAATTAAATACCAAAAATGCTGTCCGTTTAGTCATAACAAATTGATTACCACAACTGAAACCAATAAAATGCCATTTGTTACCCACTTGTTGTATTGTATTTATTAACTTTATTACAAATTATTCACACACACACAGAAAATATTTTATTAGTAAAGTTATAATAAATGTTATGTTAATTTTATAGACTAATTATCGATAATATAAATACCTTAAATTTATCGCTGACTTTAATCAAAGACATATATTTTAAATATAATTTCATTAATAATTTATACGATTTGCTAACTTCGCTATTGATTTGGGCGGTTATCAAATTAAGACATACCAGTGTCAATATAAACACTATCAATGTAAATATTGTTACCATAAATGCTATAAATTGTAATTTTTGAAAAAACACTAAATGCACTGATATCAATAGGAACGGTATGTATGTATAACACACTGAAAAATAATATGATTTCCAAAATTCATTATATGTACAAATGTTACGACAAATGCGATTGTGATCTCTGAGGTGTTCCGATAAACCAATACTTTTAATAAATAATTTTTGTTTCATTTCGTTTGAAAATTTTATATTAATTTCTTTTAACCGAATTTGACAAAAATAACAAACAATATAATAATAGAGAAAACAGTAGCAAATAGTGGGCAGTATTGTAATAATAGACAAAATATATAAAACAGCACCTAATATGCCATATCGTAGGACATCCCATATGGACATAGTTAATGATATTGTGGTCAATGCGTAAATTGTGGCAAATATAATAATATAGACCAGAATATAATTGATAACTTGTTTCAAAAATTTTACTCTAAATATTAAAACCCTAACCAATAGTCTATCGGTTAAACCGATGTTATAAAACATTTTTCGTCCGCTTAATGCCTCAATTATTTCAAACCATTCATAATTGTAACCAAAATTCATAATATATATCAATTTGAGACTTAATAATGTACTAAATATAGTAGACAAGTAAGCCATTTGATCCAGGCCTCCCATATGTTGCATGATATCAAAATAATAGGCCGGTAGTTTACCATAACTTGATTTAAACAAATAGATAAGTGTCCTAATAAGACATAATAACAGTGACAACAATAATAGCATTGTTTTAGTTGTCTGGTGAACCAGTTTCAGATGAATATTATATTTTTTATATTTATAAATTATCCAATGATTAAATAATAATAGATGCAAATTAGTAATCACCATCATATCAAAATAGATCAACTAAATCAAATAATAATAATTATTAATATTTATTATTAAAAATTAGTTTTTATACTGTATAAACTAACTTTTTATAATATATTTATTATAATAGTTGAACTAATAACCTATCAAATTGCTTGTATTAAAATTTAATTATATAATATTTTGACATTTAAATTGATAACATGAAATAGCGTTAGATATAATAAACGTTTATTTTTGATGACAATATTTTTCAATAATAACAATTTTATGTAATTTATAATAATAATAAGTGAAAATAAAAATACATTTAATTTATTTATGTAAAAAATTGATTCATAAAACGGATTTATTATAATTATATTAAGTTACTTAAAATGTTATTTATAGTACTAATAATAGCACAGAAGTACTGTAATACAGAATAAATGTAATGTTTATAATAAATATAATACTGTAATAATAATATTAACAATAATAACATAATAAAAATCAAATATTAATTAGGAATTTAAAAAATAAATTTTACATTTGTTTAGAGTCTACTAAACACTAATAAACACAATTAATTTGTGTATTGCATTGAGATTATTATTTTTTTTGTACAAAAATTGGTACATGTTTTTTGTGAAATCAATGTACAGTAATATTATTTATAAATTGCATTAATGCAACAATTGTTTATTATTTGACATTTATATTTTTTTATATGATTTCAAATTATAAATATTATAAATCATTAATACTATATTTATAATTCTAAAAATATTATATATTTCTAATAATAATGTACTTAATTATATTTGATAATAATAATAATGTAATAATAAATAAATAAATAAAAATTATTAGTAATGCATGCAATGTAAACTTACAATTTTATTTTTTTTTTTCTAAGAATCCTATTAATAATAAATTAAATTTTTATTGTAATCAAAATAATTGTTTGTAAACAATAATTTTATGTAATTTTATAATTATGAAATAATTAAATTTTTTTATAGTAGTTATGTAAATGCTTTAATTGAAAAATTATATTATTGGTATGAAATCAATTAATATTTTAAATAATTTCGAAAGTGAAAATTTCATATACTATTTGAATTTTTTTTTTAATAATTAATTTGAATAATATTAATCTATTTTCATTAACATTTAGTTGCTATTTTTACGATAATTTTTGTTAAATTTAAATTTTAAACAGTACATATAACTTATATATTTATATATATATATATATATATATATATACATATGTTTACACTGTATTATACAGGTATATTATACAGGTATTAAATTTACTATTTGGAAAAATGTTAATATCATATACTGTATATCACATATGTATACCGTTATTATGTCTTATGTCTATACTTTATATAATAGTATAAATTATAATTTATAATATAATTCTAGACTAAAAATTATGTTAATCAAAATTAATTTAACATAACTACAGTAAATAACTATATTTAAAAATAAGATAATAATATTATTTAATAGAAAAATACTGGAAAAAACAAACTGATAACAAATAATTTACAGTTTAGATAACAGATATATATTAATATTTAATCAATAATACTGTATATGTGTTGTAGATTTTAAATGAGTCAAACAAATTGATGAACTCAATCAACAAATAAAAAATGTTATCAATTTAACATAATGTAAATAATAAATTAAATTTTATATAATAAAACATATTTATATAATATCAACGTTAGCACTTCATTATAAGGAAATAATAATTTATACATACATTAGTTGTTAAAATTGAAAATATAATAACAATAATAATTTGTTTTTTATTTGTTGTTAATTTTTGCAATAATTTTTTAATAATTTTGTATTATTTTATTTGTTAATCAATAATAATACTAATAATGATTGATGAATATTTAAAATCATTAATACCGTTTAGTGGTCAATATATAAGTAATGCACTAATACTAGCATCAATTTTGTCAATTGTTTCATTAATAATAGTAAAATATGCCAAATATGTTGAATACAAACACAAAGTTGATTTAATACCCGGACCCAAATGTAGTAAATTGTTTGGCACTTTCATTGGCAATTTGGAGCTATTTTGGACTTATATCAAACAATTGGATAACTTTACTTGTTTGTAATCATTATATAATTTATATAAACTAATTAAGAAAAATGTTTTATTTAAATATTATTTAATTAATAATTTGTATTTGTATTTAAAGTACTACAAGACAAAGCATTGGAAATAATAACAGGTGTGACCCGATCCTATCAGGATCAAGGTTTAGGTATATTTAAGTTTTGGTTGGGACCGGTTCATACATTAACTGTACTATTTAGAGCTGATACTGTTGAGGTATACAAACATATATATATATATATATATATATATATTAATATATAAATTTATTATTAAGTATTTAAGTTATTATAGTTATACCAATAAGTTATTATTTGATTTAAATTTTTTTAGCACATATTATTCTAGTTTATTTCACAGTATATTATTTAATTAACTTAAAAACTTTAATATTCTATTCAATTTGATATAAACTTATAAATTAATAAACCTTAAGCAAAAACAATATAATATATATTATAAACTTGGCTATAATTGGTTGTAGACTTATAAATTTAATGCAAATACTGTATTTAATTGAATATAATAAATTTATTAATAATCGATAAAATGCAACATTAATATTTAAAACAACAATACTTATTATTTATCTTAACTTAATAAAACTATACTGTTAAATATAATTTTATAGTTGAATATATAAATTAAATAATGCATGTAAGCAACTGTTATAACTAAATTAGTATAAATAATGTAAATGTAAATATCAATATAATGATCATGAAAATGGTTTTATTAATAGTGGAAAAATATTATACATTTAGATGTGCAATATTTAAATACACTAATAGAAAGAAATAATAAAATATTTTTAATGTAATACTAATAATATAATAATATTGTTGAACAGTGTAGATATAGTGTAAATTAGTTTGGTTAAACAAATATTAATATTTAAAATTATCAATATAGTTTATTTCATTTTGTTCAGTATCAGTTTGTTTCATTTTATATTTTAATATTTATTATTATTATTGTTATATTTTATATAATTATAATAAATTTATTTAAAAAATTATATTTTAAGAAACTATTATCCAGCAACGTTCACATTGAAAAATCTCGTGAATATAATTTTTTTAGGCCATGGCTAGGACTGGGTTTGTTAACCAGGTATGTATGACTTGTCGTATTTTCAGCTTAATATATATATAATATAGTACTTAAATGATATGATAATTAATGGCAGTTCAGGTGATCGATGGCGTTCCCATAGGAAGCTACTGACGCCATCATTTCATTTCAAAATCTTGGAAAACTTTATTCCCGTCATCAATGGTCAACAAAAGGTGATGATTGATATACTGGACCGTAAACTACTAGAAAACAATGGCCTTATTAATGATGTTCGTCCCATCATAACTAACTGTGCATTGGATACCATATGTGGTAAAATATATATTAATAGTATAAATATTTCTTTACTTATTGTATAATTAAAATCTAATTATCGTTAGAGACGGCAATGGGTGTGACAGTCAACGCACAGACCGATCTGAACTCACAATACGTACAATCAGTACGTAATGTCTTAATAATGTTTTTTCAACGGTTTCTAATGCCGTGGCTTTGGTCTGATATGTTGTATAAACGGTTTCCCTCTGGCAAACAGTTTTTGAAATCCACAGATATATTGCATAAGTTTACAGATTCAGTAATAATCCTAAATAACTAATATAATGAAAATTATATTTATTATTATTATTTTTTGTAAAATTAATTAAATAATAGGTTATTAAAGAAAGAAAAACCGAAATCATGAAGAATATGTCCGCCACAAGCAATGATAATTTGGATCAACTTATGGTAGACATGGGATCTAAAAGAAAACTGGCTTTTCTTGATTCGTTACTCGTCTATCATATACAACATCCCACAGAGTTTACCGAACTGGACATTCGTGAAGAGGTCGACACATTCATGTTTGAAGGACACGACACAACATCGGCTGCCATTCAGTTTTCATTACTATTAATAGGACTCGATATGAAAGTTCAGGTAATAGGGAGACAAAGAAAGAGAGAGAGAGAGAGAGAGATTTAAAAATGTTGTTTTAATACTCTTAGACCCGAATCCATGATGAGTTGGACAGCATATTCAGTGATGATATGACTCGCGATATAACAATGGATGACTTGCGAGACATGAAATATTTAGAACAATGTATTAAAGAAGCTCTTCGTCTGTATCCGTCGGTGCCATACGTGGCCCGAGTCAATCACACACCCTTCAAGTGGACGACTATGAAATACCGGCTGGTGCTACATGTGTTGTGTTGTTCTATATGTTGCACAGGGATCCTAAGGTATTTCCCAATCCGGAAGTGTTTGATCCAAATCGATTTGATACTGAGTCCAGTGCCAATCAACGACATCCCTATGCTTATGCACCATTTAGTGCCGGTCCCCGTAACTGTATCGGTCAAAAGTTTGCTATGTTAGAGGAGAAGGCACTGTTAGCTTCAATACTGAGACGTTATGAGATCCAATCCCTGACCCATAGAGATACTGTTAAACTTGATATGGCTGTTATTTTGAAGCCTAGCTCAGAGATTAAATTAAAAATTAAAAAACGATTTTAGTTTAAATAGGTTTACGGGTTTCTATAATAATATACTTAATAATAATAATAATTTTTATATCTTTATGTTTATCATATATCTTAGACATTATAGAGTAATGTATTTTATTATTTACAGTTATTTTTTAATAYAAAAATCTTTATGACTACTCAAATGTCTAATAAAAAGTTTTGCTTTTATTATAATAATTTTTATAAATATAATATTACAGTAATTTGCAATTTTAAAACAATATTGTTATATAATTTAAGTACACTTTGTATATTATAATCATATTTTGCATTTATTAACAATAAAAATGTAGTTTTTATTATAATTAATTACATTTTCATAGTACTGTATTATATTTTTATAATTATATTTAATTAAAGCTTAAAATATTAATAACATTTTATTGGTAAATATTATTGTAACTTAAAATAGAGTATAAAAATCAATTGTAATAAATTTGTTTTTAAAAAAATATTTTATTCAATGGCAAAGTTATAGTTTGTTTTGCGCTTATTTTATGTCATTGTATTGACTGGATATCCGGAGAAAAAATATTTTTGGATAATTTTTTAAAAAATTATTTATAATTAGAGTTCAAATAGACTGACTTCCTGTTGACCGCAACACTCAAACCGTTGGCAAAATTCCCAACCAAACCGACATTTGGTAACGAAATGTATTCGCAAATTATGGTCACAACTGTTGAATAGTGTCCGACGGAGACCAAAATTTTGCCACATTTCCACTGCTTTTCCGATGATAGCACCGGTATCTTGAATGACAACACCTTTTGTTTGGGAAAACTGTACCAAATTATTGACTCTACAGTACTTTTGTTGAGTAACATTGTTTATATTGTCTTTTACTATCACGTTATCATTATCTCCATCACTGGGCGAACAATAGATCACCTCATTGTTGTCTACATAGATGGCCCAAATGGTGGTCGACTCACTATTATCCCTATCCTTGACTTCAATTATATCGCCCGGTGTAGCATTCAATTGGCTTACTTCGTGAAATGTGTCGTCAATGGACAGGGATTTCATATTATCATCAATCAAATCAGTGTCTTCGTTGCTGTCAATTGAATCACAGATAACAACATCACTACCGGATGAAAGTCTAGCGTTAAGTTTATTGACGAGAAAGTTATGGAAAAATTTGATTTTGTAATTTTCAATAATTTTAAAAACATCCGATTGTTGTGTTATAGACATTATATTCTCATCGTTGAGATACCATCCCTTAATCCTTTCAAGTATCTGATGACAATTGGGTCGGTCATCATAGGACGGGTACTTAAGCATATCCAACACCAATGGTTCCATTAATTTATACTTTTCAATGAGTTTTGAATGTTTGCATTGCAATGACTTTTTGAAACTAAATAATAAATATTAAAATTATGTTAATTTAATGTTAAAAATAGATATAAAGTTATAATCTCTTACGAGTAGAGGTTAATATCAAATATATCCTGACATATCAGTGCCAGACTATAAATATCCGATTTGATATCATAATATTTGCTGTGAACCACTTCGGGTGCCATATATCTAACTGTTCCCTTGTCTCTGGTGTTGGACTGTCCGCTAAACTTCTGAAGTTTGGCGTAACCAAAGTCACATATTTTAAGAAATGGCTGATCCCTGACCATCACATTTTCAATGACCAAAACATTTTCCGGTTTAAGATCTCTGTGAATGATTGGCGCCGAAAATGTGTGCAAATAGTTGAGACAATTGACGAGCTGTTCGTGTAATTCACAAGAGAGGAAATACTCAATCAGTGCCCAACTGTAGTCAACACGACTTTCCTTAAACAGGATATTCTTGTTGTTTATAATGTCTCTTAAATTGTGATCACAAAACTCTGTCTGAATGTGAATCAGATTTCTATCAATCCATGCGTCGCGAAACTGGACCACAAAATCGGATCCTTTTGTTTGTCTGATTTCATTGAGCACCTGATACTCTTGAATGTATGTCTCGAAATTGCTATCATTGATCTCTATATATATATAATATATATATACAGTATATATATATATATATATATATATATATATTAAATAAAAAAGTTTAACTCAAAATTAGTTAACAACAAAATGTTTTTATTTAAACTTTTAAAACATTACCTTCTGTTATAATTTTAATGGCGTGTATTGTTTGATCATTTTTTTGTTTGACTTTCAATACGCGTCCAAAACTACCGGTTCCGCACTCATGGATAAACTCAAAATCTCTTTCACATTTGCCATCATTTTTAGGCAAATGCTTTTGCCATTTGTCGCCCATTGTTTAGTTTAAGGAGACAATAGCATTACATTTTACTTAATTATATTAAAATGATTACTTGTTATGAATCTTTTTTTAAAAAATAAATGATTCATTTCAATAAAAAACAACAAATCTAAACGTAATATTAATACAGTATAATACTGTAGTAATCATATATGTGTTATCTTTTATATTATATGGAGTTATTACAACATTTTATAAATACCTTAAGTTATATACTATCATAGTTGACATGGTATTTGAGATAATAATATAATGATGTACAGTATATATGTATATATTACATATATATCAATTATATATATATATATATATATATATATATATAAAATAATGAAAACTAATGTAAAATATGCTATAATATATATTTTTGAATACAGTAGATTATTTATTTTAAAACAATAAATTTAATATTTAAAAAAAATATTTTTTTTTAAATGTAATATATGTTATTTAATTATATATAATACTTTTAATATACGAAATTAAAAGTTTGTTTATAGATTAAATAATATTTATAATATTCATATTATTAAATACTATGTACACAATAGAATCAATAAGTTATAAATTAAAATCATTATAAAACATGTACAATATTTGCATAAATTAATATTTATTTAACACTTGACTTACATGTTAACAATAATTAAAATTACAATTTATTTAACACAAAAAAACTGTTAACATTATTAAAAATATACCGTATTTAACTTTATTTAATTTAAGTCAAGTAATACTATAATGTTAAATATGAAATTAGAAAATAAAAATATACTAATTATTTTTAGTTTAATTTTAATTTTTACTATATTTTTAACTAATGTGTATTGTGTGGGTAGTTGTCCACAAAAACAGTATCTCCTCTATCGGGGCCAATATGTAACCCGTTGTGATTGTAGCGATCATTTGGTCACTACTGACTCGACTAGTTTTATAACATGTAATTCAACTGCTTATCTAAATCTAATATTCTTGCAAATGGTTAACCAACTTGACTATCGGCACCGGTATTTTGATTCATTAACAATACAATCGTGTAATACAAAATCGTTGGATGTAAGCCTATTTCAAGGTATCAAATTCACAAATGTCAATATAGCCAACTGTTCAACAGTCAGTACCGTTAGTCAGCATTTGTTTTCGGGTACCACTAATACATTAGAGTATTTATCATTGGAGTTGAATCACCCGAACCTCGACAACTCACAGATGCTTTCATTGAATAAAAATTTGTTTCATTCGTTTATTCATTTATCACGACTTCAGGCGCTTAAGATAACTGGTTTCAAAAAGCTGGTCATACCTGATAAGGCATTTCAATCAGTTGGTGCTCCAAAAATGAAGTTAAAACAAATTTATTTCAGCAATGGTATCGGTATGTATCAACAATAACAACAACTATTATTTTTATGACATTAATATATTGTTTAATCTATATTTTTATGTTAGACTATAAAAATGCCATTCAATGGATAGGTAGTTCAGCATTTGATGAGTTATCTTATTTAGAAAGTATAGACTTTTCTAACGTCCGAATCGATGCCATTAAAGAATATGCTTTTCAATTGAGAGACAAAACACAGACATCTGGTTTGCGAYTGACATTTTCATCCGATAAACTACTGTCCACTGAGTTTAACAATAACTCATTTGTTGGCACTCAACGCATAGTTACCATAACTATAGTCTCCAGAGATTTTCACTCAGACTGTCACATACAGCTGATAGCCCAACACTGGCAGCAATTGCTCGATGAAAATCAAAAACATTTAATAGATATCAAGTGTGGACTGGGATGTGATGTAGAAAGTCTAAAACGAATGGCATGGATAGCAAAAAATATGAAATATTGGGATCAGATTCGTGGGAAATGTGCAAATGGTAGAGATCTGGTCGATGTCTTAAGACATTTCTTTAATATTGCTTTCAAGAAAAGACGCGGATAATAATTATTGTATAATTAATATTTTTTAAATTTAATAAAATTAAATTACGTTATTTAATTAAAACTGCATTTATTGACATTTATGCATTTAATGATTTATAAATTGAATGACAAATCATTTAGTTATTAATTTAATATTTAAATAAATAAAATATTTAATGACAAACAATTTTTATATATATAAGTAAATAACTATTTATTGTGTTTTTACTGTTTATCTAATAATGTTTTATAAAAAATTAATTTTTAATTTTTTCAGTATTTACTGCTATTTCATAATTATAAGTCCAATTGAGTTGTGGGACAATCACGACATCACTGACTTAAAACTGTTGCAAATAGTGCACAGACATGGAGACAGAAACACTTTAAACTACTACAAGAATGATCCGTTCAATGATATGGACAAGTATTGGCCGGAAGGGACGGGTGAGTTGTTTGCGTACGGAAAGTATAGGATGTATAAGTTGGGACAGTTTATACGTCAAGAATATGGCAAATATTTGGGATCAGAATACAGTCCTCGAGAGGTTTATACTAGAAGTTCGGCCGAATCGCGGTGTCTCGAGTCGGCCAGTATGGTAATGGCCGGAGCATATCCACCAATGAATAAGACATGGCAATGGAATCAAGGAAGAGACGCTCAATTAGGTCAAGAATGGCAACCGATGTCAATATATACTTATCCATTAGAAATGATGGACGAGGACAGGCTATTACGTATAGAAGCAAAGTGTCCAACAGCTCAACAGTTTAGCAAAAATTATTTCAAAACAACGGATAAGAAATTAATTGAAAAAAACAAACAGTTTGTTCAAAATGTTAGCAAAATTATTGGTGAATCACAGGAAAAAGTATTGGGCTTTTATGATGTCTTGTATATTGAATTGGAAAGAGGATACAAGTGGTCGGATAAAGGATTGATGTCCGAGGAATGGGAACAAACAGTATTGAAAAAAGTCAAAGAGTTTTACGATATTAGATGGTCAGGTTGTTTCAATGCACCGGTAGTTTGGAGAACACGTGGCGGACCACTTGTTAAAGAATTGCTAAAAAATTTTGACAACAAAATTCAAACAAATGACAAAAAATTTAAAAAGCTATTTCACTATTCATCTCATGATGATAAACTTGTTATACTATTGCAAGCACTGGGTGTTTTCAATAATCTAACGGTACCTTTTGGAGCAACCGTTTTATTTGAGTTGCACCAGAAGCCTGAAAACGGTCATTATTTTGTACGCCTTTACTATCACAACGAAACACTAACCGGTACACCACATGCCCTACGAATACCACAATGCGATTACCAAACGGACTGTCCGATTGATAAATATAGAGAATTGTCCCATAAATTGATTCCCGACGACTGGGAACAAGAATGTGGACTTACCGGAGCCGTACATAAATTAATTTTATCTTATTTTGTTATGTTTATTATTTTAATTAATTTTGTCTTCACTAACATTTTATAAACTGTTTTTATATCATTTATTTAATATTTTAAGATTATTATTATTTATATATATATTTTTACTTAATATTCAGTAAATTGATTGCCGACGAATGGAAACAGGAATGTGGACTTACCGGAGCCGAACATAAATTAATTTTATCGTATTTTGTTATGTTTATTATGTTTATTAATTTTGTAGTGTTTTTAATTTGATTATTATTTGTAATTTTAATAATTATTTATATTTTTTGCTTCAATTACTAAATATATATTATCTATTTTTTAAAATTATTTTTATCCAAATTTATTTTATCTATAATTATAGTTTAATAAAATTGTAATAATTATTATATATAATATAAGAAAATACAAAATATTTAATATTTAATTGAACTTTATATTATATTAATAGATCAAATAATAATAAATATCAATATATTGGAAAATATTACAATTAATATTTATTATTTTGGAAAGTTATCTAGTAATTAATATACAGTACATAGATAATAATAGATAGTAATCTAACTTAGTATCTATAATATTATTATCAGTTTAAAAAATCAATGTATAAAATATATTGTATCTAACTATGTATGATACTTATATTATGATTTATATGACTTATATTATAAGTTATAAATTATATTTGTATTTAATTATCAATATTATTGATATTAATATAATACATTTATTTTGTATTTTTACATTTAATATTGTTTTTAAAAATAACTACTTTCTAATTACCATTTTAACTTTAAATTTTTTAAAAATTTAGTTAAAATTAATTATTTAATTAAAATTTAGTTAAAATTTATACTTTTTAAAATAGTAAAATAAATAATTTTTTATTTAAATTTTAAACTGACAAATAAACTGTGAGTATATTACAACTAAAATATTTTGTATATTTTAAATATTAAATTAAAAAAATAATTTAAATAAATGCGTAATATAATAAATAAACATATATAAATAAATGTATATTTAAAATCTACTATAGATTAACTATAAAAGTAAAAGATTTAATTATTTTATATAAACATTAATGCATAAATATATAAATAAATTTGAAAAATTTAATTTAAAATATAAATATTTTAAAATTAATATATTTTATAAAATTAATATATTTTATAAAATTAATATATTTTATAAAATTAATATATTTTATAAAATTAGATATTCAGTGAATTAGATATTAGTTTATCTATCTCATCATTATTGTAATTGTTTAAAATGCTGCAAATGTTTTATATAGTCATACAAATGTTGTCCTGGACAGGAAGTTTTTCTAACATCCCGGTGCCCGTGAATATGATAATCTTGTCGAATAAATCCGTTTTTTACTCCACACTCCAGTAATTTATGAAATGTATTTAACATACTTTCCGTTGGCTTTTCATCATTAAAATTGCCAACAAATGCAACACCTATTGAATTATGATTCCAGTTTAGTGTATGAAATCCCTGTCGATTCCAACCGACCCCTTCATATACCTGTCCATTGCCACCTATAATGAAATTCCAGGCAATATCGGGCCAGTCTTTGTTAAACTGGTGATAGCTTTGCAGTGATCGCAATCTGACGCCACAAGACTCTAAAGATTGACACGTGTTTCCATCGTCCGTGTGATGAACAAACACGTGTTCGGCCGGAGGTATACTTGCAATCAATTGATTTGGTTGTCGTGCACGCCATTGTTGCCGGGGTATGATTAGTGGACAGGGATTGTATGACTGTTTGATAGCGTTAGTGCCTGATATAACAATATTGAGATGAAAAATTTAATTATTAATTAAACTAATGATAAGTAATGGCTTAAATTAAAATATTTTTAAAAAACAAACAAAAAAATACAAATACTTGAGTCTAAAGCGCAGTCAGGAGTGCCGTAACAACAGATGCCTCCGTCGGGACACAGGTTTCGCACTGAAAAACCTTTACAACAAAACTTATCTAAAATACAGACACCGTGTCTATCATTGTGGCCAACAGTGCCATCACATTGAATATAATTGTTTGCAATCATTTTGATATTTACTAATTGTGTTATTAATAGCAATAATAGTTGATAATATTTAACCATTATTAAGTGCATTATATATACAATATACTTAAGTTTTGACTAAACATTTGCAATAAACTGAAACAAATAAAATATAATATATATTATAAAATTATACAGTAATATAACTTTACATTAGTTTGAAAATGTAGTTAAAATATTTACGGAAGACATCATTTAAATCATGTTTTAAAAACTAGTTTTTTAAATATTGAATTAATATGTGAAATTAAAATGAGATTAATTTATTAAATAAATGTTTTTATTGTTTATTTTGATTGTTTTCAAGTTTATACATTAATTATTTAAAATTAAATAATGTTTTAATACAGTATTTATAATTATCAATATAATAAATACAATTTTATAATTAAACAAATTTTAAAAAAAATAAATGCAATATTAAATTAAATTGTTATATTGTTTAATAAATTTAATATTTATTTGTTTTCATAATATACAAATTAAATACGGGTCAATGCAGATTAATTATAATTTTACAAAAATTTTATTATTATTATGTTTATAATATTATCATATTATACATAATATTTCATTTTATATTAAATTTATTAATTTTTAAAAAATAGTTACAATTTAAAACTTTAATTAATTTTAATTAATTTTTAAATAATTCTGATATAAAACAATTTATAAAAAATGTTATATTTTATTTCGTTAATAAATATATGTTCATATATAAGTACATTAAATAATAATAAAAAAATAAATGTACTAATATTACATTAGTTAAAGCTCAATCTTTCACAAAATTAACTTGTTCAAATTATTTATTACACTGTAATGAATTGCATTTCGGTATCTTATATGTCTATTATTTCTTAATTTATTATAATTGTCTAATACTGTAAATAGTAATATATGTAATGAAAATCACGTTTTGAACACACAAAAATTTACTATTTTTATTTTATTTATAATATTATAAAGTATAACAAATTTAAGATAATTTTTAATAATATTTCAGTACATTTTCATATCAAAATAGTTAATATTATTAGATAACAATTAAAGATATTATTGGATACAAAGTCATACACACCTATCACATACCCATTAGTTTAAAAATTAAGATCAAATCAGTCAACAAAATACACAAATAATTATTATATTTATATAATACTTATATAAGTTATAATTGGAGGGAATCCTATTAAATGAACAAAAAATTAAATATAAATGTATCTAATATTACAAAATAATTGCTAATTTTACAATATTATATTATTTTTAATAATTTAATAATTATTTTTAAATAAACTAAAAAAATATTTAAATTTTAGCAAATAAGCAATTAATTTTTTAATACCCCCACCCTATAAGAGAATCCCAGGTCTAAAATATAATTTATTATTATTGATAAATGTTTACAATTTTTATAACCAAAAAACATGTGTTCACGTGAACTGTTTAGTTCAACATTTTTAATATCATATTAATATATAATAATTAATTGTAATTCTTTATCAATAAAAATATTTATTTGCTATTATTAAATAATAACAAAATTATTTAATAAATTATATCAATGGACTATATCGGTAAAATCCAGATTATTTTATGTGCGATAAACTTTTAATTGGAAAATTAACTTTTTATTACAAAATTTATATATAAATTGAATAACAAACCATTTACTTTTCAATAAAAAAGTTTGAAATGACAAATAGTTTTTTAATTTAAAAATATGTTATTTAACTATTAAAGTATTTTTTACCATTAATTCAATAATGTTTAATCAAACATTTAGTTTTAGTGTTTTTATCATTTACTTTATATTTTTAAGTCCAGTCCAGTTATGGGACAATCACGACATCAATAGTCTAAAACTGTTGCAAATAGTTCACAGACATGGAGACCGAAACACTGAAGATTACCTAAAGAATGATCCGTTCAATGATATGGACAAGTATTGGCCGGAAGGGTCGGGTGAGTTGTTTGCGTACGGAAAGTATAGGATGTATAAATTGGGACAATTTATACGTCAAGAATATGGCGAATATCTGGGATCAGAATACAGTCCTCGAGAGGTTTATATCAGAAGTTCGGCCAAATCGCGATGTCTCGAGTCGGCCAGTATGGTAATGGCCGGAGCATATCCACCAATGAATAAGACATGGCAATGGAATCAAGGAAAAGACGCACAATTAGGTCAAGAATGGCAACCGGAGCCCATATATACCTATCCATTGGAAATGATGGACGAGGACAGGCTATTACGTGTAGAACCAAAGTGTCCAACAGCTCAACAGTTTAGCAAAAATTATTACAAAACAACGGATAAGAAAATGATTGAAGAAAACAAACAGTTTGTTCAAAATGTTAGCAAAATTATTGGTGAATCAGAAGAAGAAGTATTGAGCTTTTATGATGTCTTTCACATTGAGTTGGAAAGAGGATACAAGTGGTCGGATAAAGGATTGATGTCCGAGGAATGGGAACAAACAGTGTTGAAAAAAGTCAAAGAGTTTTCCGATATTAGATGGTCAGGTTGTTACAATGCACCGGTAGTTTGGCGAACACGTGGCGGACCACTTGTTAAAGAATTGCTAAAGAATTTTGACGACAAAATTCAAACAAATGACAAAAAATTTAAAAAACTATTTGACTATTCAACTCATGATAATAAACTTGTTATACTATTGCAAGCACTGGGTGTTTTCAATAATTTAACGGTACCTTTTGGAGCAACCGTTTTATTTGAGTTGCACCAGAAGCCTGAAAACGGTCATTATTTTGTACGTCTTTACTATCACAACGAAACACTAACCGGTACACCACATGCCCTACGAATACCACAATGCGATTACCAAACGGACTGTCCGATTGATAAATATAGAGAATTGTCCCGTAAATTGATTCCCGACGACTGGGAACAAGAATGTGGACTTACCGGAGCCGTACATAAATTAATTTTATCTTATTTTGTTATGTTTATTATTTTAATTAATTTTGTCTTCACTAACATTTTATAAAATGTTTTTATTTCATTTATTTAATATTTTAATATTATTATTTATATTTTTTTTAATTAATATTCATATATTATCATTTGTTTTTGTATTATTTCGAATAACATTTATTTATAATTATAATCAAATAAAATTGTGAACAATTGTTATGATAATACAAAACTTTTAAAATTTAATTGTTTACATCATATTTATATATATAGAGAAAATACTGTATAAAATAATATATTTATATATATAAATATTATAGCAGATAATTTTATGTGAAAGTTATTAGCAGTTTAAATAATCAATTTATAATAATTTATATGTACCTGTATATGGTATAAGTAATAAACAATCATAGTATTTATAAAAAAATAATGTTAGTGTTGATACATAATATTTATTACAAATTATTTTTAAAAATCTATATATAATTTTGTAAATTACAAAAATTGGACTAAAAATTAATTTTATATTGAAAAACTATTGTTGACAACTAGTGTTGTGTACTGTCTATGCTTTTTAAAAATTATTATTTATGACATTTATGTTTCTCACGATATCACTCATTGCTAATGTTATCTGAAATGTGTTTTTGTTCATTAATGGTATATACAGTGGAAATATATTAATATTCAAACAAATAATATAAATAACAAAATGTGTGATAAAAATACTACTCACATATAGATATCATAATAAATAAAAATTTTCACTATTTATTCAGCTTTCAATTGACATTGATTTTTTAAAATAAAAATGCTATGACTTAACTATTTATTACGTGACTTTAATTAATAATTAAATTAAATATTAAATACATAAAAAGTCAATAATAATTGAATATATCAATTTTTATTATTTTCAACAAAAAATAAAATAAAATCAAAAATAATTTTTCATATAATTTTCTATATATTTTATCATCACAGATATAACTAAGTATAAATTAGTAATGAATATAAATTAACTAGTTAAACAACATTCAAATAATTTAAATTAATTTTTAAAATCAATGTTATATAATATTACTACAGTGTTATTGTAATTTAATTTATTGATTTCCGGTTCATTAATAATTTAATGTGAAAAAAGTTGCTTATTATCATAAGTAATCGTTGTTTTCAATTTATTTTCAAAAAATAATATAATAAAGTTATCCTTAATAGTTATTTGAAAAAAATTCTACATTTACATCATAATATATATAGTGTATATAATATATACGTCACTTATATATTAATTGCATGTTTTATTTTGCTAAATAATTTTCACAAAAACTATATATATATACTGTCTAAGTGTTAAGATTTTTATAATAATTGTTTAACATTTTGAAATTTTAACATTCAAGATAAACATAAATTTATTTTTCAATTTAATTATTTACAACAACTATGAATTGTCTAATATTAGTCACATTGTTGGCTGGATTGTTACCAGTGTATCAATTTATGGTATTATCTAATAATGATAATAATAATAATACATTAGACACAACAAATGATAAATTGGTGGTTCGGGCAAACAATGAGTTTTCATTCAAGATATACAAAATGCTGTCCAAAGATGATAATGATATTGTCTCATCGTTTTCAATAATATCAGCGTTCAGTAAGTTTAATATTTTTTTATATTAGTTTAAAAAAACAACTTCAATATGATTTTGATTTTTATACTAAACTAAACATTTTTATTGTGTATTTTTATTATATAATATAATAGGTATACTAATGAACGGTGCAAATGGCCCAACACTTGACAATTTGAAAACATTTCTCAGATTTCAAGACCAATCAAATCAAGTTCTGAGCGATCAATCTATTAATAATGGATTTGAGATCATTAATACAATCTATGAAAATAAAAGTTAGTTTTTGAATATAATAATTAATATTTATTTTTATTTATTTAACTGAACTATAATTTTATTGAATATCAGGTATGGCTTATCGGCAGTTTATGGCCCAAACAAATGAGTCCAATCGGTGGTCACACAATATGAAACACGAGTTCAATGTGGCTAATCTTGTCGTACGAAATGATAGTGAAGTACTCAAACAGGCTTTTGTAGACGCCATACAACTGGCCTTCAGAGCTCAGGTAGATAGGGCTGACTTCAAGAACAATGCGGTAGCAGAGACTGAAAAAGTTAATCAATGGGTACGCAATCAGACCAACAATAAGATACAGAAAGTATTTGATAAAATCAAAGAGGAAACAACTCTTATCATTATGAATGCCGTCTACTTTAAAGGTATTGGTATATAAAACAATGTTAAGACAATTAAATATTTATTAATCAATATGATTAGGTAATTGGATTGAAAAGTTTAATGTAGAAGACACCCGAAAATCAAACTTTTATAATAACGGCGCCGACAACTCTGCTGCATCGGTAGATACTATGAGTGCAACTCATAGCTACCGATATCTAGACTCACAAGAATTGAATGCACAGATCATTGAAATCCCATATATGGGACGGGAAATGAGTTTTGTTATTGTGTTGCCTAAAGTTAGGAACGGATTGTCAACATTGAAGACAACTATCAATGCGACAAACTTTGAAACAGCTTTGAAGTCTATGTCCAGCAATTTTGTCCGAATATTGATACCAAAGTTTAAAGTGGAGAAAGAGTATGATTTAATGCAAGACGTCAACCCTAAGCCTATTGTTTTGACTACAAGTGCTGACCTATCGAGACTGTCCAATACAAGTCAACAAACCGTATCGGAAGTCAAACACAAGACTTATATTGCAGTCGACGAGAAGGGAACTGAAGCGGCGGCCGTTACGGCCATTGGTCTGACCCGGTTCTCCGTCCCGTTTATACCTCCCAATCCCATTGAATTTAAGGCTGACCACCCTTTTCTTTATTATATTATTGACAAGACTAATGGCATGATTTTATTTTCCGGACAAATCAATAAATTTTAAGAACATTTAAAAAATTAATTAAATATTTACTTATACAATACAGTAGTATTCTATAAATTTATAATATTATTGTATTATTAGTGTAATGTTCTTATAATGTAATAATAATTGTATAATATATTGTAATTTCATTTGATAACTATAAAAGCTATAAATTGTATCATTTTTGTTACATAAATCATTTGATATATTTAGTGTCATTCAATAAAAAAAGGTTATAAACATTAAAGACTACAATAAGTGAGATACTGTATAGAAATTAATTGAAATCTAAATTGAATTAATTTATTACGGCTAAAATTAAAATAATAAACTTGAATGTAAAATATCTAATATCATATAATATATGTTTAAACAAATATAATTTAGTAGTTATTATTCTTATATTTTAATATGTCATTGATTTTTATCTATAAATAGTTTTAATTGAATAATAAATAATTAATGTTTATTACTTTTAACTTAATACCTATATTATTATTTTTAATTATTACATATAAATTAGCCATTTAAGTAAACATAGATATTTATCAACTTTCGATTATTTTATATATTAATAATTGTTTATCAATAATTAGTCATTAATAAGTTATTTTTATTAATATAACTAACAAATAAAAAAAATATTTTTAAGAATAATAAAATTTTTATAATAGCAAATAAAAAACTATATAAAATATTAAATTTAATAATAATTGGAATCATTGCATTATATTTTTACTAATTCATTACATTAAAACATAAATATTTCAAAAACATTTATATTAATTAATTGCATACAATACAGTATATCACAATAAGTGCAAGTAACTCATATTTTTATGAAATAATATTATGATTACTAAATAAATTTTTAATAAAAACTATATATATATAGTTGTTTTTATTTTCTTAAATTTAACTTATATTAGTTTTATAAAATCTTAAAAAACAGATAACATTATAAATACAAAAATATGAATTGCTTGTTATTACTGTTATTATTGGTCTGTATTTTACAGGTTTATGACTCTACTGTATTAGCAATTGATAAAAATAATAGATCCGATAAATTGGTGGTTCAGGCAAACAATGAATTTTCATTCAAGATATACAAAATGTTGGCCAAAGATAACAATGACATTATCTCATCGTTTTCAATAATATCGGCGTTAAGTATGTTATATATATTATTGTATTTTTAAAATATAATTTTAGTGTAAATTAATATACTATTGAATAGGTATACTATTGAACGGTGCAAATGGCCAAACATTGAATGACTTGAAATCATTTCTTACATTTCTTAACAAACAATCAAATCAATTATTAAGTAATAAAATTATTGACAACGGATTTGAAACAATTAATACAATCTATGAAAACAAAAGTTAGTCAATAGTTTTACAGTTTATATATTAAGTACTGTTTATTTATTTCAGTAATTTTTTCTTATTATTTAAAAAATAGGTATAGCCTATCAAAAGTATTTAACCCAAACTAATGAAGACAATCGTGATGTTAAACACGAGTTGAATGTCGCAAATCTGGTCGTACGTAATGATAGTCTAGTACTGAAAAAAGTTTTTGTTGACGCAATACAACAGGCCTTTAGAGCTGAGGTAGATATGGCTGACTTCAAGAATAATGCGGTGAAAGAAACGGATAAACTTAATCAATGGGTTCGCAATCACACCAACAATAAAATACAGAAAATTTTTGACAAAATCAGTGAACAAACAACTCTTATTATAATGAATGCCATCTATTTTAAAGGTATACATAACTTATTATTTTTTAAAAAATTAATAATGATATTGAAATGAATTATTTTAAATGAATAGGCAATTGGGTGAACAAGTTCTCTGATAAAAACACTAAAAAGTCTAACTTTTATAATAACGGCCAAACAAATAGTGTTAAATCAGTGGACACAATGCAAACAACTGCTTATTACAGATATGTCGACTCTAAAGAGCTTAACTCACAACTAATTGAATTGTCTTATTTGGGAAATGAAATCAGTTTTTTCATAGTATTGCCTAAAATCAGGAACGGATTGTCGACATTGAAGACAACAATTAATGCCATAAACTTTGAAAAGTCAATCAAATCAATGACCGAAACATATGTTAGTCTTTTATTACCGAAGTTTAAGTCAGAGAAAGAATACGATTTGATGCAAGACGTGAATCCAAAGCCAATTGTATTGACCGATAGGGCAGACTTATCACGACTGTCCACTACGAGTCAGATTGTATCGCAAATCAAACACAAAACTTATATCGCAATCGACGAAAATGGTACCGAAGCGGCAGCCGTTACGGCTATTAATCTGGTACTTACTTCTATTGTAGAACCTATTGTGCCCCCGAAACCCATTGAATTTAAAGCTGACCACCCGTTTCTCTACTATATAATTGACAAAACTAATGGCATGATTTTGTTTTCCGGACAAATCAATAAATTTTAATAACATTTAAAAAAAATAAATACTTATACAATAGTATTCTAATGTATATTTTATAATTTTAATGTACACTATTATAATAATAATAATAATAGTGTACATTAAAATTATAAAATATACAATTATTGTTTTTATACTGTAATAATTATATGATAGATTGTAATCTCATTTGATAAATAAAATAATTATATTAATACTGTTTAACCTTTGATTAATTAAAACTCATCCTAAAACACATGTGAATTGATATGATTTCATATCATTAAGTCATTACATGAAACAATTATTTGTTTGTTTCATTAATTAAAAAATGATAGAGTTGTAAACACTATTAAATAATTATAAATTGATAAACAATATTTGTTTTTATTTCAATTATAATTGTTATTTGATTTTATTCTATAAATATATTTAATTTAGTAATAAAATTTATTATCTAAAAATAATAATATAAATAAGTTAATTTTAACTTAATATTATTATTTGTAAATAAATATAAATTAGTCATTTATGTAAACATAGATATTTATCAACTTCAGATTATTTTAGATATTAATAATTGTTTATCAATATTTAGTCAATAATAAATTTTATTTTATTTTTTATAAATACTATTATAACTATAATATTAAAAAACATTATCATTTATAATAATTTTATATAATAGCAAATAACTATAATAGCAATTCACTTAATAAAAATTGAAATTTAATAATAATTGGAATCATTGCATTATATTTTTACTAATTCATTAAATTAAAATATAAATATTTCAAAACTATTACAAAACATTTATAATAAATAATGGCATACAGTATATCATAATAAGTGCAAGTAATTCATATTTTATGAAATAATATAATGATTACTATAATAAATAAATTTTTATTTATACTATATATATAATTGATTTTATTAAATTTAATTTGTATTAGTCTTATAAAATCTAAAAAAACTTTAATTATAACATTAAAAATATATTTACTCAGACAATAGTATGAATTGTTTATTATTACTTTTATTATTGGTCAGTATTTTACAAGTCTATGACTCTACTGTATTAGCAATTAATAAAAATGATAGATCAGATAAATTGGTGGTTCAGGCAAACAATGAATTTTCATTCAAGATATACAAAATGTTGGCCAAAGATAACAATGACATTATCTCATCGTTTTCAATAATATCGGCGTTAAGTATGCTATTTATGATATATTATTGTATTTTTAAAAATGTTTTTTAGTGTAAATTAATATACTATTGAATAGGTATACTACTGAACGGTGCAAATGGCCAAACATTGAATGACTTGAAATCATTTCTTACATTTCTCAACAAACAATCAAATCAATTGTTAAGTAATAAAATTATTGACAACGGATTTGAGACAATTAACACAATCTATGAAAACAAAAGTTAGTCTATATTTGCATTTTGTATTATTGTTATTATATGTTCAATATTATTATTATCATAATTGAAACATTTTTTAGGTATAGCCTATCAAAACTATTTGGCCAAAACTGATAAAGAAAATCGTTTGTCTAGTAATGTTAAACACGAGTTGAATGTCGCAAATCTGGTCGTACGTAATGATAGTCTAGTACTGAAAAAAGTTTTTGTTGACGCAATACAACAGGCCTTTAGAGCTGAGGTAGATATGGCTGACTTCAAGAATAATGCGGTGAAAGAAACGGATAAACTTAATCAATGGGTTCGCAATCACACCAACAATAAAATACAGAAAATTTTTGACAAAATCAGTGAACAAACAACTCTTATTATAATGAATGCCATCTATTTTAAAGGTATTCATAATCTATTACTTATAATATTAATAATGATATTAAAATGAATTATTTTAAATGAATAGGCAATTGGGTGAACAAGTTTTCTGATAAAAACACTAAAAAGTCTAACTTTTATAATAACGGCCAAACAAATAGTGTTAAATCAGTGGACACAATGCAAACAACTGCTTATTACAGATATGTCGACTCTAAAGAGCTTAACTCACAACTAATTGAATTGTCTTATTTGGGAAATGAAATCAGTTTTTTCATAGTATTGCCTAAAATCAGGAACGGATTGTCGACATTGAAGTCATCAATCAATGCCATAAACTTTGAAAAGTCAATCAAATCAATGACCGAAACATATGTTAGTCTTTTATTACCGAAGTTTAAGTCAGAGAAAGAATACGATTTGATGCAAGACGTGAATCCAAAGCCAATTGTATTGACCGATAGGGCAGACTTATCACGACTGTCCACTACGAGTCAGATTGTATCGCAAATCAAACACAAAACTTATATTGCAATCGACGAAAATGGTACCGAAGCGGCAGCCGTTACGGCTATTGTTGTGGTCGGAACAACTGGTGCAAATTTTCCCAAACCGAGACCCATTGAATTTAAAGCTGACCACCCGTTTCTATACTATATAATTGACAAAACTAATGGCATGATTTTGTTTTCCGGACAAATCAATAAATTTTGATTTCTAAAAACAGTTTTTTACTATTATTTGTTGTATTTTTTAAAATGAAATAATTAGTTTACATTAAAAATACATTTTTTATTCAAAATATTAAATCAACATTTTAAATATTTTTATCAAATTATTTTTCTATAAAGAATAGTAAATATTGATTTTTTGACAATCATTAATAGTTAGTATAATAGTATACAGTTTATATAGTTAATAATAATTAAATATCAATCAATTTGCAGAATCCAAACTTTTAAACAATATTTTTAAGACAATTATGTTATCAATAAAAATTAAATAAAAACATTATTACAATTTGTCTGATTTTATATGTTAGGTCTATTTATAGTCAAAATAACTGTCAAATGACAAACAGGTTAAGTTTGTTAAGTAATAAATGTTATAACATTAATGATGGCAAATGATATTTGTAGTCAATTGCATTATCCCTAACACTGTTATTGCTTATAATTAGCATATACTGTATGACCACATCATTGGTTTATTTAAGACTGCTTAAAATATTTAGTATAGGATAAATCTATTGATATTTATATAATTTTATACAATCAATCAATCAATTAGCTTTCATCATTAATATTAGTGTAATGGGATGGTGCGCACCGGTACTGGGAGTTATAGAAGCTTTAAAGCCATTGAAGTGGCCATTGAAAGCAATTTTGGTTGACTTGCAGATATCGGGCCAGAGATCAATGATCACGTGGCCGCGAGACCATCATTGTCATCATAAATCGGGGCATATTTTTTTTTGGTGCATTTTAGTTACGGTTATATTTAATAGACATCCCGATTGTCAACAAAAAAAACATTTTGAAGTTAATGTCGACTATCTTTTTTTCGGATCTAATCATAAGTTGTCAATACAAAAGTCACTAAATATTAGTTGTGGTATTTTTTGTTGTTATTCCCACACTAAGCCCAATATTACTTGTTTGACGAGACAATTGCAAACAGGTTTTGATTAAATGTTATATATTAAGACTTGTATCTATTAATATATATTTATATACAACTTAAGTTTAGTGATATTTTTATATATGAAAAAATATAAACATCTTTAAATAAAAAAGTTTAATATTTTAATTAACAATTGGTTGTAAATCCTATGACAAGTCACTGTCAGCCACACATACAACACTATTTTTCTATAGTTTCAACTTTTGGGAGGTAATATATTTATTAGTAAAATTATTATTTATGAAAATTTATTGATAATTTATAATTGAAGATTTATGCTATTTAAACAGATACTATAAAATTATTTTTATTAAAAAATATTAGTATTATTATTATTATTTATTAAATTATAAATATTTTTGTTAAGCCAATTATCATAACTATCATCACTTGTTTCCCTATAAACTAATATAAATTATTTAATTAATATGTCAATTATTTATAGTTAGTTATTATTTATTATTAGTTTTAATTTAATTATCTAACACTCTTTACAGATCAATAGCTATTACTTAAAATATAAACTTAATTTTTATTTTAATACTATTAGTTTTTTAAAATGTTATAATTGCTTATTTATTTCAACAATTTAACGCTACCCTAAATAAAACTTAATTACTTAAACATATATTTTTAAAATAACTATAAAATTATTTTAACAAAATAATTTTTAATAAATATAAATACTGTTATAGCAAATATTAACATTATATTATAATATGTTAATTAAGTTGCGAAATAGTTTTTTAATTATTAATTTAAGCAATTATTTTTAATTCAGTAATTAAAAATGACAACTAAGTTTAAATTCAGTTTAAGCATATATTATATTTTTAGATCATATTTTAATAAAATAATTATTTAATTTTTCATAATTCAATTAATCAAAAGAATATTATGATATTAATTACAATATTAAATTTAATTTTTTAAGAATAATAAATTTTTTAATTAAAATTATATTAAAATACAATCCAAAGTTACTCATGTGTATCAAAATGCAAGAAAATTATGACATTATTTGCTTAAAATATTAAATTACCAGAAATTTTCAACTTAACAATAATAATTGGTCTAAAATTATTGTTGGGAAACTTTATATTATAAGATTATAAAAGTACATGCAATACAAATTACATGGTTATTAGTAAACCATTTTTATTTTATTTTTTTCACAATAGTCATCAGTTTTTAATTTAAAAAAAATATATTTTTATATTACTACATGATTTACATATATGCTAAAGGGTTTTTTATGTTAATCCCATGTTATTCAAATTATATAATAATTCAAATTTTGTTTATAGCTTGAAATTTAATATATATTAAGAAATTTTTCTCACAATAAAGACATGCAATCTATTAATAATAATAATGTTAAAAATAACTATAGTTTGTCTCACTTAACAAACTATTGTTATAAATAAAATAACATTTTTAATATAATAAAACAATAAATTAACAGTTTTTGTTTGTTATAGTCAAATATAATATAAAGTAAAATCTTAGTTAATAACAGTTTTCAATAACTATTATTTGAAAGCTGTTATTCAATTTTATATAAAATTAGTTGTTTTTTTGTGTTAAACTTAACATATTTTAACAGAAATTAAAATAAATGGATAAAACAAATAATGAAGAGTTTGTCATTTCTGGTATCTCAGGACGATATCCAGGTATTGAAATAATTATTATAAATATATATAATTATATAATAAATAAATTATTTTATAATTTTTTTTATTATTAAAATATTATTATTTTCTATTCAGAGTCTGACTCTATCGACGAGTTTAGTGATAATCTCTACAATAATATTAATATGATTACCGACGATGAGAGACGATTTCCTAAAGGTTTAGTAGACATCACTAACTAAAAAAAAAATATATAACTATTTTTAAAACACATGTATGACCTCATAATTGTTTGATTTCCAGTTTTCAATGAGTGTCCCATGTCTAGTGGCAAAATTAAGCATGCAGAAAAGTTTGATGCCAAATTTTTTGGTGTATCCGACTGGGAGGCCGACTACATGGACGCCCAGATTAGGGCTATGCTGGAGACCACCTACGAGGCTATTTGTGACTCAGGTATTTAATTGTTTAGTAAACTATTTTTTGAGACAACAAAAATACTTACTGTATAATGGGTTGTCATTTTTGTTTAGGCACTTTACCAGAATCTCTAAGCGGTAGTAATACCGGCGTATTTATCGGCCAATTCATGGACGAAGAGTTGATTGCCTACCGAGACTTCACTCAATTGGCTGCTTATAAAAATACGATATCCCAGACACTGGCCTTTAAGTTCAATCTTAAGGGACCAACTTTTGCAGCCGACACCGCTTGTGCATCAAGTTTTGTGGCCCTTCATGAAGCTTATATAGCTCTGAAAACTGGTCAATGCGATGCTGCACTGGTAGTCGGCGTCAATATGTCGTTTAATCCGGGAATTCAATATAATTTTTTCAAACTCAATATGATTTCGCCGGACAGTCGGTGCATGTGTTTGGACGAAAAGGCCAACGGTTACGCCAAAGGAGAGGCCTGTGTGACAATATTAGTGCAGAAAAGGCCAGCGGCTAAACGTATATACGCCACAATACTCAATATTAAATCAAACAATGATGGCTACAAAAAGGAAGGCATAACGTTCCCCAGTTGGGAGAGACAGTATATTGTTATTAAAGAAACTTACGCCGAGTGCGGTATCGATCCGGGAACAGTAGAATATATGGAAGCACATTGCACAGGTACTAAAGCTGGAGATCCTGTTGAAATGCGAGCTATCTATAATGCAATGGTTAAAGGTATGCACCGGTACTTAGAATTAATTAAATATAATTATAATTATTTATTTTGTTTACTGTCAGACCATATAAGGGATAAGCCGTTAATGATCGGGGCGTTAAAGTCCAACATCGGTCACAGTGAAGCCGCTTCCGGATTGTGTGCCGTTAGTAAAGTGGTGTTGGCCTTTGAAAACGAAGTGATTCCCGCAAACCTACACTTTAATAATCCTAATCCAAGAATCGAGAGTCTCATCAGTGGTCACATAAAGCCTATCAATAAAAACACATCATTTACAGGTGATCTGATTGGTCTGAATAACTTTGGTTTTGGCGGCTCTAATGCACATCTTATACTTCGGTCGCCAAAGTTAAAAGCATCGGTAGATAATGCAGTAGTAGTCGATAAATATCCTCGTTTGGTGCAGATATGCGGTCGCAATGAAGAGGCGGTTCGATATTTTTTYAGCCGACTATTTGAAAAACCAAAATCTGTAACAAGAGATACACTATATTTGGTAAATAAGTTATCAAAGAGCACTCCGTTTGATGACAAAAGCACGGGATATCAGCCCATGAGATACCGGGGCTTTTCATTGTTGAGACAGAATCAGCCAGAATTGAAATACTCTCCTATTGTGGTTCAAAAAGTGCCGAAAACTCCTAAACAATTATGTCTGGTATACACAGGAGTTGGATCTCAATGGCCAGCAATGGCTAAAGATCTAATGTGTTTTGATGTCTGCTCACAATCCATAAGCAGATCAGATAACTATTTAAGCAAATATAATATAAATTTGATGGAAATGTTAACCGAAAAAGAGTCGGATATCAATAGATCAGCAATTAATTCAATTGTCTCATTGGTGGCCATACAGATAGCGCTTACAGATCTACTCATTGATTTGGGCTTAAATGCCGATATCATTGTTGGCTACTCTACCGGTGAAATAGTTTGCGCTTACGCTGACAAATATATTACCAGTGAACAGGCCCTAGAAATAGCATATTTTTGCGGTAAATTTATTGATACAATTGCCAAAAAAAGTGATTTTAATGAAACCGTAAAAGAGAAAAATATAACAAAATTTTTGGACAATTATTATGAGGAACTCCTAAAAAGTTCATTGGATATGACATCTAATTATGAATCACTTCTTCAATCGTTAAATTCAATAATAATAACAACAAAATATAGTAAATCTGGAAAATGGATTAGAAATACAGCCAACAATTTGAATGATTTGACATCTAATAAAATTGACGGCAAGTTTTTCATTGATAGCCTCCTAAGTCCAACACTTATGCAAACAACACTGGCTTATGTAGATAAAAATGCTATCATTGTTGAAATATCACCCGATGCCATGTTCGGGTCTGAGCTGCCGACAATTGGACCTAATTTTACATACATTCCTCTTATGGGTCAAAATCTTTCGACTAATATCTCGAAAACATTACTAAAAAGTTTTGGTCTATTGTATGCACAGGGAGTCAATTTGAACATTGAAAAACTTTATCCCTCAATTACAGCACCGGTATCCACAGGCACTAGAATATTATCATCTCTAATCAAATGGGATCACTCCAAAAGCTATCGGTTAACCAAATTTCCCGATTATTTTAACTTTCTCAGCAGTAAAGAGGACGAGTCGTATACTATAGACTTTATGGTAAGCGTTAAGCTAACTGAGCTGACCCAACATTTTTAAATAAGTTACTTATATTTTTATTACACTAATCGATAGGATCAAAATGATCAGTATATAGCTGACCACTGTATTGATGGCAAAATACTGGTGCCGGCAACTGGTTATCTATTGTTTGCCTGGAAATCGTTGGCATTTTACAAAAAGATTGATTATAAGAAATTTCCCGTCGAGTTTCGCGACGTCCAGATTTTAAGGGCTACACCCATTCAAAAGGGTGGAAAAGTTAAGCTTTACGTAAATCTGGATCCGCTAACAGGTAGGTTTGACATTATTGACAGTGGCACACTAGTGGCCACTGGAACTGTATGTGAGATTCAACACAATCAGCTGCAATACGGATCAATTATTAATGAGATCAAATCGATGGACAAAAATCAAGACAATAATGTTATTTTAATGAAAACAAAAGATATCTATAAAAAGTTGCGAATCTGTGGCTATAATTATGGCAAACAATTTCAATGTATACGAGAGTCACGTGAAATCGATGATCTATATGTTGTGGCACAGATAGCTTGGATGGATAATTGGGTTACATTTACAGATTGTGCTCTACAAACCTCGATATTGGGAATGAAATCAAAACAACTACTGGTGCCGGTGACCATTGAATTGCTCAGATGTGATCCATTTGTACTATTCAACAATAAAAGTCAATCGGAAGTGGAGGTCATATATGATCCTTATTTAAACATTTCTGTGACCAATGGCCTTGAGATAAGAGGTGTCAAAGCCAGTCCATTGCAGCGTAATATTAAGTCACAGAAACCGGCGCTAAGAACCTATGAGTTTGAATCGTTTAATGGAGAGTATATCTATGAAACTCAAAGCTCATACCTAAAGTATAGACAATTGTGCGATGAATTGGCTGTCAAAATAATGAAGAAGGAAATGGGATTTTCATTATCTGGAAGTGATGCCGATATTATGGGCAAAATTCCTAATGAAATGAAAACATTATATAACATATTGTTAGATATGAGTGATGGTAATCCCGCGCCACCACTGGAAACTGCTGTCAAAGACCTGGACAGAGATCTGATGTCATCAGCAGTTATGGACACAAACTTTCTTCGTTCTCAACTGACTGTTGTATTGGAAAACATGAATGAAAATAATGGCCAGAATTTATGTGTTGTCGAAGTAAATGATAGCTCTTGTCTATGGTATGCACCGGTGATGAACGCTATTGACATTTATCAATATAGTCTTCACATCGATTATTCGGTAATAAACTCGCGAATCAAAGACATGGATGAATTGAGTTCAAGTGTTAAACGATATCATTTACACGATTCTTGTATCGCACCTGAAGTTGTCGATCAAAGTGTGGATCTAATTGTCTATAAAGACCAAAGTCTGTCACATTTGCAAAACAATGAATCAGATATTGATTTGGAAACACTTTTTCAAAGTTTTCATAAAAAACTTAAAACTAATGGATTTGTTGTTATTGTATTAAAGGATAAGTTAAGTAGTGCTGAAAAGTTTATATATTCATCACTGGGATTGAAGTTGCCGTCCGATTCAAACATATCACTTACTGACAGTTTGATATCAATGGCACAAAAATATGACTTTTCGTTGATATCCAACAAATCGGACTGTTTTTCTATGCATTCAATTCTATTCAGAAAATGTTTTGGCAAACAATCAGATGTTGACAAACAACAGGTGATCGTCGAGATTACCAATGATTACCAAAATTGGTTGCCTATAGTTAAAGATCAAATAAAATCAATTGCCAACAAACCGGACAATCAAAATGTATGGCTTATAGCTAAAGGTGAAGATAAGGGACTGTTAGGTTTTATGAAATGTTTGAGCAAAGAGCCTAATGGACACCGTGTAAGATGCGTACAGATAATGGATAATTTGGATTTTGATGTCAATGATGCTATAATTAAAAATAATAATATTAACTCAATTATTGCTAATGATTTAGCAATAAATGTAATTAAAAACGGTAGTGTCGGACACTATGTCATGAATAAGTTATCCGAAAGACCCGATAAGCGCTACTCTGAACACTGTTTCATAAATCTTCGAAACAAAGGAGATCTATCATCGTTTGAATGGTATGAATGTCAGCACCGTTTGTGGCCAATCAATGGCAGTGATCGACAAAAATTGGTTCATATATACTATTCGGCGCTTAATTTTAAGGATATCATGTTAGCTACCGGTAAGTGTTAATATAATGTTATGATTATAAATAATATTATATAATTGATATTATAAATCAATTATTAGGACGACTGGTCACTGAATCGCCTACCGGTGAGACTGAGTGTCTAATTGGATTTGAATTTACCGGAAGGGATGAAAAAATGAATCGCGTTATGGGTATGATAGTATCAAAAGCGTTGGCCACTACATGTATAGTTGAAAACAGAGATTTTCTATGGCCAGTGCCCGAGCACTGGACACTAGAAGAGGCGGCTACAGTTCCCTGTGTTTACGCCACTGCATACTATGCGTTGATAATTCGCGGCAAACTTTGCGCCAATGAGAAAGTGCTAATTCATTCGGGCAGTGGAGGTGTTGGACAGGCAGCCATTAGGATATGCCTATCACTGAACTGTCAGCTATTCATAACTGTTGGTTCGGTAACAAAACAGAAATATCTGCAAAAATTATTTCCCGTTTTAAAAGACAATCAATTTTGTTCGTCACGTGACGTCAGTTTTAAGAGACATATAATGGCAGAAACTAACGGTACAGGAGTTGATATCGTACTTAACTCTTTGTCCGACAAAAAATTGATGGCAAGCGTAGAATGTTTGGCCAGTAATGGCCGATTCCTCGAGATTGGCAAATACGATCTGTCAAAAGACACAAAATTAGATACTTCGCAAATGTTGGTCAACAAAACATTTCACGGCATACAAGTGGACACTTTATTTGTAGTCAACGATAAGACATCGAAGACGATGCTTAAGGATAGAAAAATGATTTGGGAACTGATCAGCGATGGTATAGCTAGAGGTGTAGTCGTACCACTTGATCGTTCAGTTTATCCGTCAGACAAGTGTGAAGAAGCGTTCCGTTTTATGGCCAGCGGTAAACATGTCGGCAAAGTTCTGGTCAAAATCAGAGACGAAGAACCATTGAATCAAACATTGGTTGACTTCACACCTATCAAGATGTTAGCCAATCCTCGCACTGTCTTCTATTCTAATAAGATATATATACTAACGGGTGGTTTGGGTGGTATGGGTCTCGAGATAATTGATTGGATGATCCAAAGAGGTGCCAATAAGTTTGTGGTTACATCAAGAACTGGACCCAAACAGCCGTATCAATTTTCAAGACTCAAATATTTCCGAGAACTTGGAGCCGAGGTTTCTCTGTGGACACAACCAATCAGTTCAGTTGATTGCGCCCGAGATCTGTTAGAAGAGTGTCTTAAAATGGGAACAATCGGTGGTATCTTTCATTTGGCACTTGTACTCAGCGATGGTATTCTTGAGAACCAAACTGTAGAGTCTTATGATAAAGTATTTGAACCAAAGTCTAAAACATTGAAGCATTTGGACGAATTGTCCCGCAAAATGTGTCCACTTTTGGATTATTTTGTCGTATTTTCATCAGCGGTCACATGTCATGGAAATCCAGGTCAAACTAACTACGGGTTCACCAATTCAATTATGGAGCGATTATGTGAACGTCGCCGATGTGATGGTTTACCTGCACTGGCCGTACAGTGGGGATTAGTCGGTGATGTTGGCTATGTTGCCGATAACATCAGCGCCGATGACCACATTTTAGGCGCTATTCGTTCACAGAGACTATATTCATGTTTGCAAACATTGGATCAATTGTTACAAAGCGATCACACTATCTGTTCCAGTGTTATTTACAATGATATCAATCGTAAGTCCAGTGCATCAGGTGATCAAAAAGATTTATTGACAAAAGTAGCGCACATTTTGGGCCACAAAGAGATCCATAAACTCGATCCGAAAGTTCGTCTCTCAGAACTGGGAATGGATTCACTGATGAGTGTAGAGATCAAGCAATCAATTGAACACAACTTTGATGTGGTTTTGTCCACACAAGAGATACAGAATCTGACAATTGAACGAATCAGACAAATAGGTAGTAAACCTGGTGGAGGAAAGTCGGCAAAAACTAATAGTGCTGTTAATGAAAAAAAAGAAATGTCAGCATTAGATCCAAAAGAAAAACCTGATTCTACTATCAATTTAGAAGTATTTAAGATACCGACTGAAAAGTTTGTATATCTCAACGATGTCCGCACCGGTCGTAAAATATTTTATATGCCGCCGACTGACGGCACTTACCATCAAATTGTTCCGATAGTTGCCGCTATAGACCGGCCGGTAATTGGACTCAACTGGACTTCCGATTGTCTTAAATTTGATACAATTAGCAAAACTGCTCAACACTTCTTGGATATCATAAATGAAAACTTTGGAAACAAATCAACGGATTTGGAGTTTGATATCATCGGCTATTCATACGGTGTATTTGTTTCACTTGAAATGTGTCTTATTCTTCAGGAACGACACTATAGATATCAGCCCAAACTCGTGGCACTAGACATGTGTCCGGTTCAGACCAAACATGATCTGTCGCTATCATTAGATGCAACAAAAGACATATTGGGTATCGATCGGGACCTAAACATTATGTTTACATTCTTAATGGACAAAATATCGGTCGACACACAAGAGTTGGCCAAAAATGTTTCCCAAGTGATGGACAAACGCGAGCGCATTGATCGTGTGGCCAAACTGTTTGTTGACAAGTGTCCGCCAACTATCAACTGTGGCCATCAAGAAGTTATATTTGCATTGGAAACTCATTTGGTTAAATGGTCGCAAGCACTGGACTATCAATGGGACAAACGGCCCAAACTTGATGGCAATGTCCTTCTGGTTCGGGCCAATCAGTACCTGTTGACCAACACATCGATGACAGACTCGAGAAAACAATATATTGTTGAAAACGATTACGGATTCAATAAGGTATGCATATATCTATATATTTTAAATAAAATTTATAAATACTATTGTATAGTAAGAAAAAACATATATTATTTGTAAACTATTGGTTATTAATTGGATATTATTTTTTATAGTTAATTACCGGCAATTGTATTGTTGAGACAATCGATGGCAATCACACTAACTTTATGGTCAACAATCATCAGCAAATCGCTGCATTTATTCAACAATTTATTAATTAATTGCAATTCAATTTTATTGATAATGTTTACTTTTATAATACTCTGTTTTTGATCATTTTAAATGTAAAAAATGCATTAATAAATAATAAATTTTAAAAAATACTTGAAATGTTTTTTTTATTGAAATATTAGTGATATTTACTATATATCTAATAATTAAATTATAAATTAATTATTTTAATTAGTGTTAGTCAAAGGGTTATAACTTACTGTAATAGTTATATTAAAGTTTATTTGATAAAACAAAATTATTTAAAACATTTACAATTATTTTGATAATTAGCAAAAATAGTAATTATTATTACTTGAGATTTCAAAAATTTCCAGATAATAAAATATAATAAACCAAATTACCAAAACTTAATTAAAATTAATAGAGAATAATATTTTATTTTATTTTTTAATATTCTACAATTAAATTCCTATAATTTAATTTAAAAATATATACTAATTCAATATTTTTTAAAATAAATTTTATAATTATTAAACAAAATTAATTATCATCTTAATACCAAGTAATTAATTTTTCAAAAAATAAAATTTCACTAAAATCATCATGATAATTAATAGTTAGCATAAATTATTAGTATTTCATAAGCATTATCTGCGTCACTAAGTTTATACTCTTATATAAATTTATATTACAAATTGTAATTTACAATATACCGGTATAATACAGTATTATATACAGTATATAATGATACTATATAAATGATGCTAGAACAGTTTATTAATTAAGCAGTTATCAATTAATATACAATACTGTATACACTAACTAAACACACTATGTTTGATAAATTATTATTATTGTGTTTAATATTATTTCATTGTATAATAATTTCAAAATCCAATATATCATTGGATGAAAAGATTATCGGTGGCAGACCATCATATATACAACAGTTCCCATATCTAGCACTGTTGGGAATTACAATATCAAAAGATGAGTATTGTGGTGGCACTATCATTGGTAAATATTGGGTACTAACCGCTGCCCATTGTGTATATGATAAAAGGTAACAAATATAAAAAGTTTTTTTAAATTTTTTATTTAAACTAAACAATTGATTATCATTTATTCAAAATAAAAAAAATGTTTATTATTATTATTAGTACAAACTATATAGCTAGACCGGATCAGATTAGAGTTATTGTTGGCAGATCTACGTTTAGCGGTTTTGATGGCCAAGAGTATCAGGTCCAACAGGTGATTGTCAATGAACAATATAGTTACGATCCAGCATGCACAAACGATATAGCCCTACTTCAGATTACCCAACCATTTGTATTTAGTAATACGGTTACCACTACTAGATTAGCCAGTGGTCAGGTAGCTGATGGAACCTGGGGTATGGTTATGGGATGGGGTCAATTGGCTAATGGACAAACTGGTGAACAATTGCAATCAGTACCAACCAGAACATTCAATATAGATAAGTGCCAGCAAATATGGGATGTACCTAGTTCAAATATATGCACATTGAACAGTCCAGGACGTGGCATATGTTTTGTAAACAAAATAATTAATATATTAATTAATGACAAATTTAGATAATATTTTATATTTTACACACAATCTACCAGGGTGATTCAGGTGGACCATTAATGATAAATGGTGTACAATATGGAATAGCTTGTGGTGTACCGGTTCCCTGTGCTGACGGACGACCCGATATATTCACTAGTATTCCTGTATATCGCTCATGGATTCAACAAAAAACAGGAATTTAATGTTTAATTTAATAATATAATGAATATTTTTATATAATAATTTTAATAATTTCTAAATTATTTATATATTTTTATATTTTACATATTATTTGTATATATTAAGTATTTTTTATATAAATTCATATCCAGTTAATTTCACTGACTATGATATTATAATATAATGATTGATTGTATGTAAAAATAATAATTAAAAATGTTTGCTTATTTTGATAAAATTACAAATTATTTTTATTTATATATTATAGAAAATTAAAACAACTAGAAAATTAAATAAATCAATAATTTTTAAAAAGCAAAACAATTAGTTTTTAGTATATTTTTAAGTGGTTCAGAATTTTCAATAAACTTAAGTGTTTATAGTTTTTATTTTGTAAACAAAACTTTATAAAACTTAAAGTATACTGTAATTACTTATAGGCTATATAAACGTTAATATCTAAATATTTAATAATCATATTTTATGTTATTTTAATTAAAAACAAAATTTGATTAAACAATACATTACACAATTACTTACATATCAATTAATTTTTTTACTATAACTATGACTTTATAATATAATAAATTGTAATAATTTTATTTATTTTTGATCCGATAATTCAAATAGTATTTCTCTCTATTGCTATCCAAAAAACCAATCCGTTTTGATCTCTAGTGTTTGTATGTATTGCATGTCATTGACTATCAATTTATAAGTCAATAGAAGTTATATTATTAAAAACTGTTGCAATCATTCATCAAATATTAATATTAATGTAAAACACGTGTTATTATTGAATTGTATTTCATTGACATCGATGTTAACAATACGAGTCATATATGATATTATCAATCAATCATAACATCACATATCTATCGCTACTAAACTATTTCTGTCTCTCTCTCTCTCTCTTTCGCGGACACCATCAGTATGTCTGACCTACGGCTCGGACCCGATTGGCGCCAGTGTTTTATCACTCACGTAGAAGTTACTGACAAATGCATTACTTTTTCGGCCCAAAGTGACCGCAATTTGGTGAACCGATTTGATCAGATACTAGACCGTCACTTTCAGGGCATGTTTAACGTGTGCTATGCAATGGCCGGCGATCGTCAATTGCCCGACTTTCATGTCGGCAAATATTATATGTTTTGGTTAGTATTGACTGATTGACTCGCGCGCCGGTCTTAGTTTGTAATGAGTGTCCAATTTTTTTTGTTGTTGATTTTATAGCGACAAATATAATCACAACTTTTATCGCGTTTTGTTGGACGCATACGATTACCCGACAAAAGGCCAATCGATGGTAACGTTTATCGACTTCGGTTACAGTGAATCCGTACCGAATGAATGGCTCTTTGTCTACGCGGAACTGTTCTGCGATTATCCACCACTGGCTCAGTCCTATTCATTGGCCTCCGTTCGGCCCAAAGATGTCATTAAAGGTATTACTGTTTTTGTCGACAAAATCTTATAATCGGATAATCTAATGGTTTGGTCGCAACTTTTCTTTTAGGTTTCAATAAACATCGGATCACTCAATGTCTGCAACAATTTGTTAGATCTGTCTTAACGTTTGCCATCTATGGATACGGCGATAAACGATTGACCAAAATATATGACAATTTTAGGGAACAGGTTGTTATCAAAGCTCTACAGAGAGACTGTTTAGACGATATTATTGTCGATTTGGACGACGATATAATGGCACCGATTATATCCAATCGTATCGCTATTGACTACAACAGAGAGACAAACAATAGTAAACCATTAATTTGTTTGAATGAATCACCAATTGGTTCCATATCAGGATCTGTTTATGATTTGTCATCCATTAACATCAGTTTGAACTCTAAGCCAACTCCGGTGATCGCAGAAGTAAAAGATCAAAGTAGTCCTATTGATCTGCGAATGACATCCATTGCAACACACAATACAACTCCACATTCTATTAGCGAATCAATTGAGAAGTCGTTACAATTGATTGATTTAATGGTTTCCGATAATAAAATCAAAGATAATAACAATGTCAATGAAGAAACTGTTAGCAATACATCAACTCGTAGTTCAAATCAAGACATTAATATAACTGTAAATCATAATAAGGATAATCACAAATACAAGGATATTATCAAATCGATGACTAACGTTGTGTTCAGTAGTGATGATGAAGATGAAGAACTTAGTGTTGTTGACAGTATCGTCGATGAGCGACAACAACAACAAATACAACAGAATAGTCCACAGAAACACATCAAATATGCCGAACCAATAGCTGTGGAAAAAATTAATGATTTCAGTTCTACAGAAAAGATTGTTGACGTAAAGGATAAAGAAACCAATGATGTTATTAAAGAACAACTAAAAGAAGATAATGAAGAAGAAGGAGAAGAAAATACTGAAGAAGATGACAGCGACGACTTGGAGACAACAATCCATGAAAATCTGTTGAATCTATGCGGAGCTAAAACTACTGTAAAGATATCCAATGCTATCTCAGCTCAGTCTATGTATTGCCAATTGGAGCAGTCGTTGGATATATTGGATTCACTTATTAAAGATATGACCGATTATTACAATAATCTAGAAGTAGAAGATTTGACGCCACAGGAAGTGAGACAACTGGTGAATAATAGCTCACTTTTGGCCTCATATTATAGTTTCGAGAGTCAATGGCTTCGGGCGATTGCAGTGAAACAGCAAAACGAGTTTCAAATTAGTGTCTTTTATATTGACATCGGTTTGACCGAAACCGTTGAGATTAAAGATTGTTACCGACTGTTGGAGGGCTACAAACAGGTGACACCACAGGCCATACACTGTCGACCGATCAACAAAACGGGTATCACTTACTATCGGTTGAAACAATTGGAGTCCAGAGAAGAGTTGTTTGACGTAGAGTTTGTTAATGTTTTACCCGATAATGTGATTGAAGTGACCATCGATGACAAGATACTCAAATAAAGTGATAATTTACATATTATTATTATTTTTAATTATATATGATATATTACGTACAGTATTTGTATTATGTTTTTGTTTGATTTATACATTACATTTAAGAAATTGTTGATTTCATTATAATAAAAAAAGGTATTTACCGTAAATATAAATTATTTTAAGTTAAACAAAAAAATCTTTTAAAAAATATATCAATGTAAAATTATGATATTTAATTTAAAAATATTATTTCTCATTTCAAATTTACATTTATTAATAAATATTGTAAAATTATTATTATAATTATTATAAAAATAAACAGTTTTGTAAACTATTGATAATATTATTATACTCTAATCATTATAATACTGTGATTATTATTAATAATAATAAAGTAATTATCAGACGTTAAACTCGTGTCTTGAAGTGTTTTGAAGAGTTCATTATATTGTTTGCATATATATAATGTAAATTATATACAGTAAATATATGATGGTTTAATAATAATAATTATTTGAAATAACAATTTTATAAGCAATTAAAAAATTATTGTTGATAAATATTTTGGTATACTAAACAAACTGAGCAGTATATTGTAATAATCGTAAAAATATATACATTTTTAACCTTCAATATCAATCACTTTTCAAGGTCTGTATAATAATAATAAAAAATATTATTATTGTTATTTAAAATATTATTGAATTGTATTAAATAATATTATTTTTTTTGATGATTTATATTTTCATTGCTATACTAACATCTTCAATTTTAATTATGTAGAAGTAATAATTATTATTAATTATATTAACAGCTAATTATTAGCAATTATTATTTTTTAGTAGTCTATATGATCAATACAAGCAACAAAATACATGTATAATCAAGTTGTCATAAAAATATACGTTAGTTAGTCTATAATTTAGTGTATAAATTTTATTTTATCAATAATATTGTATAATTGATACAACATTTTATATAATATAGTGCATAAGTGCAATTTGATTTAGTTTAAGTGCATTAGGGTTATAATGTAGGGGAATAATAATAATCATTAAAAATTTATTATTAAACTTATATAATTTCTTTAAATTGATAGTTAAAATTTTTAACTTAAAAACATATCAAATATGTTTTTTTAGTTTAACAAATTAATTGTGTGTTTGTGTCTATTTTAAACATCAATACTATCGCTATTAATGGTATTCTACATTATTAGCAATTAATTATAATTGAAAAATTGTTTGTCAAACAAACATGTGTTTGAGATGAGGACAATAAAAATAGTAATACAATTTAGTATATATTATTCATATTAGTTTTGTAGCTAAAATTATTTTACAAATATTTAATAAATTTTATTTATATTTTTTATTGATGATTATTAATAAATAGTTAGTTAACAATTTTTAATCTCACTTTCCTATGTTATCATATGTTTATTACAGCAAATACTTATGCGTTTAATTAAATCTCGTTAGAAAAATAAAGTTTTTTTTAATAATTAGTTTTTTTTATTAAAATAAAGTGTTGATCACCAATAATGTTGACTTCAGCGCCGATAACTCATGTGATCTTTGATATGGACGGCACACTCGTCGACTCCGAGTCACTACTCTATACAGCTTTGGACGTCGTGTGCGACAAGTTTGACAAACCGGTCCGATTTGATATCAAAGAGAAACTATTAGGCCATCCATTCAAAGAGCGTATTCAACAGCTTTATAAAGACTTGAATTTCAAGTCATCGGAACTGACAATCGGACAGTTTATCAATGAATTAATTATGAATTGTATGGCAATTGTCGAAGAGTCGGGTATGAAACTAATGCCCGGTGCCCGACGGCTTGTCGAATATTTTAAGTCCAATAACATTCCGATGGCCATAGCGTCGGGCAATGATCGGCACTCATACGACGGTACAGCAGGTCGTTTCGGTGACTTTTTCGACAGTTTCAATCACGCCGTACTGGCCGGCGATAAGAGCCAACAGATTTTACCAAAACCCGATCCCGATGTCTATTTGCGAGCTTATCAGCAATTTCAACCATTACCAGAATCGGCAGCCAATGTGCTGGTATTTGAGGACAATGAGGTTGGCTGTAGAGCGGCCATCGGTGCCGGTATGTCATGTGTTTTGGTAATAGACGAACGCCTCAACTCAACAACTGAATCGTCTTTAGCAACGCTTGTAATCAAATCGTTGGCTGATTTTAGACCCGAAATGTTTGGTTTACAGGAAATATAAATTGTCTAAAAAAATACCAAAAAAAACAAACATTTAATTTTGTAATAAAGTTTTGATCTATAAAATAATAATAATAATGACTATAATAAAAAATAAATTTAATCTAGGTAAATGATACTAATTAATGTAAACCCAATTATTTTTTTTAAAAAATGTGTTCTTAATTATTTAAATTCTGTATAATACTGAATATACATTAATATTAAACACATGTTTTTTATGTGAATTATTTTTAATATGTGACTAAATTATTACAAAATTATATTATGCTTTTAACAATAAGCTAAATTTATTACATGTAAAACACATATTAAAATAAATTACTGTGAAAATACCCAAACATGAGTTGACTATTAATTTAGTGGTAAATTTTGACAAATTTTTTTTTGGTCTATTATATAAATTTTTATTATTATTTAATATAAACAAAGAGTTATAAAATTATTTATTATTTATTATGGGTTTCCTTTGTTTCTAATGACACAGGATTTGGATTTTCAACAAAAAAATATAAAAACAATTTATTTGTAAGTTTAAAGACATTTTGTATTTTATTTATAAAAATGTATTTTCCTAAATAATAATAATAAATCCGATTTTATGAATATAATAATAATAATAAACATGTATTTATGTTTTTATAAATTTAATTTATGATACCATCATTGAAAAGTTTTCAGTTAATATTTATAAAATGTTTTTATAATTTTTTTTATAACGAAAATAAGTAAACAACTATTTTTTATAAAAATTGTAAAAATTATAATACTCTAACAAAATTTTTATCAAATATTTATAATAATTTATTGTTATAATAATTATTTTTTTAAATAAAACTAATACATCCTTTTTTTAATCAGAATATTAATTAAAATATCCAATTAATTTAAATTAATTATTCATTCATCTCAACCACAATAACAAAAACACTTATTTTATTTTACAACAATATATGCTGTCATAAAAATATATTATCATTTAAAAGTTTTAAAGGTCACGATTGAGAAATCTTATGTTTTAAAATAAAGTGATTGTATTTATAGGCAAAGAAAACAAATTTTTATTATTAAAAAAAACTCAATCAATAAATATCTTATTAAAAAATTTACTAAAAATAGCAAACATTTGAAGATTTATTAGTGTGTTGTTTTGATATTTAGATTTAAACAAAATTTTGTTGTCTATAAATATAAAAGACATCGCAAACATTGTTCAACAATTTATTTTAGTTTTTTATAAAAATATATTATAATATTATCTCTTAATTTTTTTCTATGATTTCAGTTTTTTAAAAAACCAACTGTAATATCATATCATATCATAATTATAATTATATATGTAAAATGTTGGCCATTAGTGTACTACTAATATCAACAGTGCTATCACTGGTCGGTGGACAGGACGGTAACAAACAGGAACCGTTGAATATGGATGACGACCAACTCATTGAAATGGTCGACAAAACTGTCAAACAAATGTTTACTGTTAAAGTTGATTATGCAGTGGAAGAGATCAATGAGGCCATGAAAATGACAGGAATGGACATCGATTATATGGTACGGGTTATCATATCCATCATTACTAATGCCAATTGTAACGACGATAACGGATGTGAAGTATGTGTCCATCTATTAAATTATAAAATTATATATATATATCTCTTTCTGTCTCTCTTTCTGTCTCTCTTTCTGTCTCTCTTTCTGTCTCTCTTTCTGTCTCTTTCTTTCCCTCTATTTTTCTTTCTCTCTCTCTTTCTTTCTCTCTCTCTTTCTTTCTTATAATTTTTTATTACAATATAATTGATATTTTAATATTTACTGTTTATTTTGTCTTTATTGTCTAAACAGAGACAAATCAATTGTCTTTTGGAGATCAAAAAGTCAGATCTTAAGCTCGAGAGATACGGTTGTACTCCAATGGTTGACAAAATTACCAGAAATAGGAAATACAAACATAAACTTCGATCAAAACGAAGGAAATTGAAAACACAGAAACGTGTGAAACAACCGGCAGTTTACTAATGAAATACAAGAAAAAACAATATTTTATTTAATAATAATAATAAATAATTTGTAATTTATTTTTTTAAAAAATACTGTATTTTTTTTAAGTATTATCCATATTTATCGTAAAATTATTTGTGTTATATACAAATGTTAATTTAATATTATATAATGTCAATTTGTATTATAAGTAATTTGTATTTTTAATTTAATATATTTTTCACTTAATAATTTAATGTTAATTTTTAAAATAATTAAGTTTTATTTGTTAAATGTATGTTTTATCAACAATTAGTTCTATATAATTATTTTCAAAAATGTATTTTATATTATTTTAAATTATTTAATAGTATACTGTACCGTATAATACCCATCAAATAATATGATTTTACATTTATTATTAATCTAAACCTTAACCCATATTTTATCTTTTATTATTTGATTTAATAACTATTAAATTCATAAAATTATATCGATATTTCCAAGTTTTAATAAAATATTTGTAATTTCCGATGTCATAGTTTTGATTCATATATATATATTAATATATACAATATATGTTAATGTACTGTACTATTAACGATAATGTATAGTAATATGAAATGTACAGTATATACTGTAAGTAATAATAATAATAATTAGACTATCATTTTTACAGTTAATTAACGTAACAATTGATAACTTTATGTTAAATATTTATTATGAAAATCATGATCCATAAATATGATCGATAAAATTATTGATAAAAATAGAGTGCACAATGCACCTACAAATTAATTATAATTATTGCACTTTTCATATCAATATCTAACTTTTTTTAAATTTTATTTATTTGCTGATATTAATCATAAAATAGCCTTGAAATTTTTTGTTTAGTTTACAAATATTACTGTATATATTTGTTTATATTAAGTAAGTATATTTATGCTGTTTTTGATAGTTGATTATTGTTATTATTATTAATAGTTTTTTGTATGTATTATTAAATTATTAACAAAAATGTTTTGGACAACAATTTTGATCAGTTTATCAATTATTTTAGTGTAAGTATTAAAAAAAAAAATCTTTTTCCAAATAATTGTGTTTATTTGTATTTTATTGGTAATTGTTTAAAATAATATTATAGTTGGTTATGTCATCGGTTTACTTACTGGAATCGACACGGAGTTAAAGGTCCCAATTATCCCGAGTTTTGGTCATTTTTCGAGCAATTGAACAAAGTTTTAGTTCACGAATATAACCGATTCGGTAGACTATATGGTGTCTACTCTTTTCATCATAAGTTACTTGTAGTCAATGAACCGGATCTTATCAGAGACATTGTTGTCAAAGATTTTCATATATTACCCGATCATTACGGTATGTTTACGGGATCAACAAATTTCAGAAATGCACTGTTTTTTATGAGAGGCGATGAAAACTGGAAACGCATCCGATCGGTAGTCACACCGGCCTTTACGTCTGGAAAATTAAGAACAATGATGACCAACATTGACGACATCTCCGATAAATTTATTATAACTTTATCTGAATTATCAAAATCAGGTATTAAATTATTGTACGACTAAATAATATAATTTATTTTACTAATTATATATATAATTATATTTTACTAATTATAATTATAGTTATAATTATATATAAGTTATATACACACACAAAAAAACATTACATATATACAAAATAAATATTTGTTTATATATTTAGGCAAACCATTAGATATGCGTAAATATTTGGGCGCATTTGCCATGGATGTGATCAGTGCCTGTGCTTATGGCATAGATGTCGATTCAATCAATAATCCTAATCATCCGATTGTTATAAATGCCAAAAAAATATTATCGGTTGACTCAAACTTTAGTTTCATAATATCAGTATTGATGCCACCGTTGGCCCGATTCCTTAAACTGGAGCCATTCAATGTAAAAGCTATTGAATTTTTTGATAATCTCACCAAACAAATTGTCCATGATAGAAAACTAGCTAGTTCAATTCAACAAAATTTATCAAGTAATTTAGTTTAATGTATATTTGTATTTAATATTAAGTAATTTAAAAAAAAAATTATTTATATAGAAAATAAAAAATCGGATTTTATACAATTAATGATTGACAACGAGAAAAATGATGACGAGATTGGATCCGATGACAATACCGATGAAGACAACAAACTCAATGAGTTTCTTAACGTCGCCGAAGATATATCCAAGAAATCGCAGCTAAACTTAAGTGCCGACGAACTGACAGCACAGGGAATACTGTTTTTTATTGCCGGTTACGACACTACTAGCGCTTCGTTAAGTCATTGTATATATTATTTGTCAACAAATATTGATTGTCAACAAAAACTTTATGAAGAAATTGAACAATCAATTAGTGGACAACAGTTTACATATGAAAGGCTAAATCAACTCAAATATCTGAATGCAGTCATCAATGAAACATTACGTTTAGCGCCGCCTTTATTGGCCATTCAAAGAGATTGTCTACAAGACTACACATTAGGAAACACCGGTATATAAATAAAATCAATTAATAAAAAAATATTCTATAAATTTTAAATTATTAATGTTTTATAGGCATAACTGTTCCAAAGGGAACTACAGTTGAATTTCATACCTATACTATACATCGAGATCCAGAATTTTTTGCTGAACCCAATGATTTCAAACCGGATCGCTTTCTGGAGCCCCGACACCATCCCTACGCTTTCATACCATTTGGTGGCGGACCTCGACTTTGTGTTGGTATGAGGTTTGCATTGAATGAGATGCGGATGTGTATCGCAAAACTGGTCCATAATTTTGAGTTTATACCGACACCAGACACTAAGGTATCCATTGATTAACTAATATCACAATAATATTCAATAATTTATAATACTATTTAATATTTATTTGATTTTTAAAAAATTCAGCTTGATTACTTTAATGGCAGCATTTTATTTACACCGAAACAAGTTTTAGTCAATATTAAAAAAAGATAGTAATATTTTTATTAAATTTTATTAAATAAATATTTAATTACTTTAATTTTTTTTATATAACTTTATATATGACAATTAATACTAAAATTTTATGCAAAATAATATAATTAATATTTCTGTTTATGAATATCATTATTTACTTATTGTAATAATAAAAATATTTACAGTGATAAATATTAATGTATCTATAATAATTAAATTTAAATATTTAATGTTTAAATCAATAAAAAATGATTAATAAAATGATTATTTTTGTTTTATCCATTAGACTACTGATTGTTTGCTTTATGTTAAACAATATATCAAAAACAATGATTTAGTTTTGTGACCCTAGATGGCCCACAGATCACACACACACACTCACAACAGATTTCAACCAACCCTTCACTCTCATTGGACAACCCTTCAGGCCGTCCACTACTTAAGTGGACGTCAGTTCACTTTTTTTTCTCTCTCTCACAACAGCTCTCTGATCAATCACTCTTCAATCACCACTTCTCTCCTCTCTTGCATTCACTCTCTGTTTTCTTGACATTCAAGCCTTCACTTGAATCAATCACTTGACAAAACCTGAAACAAATCAAATCAACCATTTTTTTTAATCAATTTTTAATTTTTTTATTTTTAAACAATAAATTGTTTTACCGATCAATTGGTTGTGTCCACTCATTCAATCTCATCCACGGTCACAGTTTATAGTTAATTAGTTAATTAGTTTAACTTAATATTAATTTTTAACTTTAATTGATTTCTTATCCAGTAATTTGAATTAATCATATGTATTACAACTTGTAATTTACAATTTACTATAGTTTATGCTAACAGTTAAATCAGTTTTTATTGAACCACAAATCAGTTATAACAATAATACTTTTAATTAATTAATTTTTATTTCTCTTATAAAATGTGAGATTTAAAATTTTTTATAATTACATGTATTAATGGAAATCTATTTAAGTTAAAAAAGTTTATTCATTATCAAATTATTATCAAATCATTATCATATCAAAAGTTAAAAGTTATTCATTAAATTTACTATTTTTATAACTATACATTTAATACTTATTTTATACATGATTAATTTAAAATAATATTTTTTAGATCTTAATAACATTATAATAAAAAAGTTATTTATTTATTATTCTGTTTAATCAAATTATTATAATGCATTGATTTTTAAAAAATAAATAATAACAATAATAAAATAGACTAAATCTAGAGTCTAGACAATAACAATAATTTTATACAATTTATAATATCACTAAAAAATTATATCAATATGTCATTATATAAAATGAAATACAAAAAATAAAATAATAAATAAATATTAAAATGAAACTTACTTATTTATTAAATTTTAATAATCCTATTTTACTTTAATTATTATGATTTAATAAATAAATAACTAAATTATTGTAATGATACTACTGTAAATTAATGTACTAAATTTTTCAATTATTAATTTTGCATTAATATTTTCAATCATTAATTTGAGTTTTATATATAATTTTAAATATAATAAATATACCGTAAAGTAAAAATTGTTATATTTACGTTATAATTAAAACAAATATTGAATTAAATTAAACATTGATTAAAACTTAATTTATAAAATGCATTATTGTATAAATATTTAATTATACTGATGTAAGTTAATGTTATTAATAAATTACATTTTGTTAATAAACAAATATTTTTTTTTGTAAAAACATATTAATGTATTATTTCAAAAATATATAAAACTAATAATTTATTCATAAATATTAAAATATTGTACTTAAAAAATACTATATCTATCTACTGTTAATACTTACTGTTCATATTATTATTAATTAATTATTATATAATTTGTTATAATTAGTTCAAAATGAATCAATTATGTAAACATTATTTTTTATAATTATATAATTTATCTAAAATAGTTAAGCAAATTGTTTATTGAGAACATTTAGTACATTCATATGCGATATGAAAAACTACACAAACAAAATAAATTGAAAACATATCATCTCTTTAAATATAGTTTTTTTAAAACTTTTTTTTTGAATATTTAAATGTTAGTGTAGTTTAGTACATTGATAAACATATACTTTATATATACAATATTTTTTTCGACATTGCAAAGTCAACACAAAATAATATTATTATTAATTTATTTTCAGTTAATCTGTTGTTTCATCAAAAATTTATATATCAATAAGTTTATCAATTTCTATAAACTGTATTTATATGCGGCAACTTTTATTAAACATTAAACTATAAATAAGGTACAGTTAAAGGAAATGAGTTTTTAAAAAACTAATATAAAGTAAATTAGATTTTATTGATGAAATTTTTGTTATAAAATTTATAGAAAAATATATATACCATATATTAATTAATTTCAATTAAATGACAATGTTGATTTTAACTATAATATTGACAATAACGCTATTTATAATGTAAATACTATTAATAAAAATTCTATAATAAAAATTTTCATAAAATGATTTAATAATTAATTATTATTTTTAAAAATTACTTTAGATGGTATATCCATAGATTTACATATTGGATGAGACATGGAGTCAAAGGGACTAAACATCCGGCCATTAGAATATTTTTTAACCCTTGGGTCAAAATTTTGACCGAAAACTTTCAAAAATACGGTCGCATATATGGTGTCTATTCATTGCATCACAAGGCTCTGATGGTCGACGATCCCGATCTGATCCGTCAGATTCTGACCAAAGATTTCCATAAACTACCGGATCGTTATGCCATGAATATGGGCTCTTCATTGCTTCACAAATCATTGTTTTTCATTGAGGGAAACACTGATTGGAAAAGAATTCGTACGATAGTGTCTCCAGCCTTTACATCGGGAAAGTTAAAGGCAATGATGGCCAGCATTGGCCACATTTCCGACAGATTTATTGCACACTTGTCTCAATTGGCACAAACAGGTTTACATCAAATTCAGTTTAACAATATAATTGAAAATTTAGTTAAATATAATTAATGTTTATATGAAAATTTATTTTTTATTGTATTCATAGAAAAGCCTATTGATATGCGCAAACATATCGGTGCCTTTGCTATGGATGTGCTCTGTGCCTGTGCTTATGGTGTCAACATTGAGTCCATCAATAATCCCAATCATCCGATTGTAGTGAATGCCAAAAAAATATTATCAGTCGATCAGAATTTCAGTTTTATAGCTTCAGTTTTGATGCCACCGTTGGCCCGACTCTTCAAACTCGAGCCATTCAACATACAGGCGCTTAATTTCTTCAATGATTTGACACTAAAGATTGTTAAAGAAAGAAAATCAATCAATAGGACACCAAAACAGTTAGGTTCAGGTAATCATTAAATAGTTTTATGTAGTTTTTAAAAAATAATTTTCTCATTTTATATTATTTGATTAATTATTGCAAATTTTCATCTGATTTTAGGAAATAAAAAATCAGATTTTTTGCAACTAATGATTAACAATGAGATCAATGATAATGAATTTGATTCCGACTATATGAGCGATGAAGACAACAAAATCAATGAATATATCGATAAAGAGGACTTAACTAAGAAACCAAATCTTAAGCTAAGTCCTGATGAACTGACAGCTCAGGGAATCTTCTTTTTTATTGCCGGTTACGACACAACTACAGCAGCTATAAGTCATTGTATCTATTATTTGGCCACAAATATGGATTGTCAGCAAAAACTTTACAAAGAGTTGGCCGATAAATATAGTGGAAAACCGTTTACTTATGAAGAACTAAATGAATTTAAATATCTGAATGCAGTTATCAATGAAACACTACGATTGGCGCCACCGCTCACTAGTGTGGAAAGGGATTGTATTGAGGACTATACTCTTGGAAATACTGGTAAGCATTTGTTATTATGATATGTATATGTTTTGATTTATTTGCAAATATATATATATTTTTTTAATAGGCATAACAATTCCAAAGGGAACTACAGTTGAATTTCATCCCTATATTATACATCGAGATCCAGAATTTTTTGACGAACCCAATGACTTCAAACCGGATCGCTTTCTGGAGCCCCGACACCATCCCTACGCTTTCATACCATTTGGTGGCGGACCTCGACTTTGTATTGGTATGAGATTTGCATTGAATGAGATGCGGATGTGTATCGCAAAAATGGTCTTAAATTTTGAGTTTACACCGACACCAGACACTAAGGTAATCTCTAAATTAAAATCTCATAGTTTTATATAACATTGAATTTAATTAAAAAATTTATATCTGTATTAATATATTTAATTATTTGCTGTAATATAGATTGAGTACTTTAATGGCCAGTTATTGCTGACACCTAAAAATGTAATGGTTAACATTAAAAATCGATAATTATATAAACTGATCATCGTAATTTTATTTTTATTATTTTGTTGCTGTATATTATTATCACAAACTATTTTATTGTATTAAATATTTTATTCAAACATCTAATATATAATCAAATAATTTTAATATTAAAATAAGATAAAATATTTCCTATAAATACATAAATATCAGACAAAATATTTATTAGATAAGTGTATAAATTATTTGAATGATAATGACTTGAATTATTATAGTCTTCAAGGATCAGATCAGAGCCTCTATCGGCTATCATAAGTACGGATGAATAGAAAGCACCGGAAGGTACTTGTGGTGCGACAGATGAGTCAACGACACGAAGACCGGTAACATTGCGAACCTTTAGTCGATTAGTGACTACAGCTGCCGGATCAGTGTCGGCACCCATACGACAAGTGCCGGCCAAATGTGTGTACGTTATGGTCAAAGTTTTAGCTAAACATTCAAAATACTCGTTATTAGGCATTAAATGTTTGCCATCAGTTTTATTAACCGAATCTGTTATAGCCGGACATCCCGGTAATGGACTGACAAATGGTTTGGCATCTAATGAATCTCTAAACAATTTGGTGTGACCTAAATTCCAGGCAATTTTTATACCCTCAACCATTGATTGAATATCCTGTTTATTATCATAATAGTTAGGATTCACAATAGGGTTGTCATAAAAATCATTACTTTTCAGTCGAACTGTTCCCCGACTGAGTGGCCGATTAAGTAACAGAATGAAAGTTATGGTCGACTGTCCACTATATGGACGATAATATTGATTCCAGATTTCAGGTTTTATATTCAGTGCTTTTGCAGCGCTATCGGCATCGGGAAAGTTAGCCCAACTGCCAGTTTCGACAAATATCTGCATATCTGGTCTGTCATCTATCGCTGCTGATGTCTTCATTCTGATGGCTGCTTTTTCAAACTGTGTTAACCTTCCCTTTCCTTTGAGAAAATAGTCAGAAACATCACTTTGTAACAGATCAGGTGATTGTAGACTTTGATTAACTCTAAAATGTACGCCAAATGTGACGGGAGTGTCGTGAAAGTTATCACCGACCGGCAGATCAGATACTACAGGTATTTGATGATCAATAAGATGTTGTTTAAAACCGATACCCGAAAGCATCAGTAGTTTTGGTGTGTTGAGAGCACCGGCGCATACAATGATTTCATGTCGGGCGCTAATCTTCAAGTGTTTATTTTCATTACTAAGTATGTCCACCGAAATAGCCCGTCGATTGTCATCAAAATTGATTTTCGTAACCAAACTTTTGGCCATAATATGCAGGTTTGGCCGATCCCTTGCAGGCCATAGAAATGCTTTTGCTGATGAAAACCGAGACCCGTCTCTTAAAATGAAAAAAATTGTTTTAAATTAAATTACAAGAATATGTTTAATTGATACCAACTTGAGAGTCATCTGCTGTATGGCTACCCCTTCCTCAGTGTTGGGATCATTAAAATCAATTACATTGTAGCCGAGCTCTTGAGCCGCACTAATCGTCAACTTATTGATAGGTCGCGGCTCATCAATACTGGTCACACTTAGCAGTCCATCAAAGCCGTGATATTTTCGGTTTAATGAATGATTTGTATTGTTTTCAGATCTCTTAAAATATGGCAAAACTTGAGTCCAATTCCAGCCTTTAATTAATTAATTAAAAAAATATTTTCAAAAACTATTAATCTTAAAAACTTTTAATATAATGTTAATAAATTGTCGTAATTTATTTATAACTATTTATGTTATTTTATTTACAGTTTTTTAATAATTTTTGTATAAATAAATAAAATTGACCATGTTAATAATTTATTATTATATCATATTTAAAAAGTAATATTCAGTTATAGATATAAAATACAGTATTTGTTGTTTCATAAGATTTTTAAAAAAATATTTTCTAAAAATATTTCTTAAACTATTGATATTATTGCTGTATATCTGACATACCGTTTGCCCCGAACTCCAGTTCCCAATCGTCGTAATCTTTGACGAATCCTCGTGCGTAGGCCATGGCATTGATAATACTGGAGCCACCTATCACTTTGCCCTGACTTAGTTTAGCCGACTGACCGGTAAATGCCCGGTGCGAGTGTTTCTGTGGTGTAATAGGTATCCGCCAATCGATGTCCGAACCCCATAATGTTGGAGTCATTGCTGGCATATCGGACACTACGGGTGCGGCACCGCCGGCCTCAACCAATAGTACACTGATATCGGGATTCTCTGTTAGCCTCGAGGCTACTACAGAGCCGGCACTACCGGCGCCGACCACTATATAGTCATAATTGTGTTGAAAAGTGTTTCGCTGGACAAGTAAGTCATTATCTCGTTGTCTGTTAATAACTAATAAACTAATCGCTAATAATGTTTTAGTTAATGAATACATTAGTTGTTATGTATTTACTGTATAATTAAAATTAATATTACATTTGGTTAGATATTTATACAATATATCGGTTATACAATACAGTCAATGTATGATAAGTTATTGATATAATAACAGTCAATATATGTTTGTCCTTGAAGTTTAGTTTTTAAACTAAATTTTTTGTAAAATATTATTTTTTTATTAAATTGACTTAAATAATATACAACCAGTTTTCTGAAATCAAATATAGTAATTATAAAGACAATGATGACTTTAAAAATTTTTGATGACAATCTAATTTTATTGTTAATTATTTTACATTTTGTCATTTATATTATTATACAGTAGTTTATCGTTATATAAATTAAAAGTAATAAGTTATAAAAATATGTTAATTTTATTTTAGAATTAAATTTGATATAAATTTTGATATAAAAAATTCAAATATTTTAATAAAACAAAACTTTATTATTTTATATACCGTGTTTATAGTACAGTATTTTGTTTACATTTAATATTTGGCACATAGATAGCTATATAATAAATTAAAAGATATAAATTTTATATTTTGTTATACATTTATCATATACATACTAGTATTTTATAAAATGGGTTGATTAATATTATTAATAATATTATTAATATATATATATATATATTTAACACAAAATGAAATGATATATCAAATGATTAATAACTTATTTTTTTATCAATGATTTTCTTTTCAATACAATTTCATAAGGTTTCGGTACACTAAACAACAGAATATTAGGATTGGGTTCCAAATCGGCACTTCCGTCACCTCCCGGTACTGTCAATATGTATTGAGAAGTTGATTGTAACAATTGAACAGTTATGTAAAACATGTCGGCCAGTGCCAGCTTTTCGCCTAAACAAACACGTCTACCGATACCGAACGGTGCAAATCCGGGCACAGATGGCCTATACGTTCCGTCTGCTGACAAAAATCGGTTTGGATTGAACTCATCGGGTCTGTCCCATAGTTCGGGATTGCGAGATATGGCCCATAGATTGCTCATTACTAATGAACCCTCTTTTATGTTGTGTTCACCTATTTTTGTGTCACACATAGCAACATGAGGTACACCTAACGGTGCGACACCTCTTAAACGTAAGGTTTCGGCTATAAATGCATTGATATAATGACAGTTGAGTTTGTCTTCGTGTGTAATCATTCGGTCGCCAATTAGATCATTGATTTCGTCTCTCATTTTATTTTGCATTTTTGAATTGTTTGCCATAAATAGTATAATCCATCGCATCATATACTGTGTTGTGTCGGTTCCCGCTATTAAAATATATAATAATTAAATACAATGTAATAAAATAATTAATTTAACTAATTTAATGTCATATAATTACAATAATTACCAATAAATAGATCCATAATAACTAAAGACAAGTTAGTGTCCGTGAAATGCGGTGCGCTTTCCTTTTGTTCGGCTATGGCTTCCTCTTTGGCCTCAATGAGTGCATCACAGAAATCATTGATCACACCATTTTCGTGGACAGGTATGCGATTTAGGTATTGTTGTTTGATATAAGATGACAATTGATCCAAAACAGCAATAGTTTTATTTAAAACTTTACTATAAATTAGTTTCATAACCGGCACTCTATCGCAAAGTCCTATTGTGTTTGTATTGGATCTGAAATACTCTAAACTGTTTTCAAAATATTTTAACTCCGGATCATTGAAAGCATATCTGAATTATGAAAATTGATAATATTATTATTATTTTTATAAAAATATTTATTTATTTTTTATAATATAAATACTATTTATG